>NC_060143.1:24199222-24504430 GCF_021461385.2 Schistocerca piceifrons
GTGTGCGGATAGCGGTTAGTGGAGCGGTGTTGGACGACGAAGGCAGATTGCACTCGTTGGTTAAATAAATATATTTCACTCTTTAAAGTACTGCCGCTGTAGGTTTTGTCGTTGTAAAGTGTTATAATAAACACTGGCTTATCCATTTTAAAGCTGGTTGAACACTGTCACCGCGAATTACCTGAAGAGATACGACAACCAGGCAGTTTTTGTGTAGATCTATTTTATGCGAGGACATGTTTAGGACTTTCTTCAGCTCGCGTAATACATTTAGATCCTTATCAGTATCAGTTGGTGCACTACCTGTACGTCGGTCAGGTAGTACTAAGTGACAACTACCATGCTGTGCTTGTTTTATTATGGAGAGGGAACTTTATACAGGGCTATTACAAATGATTGAAGCGATTTCATAAATTCACTGTAGCTCCATTCATTGACATATGGTCACGACACACTACAGATACGTAGAAAAAGTCATAAAGTTTTGTTCGGCTGAAGTCGCACTTCAGGTTTCTGCCGCCAGAGTGCTCGAATGCGAAGGGAGACAAAATGGCGACAGGAGCCGAGAAAGCGTATGTCGTGCTTGAAATGCACTCACGTTAGTCAGTCATAACAGTGCAACGACACTTCACGACGAAGTTCAACAAAGATCCACCAACTGCTAACTCCATTCGGCGATGGTATGTGCAGTTTAAAGCTTCTGGATGCCTCTGTAAGGGGAAATCAACGGGTCGGCCTGCAGTGAGCGAAGAAACGGTTGAACGCGTGCGGGCAAGTTTCGTGTGTAGCCCGCGGAAGTCGACGAATAAAGCAAGCAGGGAGCTAAACGTACCACGGCCGACGGTTTGGAAAATCTTACGGAAAAGGGTAAAGCAGAACCCTTACCGTTTACAATTGCTACAAGCCCTGACACCCAATGACAAAGTCAAACGTTTTGAATTTTCGGCGCGGTTGCAACAGCTCATGGAAGAGGATGCGTTCAGTGCGAAACTTGTTTTCAGTGATGAAGCAACATTTTTTCTTAATGGTGAAGTGAACAGACACAATGTGCGAATCTGGGCGGAAGAGAATCCTTGCGCATTCGTGCAGCAAATTCGCAATTCACCAAAAGTTAACGTGTTTTGTACAATCTCACGGTTTAAAGTTTACGGCCCATTTTTCTTCTGCGAAAAAAACGTTACAGGACACGTGTATCTGGACATGCTGGAAAATTGGCTCATGTCACAACTGGAGACCGACAGCGCCGACTTCATCTTTTAACAGGATGGTGCTCCACTGCACTTCCATCAGGATGTTCGGCATTTCTTAAACAGGAGATTGGAAAACCGATGGATCGGTCGTGGTGGAGATCATGATCAGCAATTCATGTCATGGCCTCCACGCTCTCCCGACTTAACCCCATGCGATTTCTTTCTGTGGGGTTATGTGAAAGATTCAGTGTTTAAACCTCCTCCACCAAGAAACGTGCCAGAACTGCGAGCTCGCATCAACGATGCTTTCGAACTCATTGATGGGGACATGCTGCGCCGAGTGTGGGAGGAACTTGATTATCGGCTTGATGTCTGCCGAATCACTAAAGGGGCACATATCGAACGTTTGTGAATGCCTAAAAAAACTTTTGGAGTTTTTGTATGTGTGTGCAAAGCATTGTGAAAATATCTCAAATAATGAAGTTATTGTACAGCTGTGAAATCGCTTCAATCATGTGTAGTAACCCTGTACTTGTATGACGCCTTTGACTACATTTTAACGTACCTACGGCACAACATGTAAACCACTTGTCACTATTTCCTTCTCAAGAAGACTTTTTGTAAACGTTGAAACCATGGTGAAGGGGCCTAAATAAACCTTCCATTTTGCAACTCAGTGCCTGTTTATTAATTCTTCAAGAAGACGAAAAATCCTTGTATAATTTAGTGTCGACGCTCTGTTATTCACTCCTGCAAAAAAACCTGTCTGCTACACTAAATACGTAAAACTATTCCCATTTTTATGATTTTATGCAATCTCCAGGACTCTGACTTTATCCGTAAAGGTTGCGAGGTCGTGGTTGTTGAAATCAGTATTAGAATGTAGGCTATATCACCTTTCACAATGCATAAATTCTAGAATTGACACATTTCGATGACAAGCCTTCAGCATTAGAATATTGTTCTACAGGAGTCTTATAAAAATGTGAATGAAGCACGAATAAAAATAGTGCTTCAACTACAAGTGTCCAATCAGTAAAATGAAATTATCATAAATCGGCGTGTGTAGTCCATGAACGAAGACAGTGTCACTACAACAGCTATTGGCCTGCACGGTCCATATTCTCTCAGGAAAGATTCACCCGGATACAAATACAGACTGGACGATTGATACTGAAGCGTGTTAGGAAGATACAGTTAAAAGGGAAGTGACCAAGTTTGTTTCTTCGAAATGCATCGGATCTAGCGCTTTTGCGTCGTGACAGTGCATTGTAATGGTTGATGGTGGTCAGTGTTTAACGTCCCGTCGACAACGAGGTCATTACAGACGGAGCGCAAGCTCGGGTTAGGGAAGGATTGGGAAGGAAATCGGCAGTGCCCTTTCAAAGGAACCATCCCGGCATTTGCCTGAAACGATTTAGGGAAATCACGGAAAACCTAAATCAGGATGGCCGAGAACGGGATTGAACCGTCGTCCTCCCGAATGCGAGTCCAGTGTGCTAACCACTGCGCCACCTCGCTCGGTCCTGCATTGTAATATTAGACCTAGAGGACATTGGTCTTTATATGTAAACTAATAACTAAAGTAAAATAATTCTACATTAAGTTTTGGAACTTGTCGCATTATTATTACCAAATGAGTTTACGCTAAGACTCAGCTTAGTATGCAAACGGCAAAGTATTTACTTCCAGTGTTGAGAGCTGCGCAGCGACTAACTGCTAGTCAGTATCATATGCGGGCGCATCCGCAATGACGTCACTACTGATGCATCACGTTGTGGTCTGGTCGTCATTCTTTCAGACTACGGTTATCCCACACCGCTTAGCACATCATTTCCTAGCCATCCTGTTTTGCAATCGCGTCTGCCAGTTTCCACTTACAGCGGATCGAGGTTTTTTTTTACGGCTGAAGGTGATGGGCCGGGCTTTCGTAATCCTCGTAAATGTTGGTGGTCGGAACCGAATAGGCTGTCTTTGAGGGTGAGAGTTTCCCCCACAACTGCCCGTGTTTTCCAGCACGTAGCAGGAAAAGTTGATAAGTCCTGCCAGGAGGCAGCACCTTACAGAAGCACTGCAAGCTGCAGAAGCAGGAAGTGTCCAATGAGAATGCCTACTTTCTGCATCTCATTCTGATTGACTGAAAGGTCTACATGTTGAATGCTTTCGTGTAGCCGTCTGGAGTTCGTGGAATCTGTGAGTCTGCGAGCAACCGTGAAGCGAAAAATGGTGTGTCCTCTGCGGCATAGTTTGTGTTTTTAAATGTTTATCTTTTCGGAGTTCTCAGGTTAGGTGTCCTCCGTGTTTAACTAGTTTTGCGGTAGGAAAGCTTACAAGGCATTCGAAAGTGCGTTGCTGTTTTCCTCGGCGACCGTTGCAGATTAGCGGACGTAAAACAATGGCCTCAGCGCAATGTATGGAGCCATTAGCTAGTTCGGAGTAGTATCGGATAAAAGTGACAGACTTTAATGGGGGAACTAGGTATAAATAACTTTCATTTTCATCCGTACATATCTGAGTGTGGTATTTTTGTGCAGATTTTTCTCTACTGAGTTAGAGGTATTTTCCACTTTTTTTGTTGTGTTAACTGTCGGTGGTAGTCGCTAGTAAACAGTTGGAGAAGGTGCATTAAACAGTTGACGGTGAACAAATTCCAGTCGATTGGACGTGTCTCTGAATCTTGCAGTGCAACAGGGCTTTCAATTACTGACTTTGGAGTTCTGAGCAATTTGATAAGGCTTGAAGAATCTATAAAATTTTCCTCGACATTTCGGAGAGGTTTTTCATGAATCATACCGATCCCAGCTGCGGTATGGTGCGCCTCCTAACTAGACACGGGCCTTATCCCACGCACTAAATGTGGTGTCACCGCCAGACACCACACTTTCTAGGTGGTAGCCTTTTAAATCGGCCGCGGTCCGGTAGTATACGTCGGACCCGCGTGTCGCCACTGTCAGTGATAGCAGACCGAGCGCCACCACAAGGCAGGTCTAGAGAGACGTACTAGCACTCGCCCCACTTGTACAGCCGACGTTCATAGCAATGGTTCACTGACAACTACGCTCTCATTTGCCGAGACGATAGTTAGCATAGCCTTCAGCTACATTTGCTACGACCTAGCAAGGCGCCGTATTCAATTGATATTGAGATTCTATTAATGTATCATCAAGAGCGATGTTCTACAAATGTGGATTAAAGTTAAGTATTCCAGAAGCTACTTACTTTTCTTTATAGCATTCATTACATATCCTGTTTCAGACCTCACGCCAGCCTGCGTGAGTTTAAGCGCGTGCCTTTCGGCTTCCTCTCATTGTGTCTAGGCTGTCTTGTCTAGACACAACACTAAAACAGCATAAGTCAGACACCAAATTGCACATGTGGGGAAGCAGCTACCGTGGAAACACGAGACTATCACAAATACACAACACAACCACTGAACACCAAATCTACGAATCCATCAGAAGGATAGCCACCATGATCCATCAGTTGTAGATGAGGGATCCGATCTCTGCGAGGCTATTAAGTTTGCTGAGAGGTTTCATTTCTTACAGAGAGGATACAGTCTCCTGAGTCAGGTCATGAACATTAGAAGAAACGCCACCACCTCCATTAATCCTTACCAAGTAATTGCGCTTCCAAGGGAAGTACCCCAACTCGAACGGTTAAAACAGATCACCAGACGAAATTTCTAAAATAATTTACCAAGAATATCAACGCAGTAGAGCAGGTTTTGCCGCGGTTTTCCGAATTTCACGTGTGCAGTGTGTGCGTGGGCCTGCCGCACGCGACCTTGCTCGCTCCTTCTAGGAAGCGCCCAGCAGAGCGACACTTTATTTAGCATTAAGGTGCGGCATTTTACGATCGGCACAACTCTCAGAGTTTGGCAGAATCGTGTTGTCAGCGCTGTTTAGCCTTCAGTACCTCTTTGTGCTATGAAGGACGTTCACACGTCCAGTGGCTGTTTGCACAGAACGAAGCAGTCTAGCGATCAATTTGCATAGTCCTTTAAAATGAGCCGGCCCGCCTGGCCGTGCGGTTCTAGGCGCTTCAGTCTGGAACCGCAGGTTCGAATCCTGCCTCGGGCATGGATGTGTGTTATGTCCTTAGGTTTAAGTAGTTCTAAGTTCTAGGGGACTGATGACCACAGCAGTTAAGTCCCATAGTGCTCAGGGCCAGAGCCACAATTACGTTGTTCGCGCTGTTTTTGAGACCATTAGCCGTTTCAGTTGAAAGTGCCGCTGTGCATGTGCAGGTGTAACTGGCTGACCTGCAAGGCAATTCCATTTCTAATCACAAATCTTTTTACGTTAAACCTGTCCAGGACGTCTACCATGTCTCCATAATGAGGTTGTAAAAGTGCTACAATATCTCGACCGATATATTTGTGCGATAGACCTTTTTTCGATTATGAAACTAAATAAGTCACGATTATGTGGCAACTTGAGTGTGAAATTGTCTGCATCTCTCCGTATGTCGACAGTTTGTACCAGGTAAAAATTATACATTATGTCCTCAGCACGCCAAAAATAATTAGTAAATACTGAGAACTTATTTTGTTTAAAATCTATGTCGTTGAGGAATGTGAATTATAAATCTAAGTCGTTTGCGGTACAACTGTACTGCCATTTAAAAGCAGCGTATTCGCTGTTTTCGCATCTTCCCCCCCCCCCCCCCCCCCGTCCCTCCTCCTCGTGTTGAAACAGTGCAGCGTGGCAGTGGGGGAAATGTGAAGCGAGGCTCAGCACTTAGGCACTCGGCCCCGAGTGTGGCCTGCTAGCTGAAAACTTGGACATCCCTGTACTACGAGGGCAGTTCAATAAGTAATGCAACATTTGTAAGCGTAGGCTTCCGCGGCCGTTGTCTTCTTCAATAAAATTCTTCAGGGTATCAGACCGCGTCGTCATAATTTAAAATGCGCCAACGTTTCGGCCAGCGTTGCAGCTAGCCTTCATCAGGGCCTTACGTTAACTGCTAAATGAACACACTTGATTCCTTAAATAGCTGCACGAGAAAACCGTGTCGTTACTTGATTGGCTGTAAAGGGAGGAGGAGGAGGGGTGAAAGGTATGCTTTATTGGTGTTTCCTTTATTATCTGTAATTGGTGGAAATAGCTGTTTTCTATTGGTCTTTATATTAATCCACCTCATTGGAGGAGACGGACGAATAGCGAACAGGTGATGGCTGTGACGTCACACTGTTTCCATGCTGTCCAGAAGCCGGCTGCGGCGTCCCATTGCTCTGTGCGCTCGCGACCACTGCGGCTCTCCGCGTGTCTGCATGGGCCGCCACGGCTCTGCCGCCGCTCCGTAGCCCTGCTATTGCAGGCAGCCAAGACCTCGGAAGCTTGTACCCGTCCTCTCTATTCATGTTGGCGGGTCTTTTGGCTATTTCTATCGCCTCTCTAATCTTTCTTTTGAAAGTGAGAGGCTGTTTCGCCAGGACGCGGGCTTCTTGAAAAAATATTGGTTTCCCGCACTTGTCTCGGTGTTCCGCCACTGCTGACTTAGTGTGTTGTTTCAGGCGGATATATCTTTCATGTTCCGAGAGCCTTGTGCTAATCGGACGTCCCGTCTCACCTATGTAGACTAATCCACACGCACAACCAATTTCATACACGCCAGCTGTGTGTAGTTTGTCAACTGCGTCCTTGGTAGAACCGAGCATGTCTGATATTTTGTTTCTGCTTCGGAAAATTGGTTTGATGTCGGCTTTTCGTAGAATTTTGCCAATACGTTCGGTGACCCCTTGTACATATGGTAACACAGCAATGCTCTGTGCCTCCTTCTCCTCTTCCCTATTAATCTTCTCCCTTGTCGACATGGTGCTGTCTATCATCTGCTTCCCATAGCCATTTTATTGAAGAAGACAACGGCCGCGGAAGCCTACGCTTACATTTAACCAACCTGTATGGGCAGGAAATCCACGGAAACATCAAGAAGTTAGAAGCACTGCGTTTAAAAAGATGTAAACTGCTGAATGACCTTGCTTTTTTGAAGAGATGCAGAGACACGAGTGTTGTGCCGTATTCTTTGCGGTTGACGTCTCACATAAAAACGAACAAGGCGAGGAATATCTGTGTTAAAGCCAGTAAAGCATTGCTACGGGAAAGGATCCGCCACATCCGCATAAGTCTCGATGCTCACAACAGGAATTTGTGTGATCTGCACCTATTTCTGGCCGGAAAACTTCAGATGGAAGACTGGGATAAAGTCGACAGGTTAACCTTTCAGCAAGCATCAAGGACCAGCAATAGTATTACTAACCGACAGATGAGAAAGTACGACAAACTACAACAGAAAGCCACGGACGAAATATTGACGCTGGACAGGCGACGGACAGTGGTCAACCTCTCCAGCCACACCTTGAGCGAAGCAACCACAGCAATTCTGGCCAAGGGGATGAATTTCGCAGTCGCACCTAAGCGAGTTCCAAAAGAAGATATCATAGAATCCGTAGAGGCTTCGGTACGTCATCTGCCACAGGCCGAGGCGGAGAAGATCCGGCAGGAAACGGTCAGAGTTCTGAATAAAGCAAAGCCACCGAAGCAAAACATCAACGCTGAGGAATACCGTGCCATCAAGGAACTCAGGGACAACCCCCACTTAGTAGTGGTGCAGGCAGATAAGGGCAACGCCACTGTAGTCCTGGACACAACTGATTACAACAAACGAATGGAAGATATTCTCGCAGAACCTATCTACAAGAAACTTCAGGGAGATCCGACGGCCAAGGTAATCAAAACGACGCAGGCACTGCTCAAGCACTCTAGAATCAACTTCGACAAGGCCAGAAGATTCATCCCGCAAGTGACACAGGCACCAAGGATATATGGTGTACCGAAGGTACACAAAACCGACTTCCCCTTAAGGCCCATAGTAAACAGCATAAATTCGCCGACCTACTACCTAGCGAAAGAACTGGCACCTAGGCTCCGACACCTAGTGCATCAAACCGAGTCCTACGTTAAGGATTCCACTCACTTCGTGTCTCCCCTAAAGGAAATGCGTGTTACGGACCAAGATCTGATGGTTAGTTTCGACGTCAAATCCCTATTCACGAATGTCCCAGTGTCAGATACTGTGAACATCCTAGAAGAACGCGTGGCACCTGATATATGTGAGCTTGTGCGCCACTGTCTGACGACCACCTATTTCAAGTGGAGAGGTCAATTTTATGAACAAACTGACGGTGTAGCTATGGGCTCACCCCTGTCGCCTATCGCAGCACAAAATTTTCATGGAGGCATTTGAGGAAACAGCCCTCCAGTCCGCACCATTACGCCCAAATTGTTGGCTTCGCTATGTCGATGATACTTTCGTCATCTGGCCCCACGGAGAAGAGGAGTTACAGAACTTCCACAAGCACCTCAACCAACAGCATAGGAAAATTCAGTTTACAATGGAAACAGAGAAGAATGGGGTGCTGCCTTTTCTCGACGTGGAAGTTTATCGAAAACCTGATGGTAAACTTGGCCACAAAGTGTACAGGAAACCAACCAATACGGACAGGTACCTTCACGCCTCCTCCCACCATCACCCCACGCAGAAGAAGTCCGCCCTGCACACGCTAACGAAGAGAGCGTACAGGATAAGCGACGAAGAACATCTGAAGACAGAACTTGAACGCCTCAGGTCCATCTTCGGAACTAATGGCTATGGGAAGCAGATGATAGACAGCACCATGTCGACAAGGGAGAAGATTAATAGGGAAGAGGAGAAGGAGGCACAGAGCATTGCTGTGTTACCATATGTACAAGGGGTCACCGAACGTATTGGCAAAATTCTACGAAAAGCCGACATCAAACCAATTTTCCGAAGCAGAAACAAAATATCAGACATGCTCGGTTCTACCAAGGACGCAGTTGACAAACTACACACAGCTGGCGTGTATGAAATTGGTTGTGCGTGTGGATTAGTCTACATAGGTGAGACGGGACGTCCGATTAGCACAAGGCTCTCGGAACATGAAAGATATATCCGCCTGAAACAACACACTAAGTCAGCAGTGGCGGAACACCGAGACAAGTGCGGGAAACCAATATTTTTTCAAGAAGCCCGCGTCCTGGCGAAACAGCCTCTCACTTTCAAAAGAAAGATTAGAGAGGCGATAGAAATAGCCAAAAGACCCGCCAACATGAATAGAGAGGACGGGTACAAGCTTCCGAGGTCTTGGCTGCCTGCAATAGCAGGGCTACGGAGCGGCGGCAGAGCCGTGGCGGCCCATGCAGACACGCGGAGAGCCGCAGTGGTCGCGAGCGCACAGAGCAATGGGACGCCGCAGCCGGCTTCTGGACAGCATGGAAACAGTGTGACGTCACAGCCATCACCTGTTCGCTATTCGTCCGTCTCCTCCAATGAGGTGGATTAATATAAAGACCAATAGAAAACAGCTATTTCCACCAATTACAGATAATAAAGGAAACACCAATAAAGCATACCTTTCACCCCTCCTCCTCCTCCCTTTACAGCCAATCAAGTAACGACACGGTTTTCTCGTGCAGCTATTTAAGGAATCAAGTGTGTTCATTTAGCAGTTAACGTAAGGCCCTGATGAAGGCTAGCTGCAACGCTGGCCGAAACGTTGGCGCATTTTAAATTATGACGACGCGGTCTGATACCCTGAAGAATTTTATTGAAGAATGCAACATTTTTTTTCTCGGCCAATTTTGGTTGAAAAAACCGAAAATTTCTTGTTGAAATATTTTAAAACATTCCCGCTTCGTCTCTTATAGTTTCATTGACTTCCGACAGGTGGCAGCGCTGTACGGAGCTGTTAAAATGGCGTCTGTAACGGATGTGCGTTGCAAACAACGGGCAGTGATCGAGTTTCTTTTGGCGGAAAACCAGGGCATCTCAGATATTCATAGGCGCTTGCAGAATGTCTACGGTGATCTGGCAGTGGACAAAAGCACGGTGAGTCGTTGGGCAAAGCGTGTGTCATCATCGCCGCAAGGTCAAGCAAGACTGTCTGATCTCCCGCGTGCGGGCCGGCCGTGCACAGCTGTGACTCCTGCAATGGCGGAGCGTGCGAACACACTCGTTCGAGATGATCGACGGATCACCGTCAAACAACTCAGTGCTCAACTTGACATCTCTGTTGGTAGTGCTGTCACAATTGTTCACCAGTTGGGATATTCAAAGGTTTGTTCCCGCTGGGTCCCTCGTTGTCTAACTGAACGCCATAAAGAGCAAAAGGAGAACCATCTGTGCGGAATTGCTTGCTCGTCATGTGGCTGAGGGTGACAATTTCTTGTCAAAGATTATTACAGGCGATGAAACATGGGTTCATCACTTCGAACCTGAAACAAAACGGCAATCAATGGAGTGGCGCCACACCCACTCCCCTACCAAGAAAAAGTTTAAAGCCATACCCTCAGCCGGTAAAGTCATGGTTACAGTCTTCTGCGACTCTGAAGGGGCTATTCTGTTCGATGTCCTTACCCATGGTCAAACGATCAACTCTGAAGTGTATTGTGCTACTCTTCAGAAATTGACGAAACGACTTCAGCGTGTTCGTAGGCACAAAAATCTGAACGAACTTCTCCTTCTTCATGACAACGCAAGACCTCACACAAGTCTTCGCACCCGAGAGGAGCTCACAAAACTTCAGTGGACTGTTCTTCCTCATGCACCCTACAGCCCCGATCTCGCACCGTCGGATTTCCACATGTTTGGCTCAATGAAGGACGCAATCCGTGGGAGGCACTACGCAGATGATGAAGAAGTTATTGATGCAGTACGACGTTGGCTCTGACATCGACCAGTGGAATGGTACCGTGCAGGCATACAGGCCCTCATTTCAAGGTGGCGTAAGGCCGTAGCATTGAATGGAGATTACGTTGAAAAATAGTGTTGTGTAGCTAAAAGATTGGGGAATAACCTGGTGTATTTCAATGCTGAATAAAACAACCCCTGTTTCGGAAAAAAAATGTGTTGCATTACTTATTGAACTGCCCTCGTACATAATACACGAAATGAGAAAATCCATACGGTGGAAGAACACACTTAAGTATTTACTGACTGTGAAATCCAGGTACTTTCACACTTTGACAATAGATATAATGCATGTAGATACATCAGGCTAAGCAGAGATTGGTCCTTGTTACTAAAACATTATTTGTAAAAGCATGCATAAGTGTAAGTCAGTATTTTTAATAGTGCCAGTGTGCTGTCACCTAAGACACATAAGCTTGTGCATAACCTTAGTCCTGTGTATATTATACCCAACAAGTATGTTCTGACTTAATGTCTGGGGGTCGATAGCTAACGATAAATAACGTGGTATTCACCTGCAGACATCAAGGGGAAGGCTGTGGCGTCTTTCACCTGTCCTATGTTCTAATTTTTCCTTTTATATTATCAAACAATATATTTAGAAATAAAACTACATGCTTCCAGAGACCTTTTTAACACTCAAACACCTGTAACGTACGAGGACTGGAACTTTAATATTGGCAACTATTTATTTACAGCTCGTACAAAATAGATACGTGCTTCAAAGTTTTACTGACCTTCAAAGTAGTCACCAGCATTGTGTATAACCCGTTTCCAGCGATATGGAAGTCGTAGGATATTCTTAGCTGTGCCAGTTGTGTTTACAGTTCGAGCGGCGCGGTCTATTGCCCGACGAATTTGTAGCAGCTCTGAAGCGAATGCCGTGAAGTACCGGGCGATCAAAAAGTCAGTACAAACTTGAAAACTTAATAAATCACGGAATAATGTAGATAGAGAGGTACAAATTGACACACATGCTTGGGATGACATGGTGTTTTATTAGAACCAAAAAAATACAAAAGTTCAAAAAATGTCCGACAAATGGCGCTTCATCTGATCAGAATAGCAATAATTAGCATAACAAAGTAAGACAAAGCAAAAATGATGTTCTTTACAGGAAATGCTCAATATGTCCACCATCATTCCTCAACAATAGCTGTAGTCGAGGAATAATGTTGTGAACAGCACTGTAAAGCATGTCCGGAGTTAGGGTGAGGCATTGGCGTCGGATGTCTTTCAGCATCCCTAGAGATGTCGGTCGATCACGATACACTTGCGACTTCAGGTAACCCCAAGGCCAATAATCGCACCAACTCAGGTCTGGGGACGTGGGAAGCCAAGCATGACGAAAGTGGCGGCTGAGCACACGATCATCACCAAACGACGCGCGCAAGAGATCTTTCACGCGTCTAGCAATATGGAGTGGTTCTAATAAAACCCCATGTCATTCCAAGCATGTGTGTCAATTTCTACCTCTCTATCTACATTATTCCGTGGTTTATTAAGTTTTCAAATTTATACTGACTTTTTGATCACCCGGTACTTCCTTCAATTTAGAAATCGTTTTGAACTCACGAGGGCTTAAGTCGGGGGAGTGCAGTAGTTGGTATAGCACTTAGCAGCCCCATCAGTCAAACAAATCAGTAACAGCTTGCTCTGTATGTGCTTGAGCATTGTCCTGCAGAATGATGGTCAGGTCCTGCAGAAACTGTATTCACTTCAGTGTCTAAGCTGGTCGTAAGTTGTGTTCCAAAAATGGACAGCATTTCTTAACTGAAGGAAACACTTCACGGCATTCGCTTCAGAACTGCTACAAATTCGTAGGGCGATAGACCACGCCACTCACACTGTCAACACAACTGGCACTGCTAAGAGTATCCTACGACTTCCACGTCGCTGGCAACGGGTTATACACGATGCTGGTGACTACTTTGAAGGTCAGTAAAACTTTGAAGCACGTATCTATTTTGTACGAGCTGTAAATAAATATTTGCCACTATTGAAGTTCCAGCTCTCGTATATATGCAGATTGAAGTGAAGAATGATAATTTGTAAGAAGGCTGGATCTCCCGTTCACTGTCCGCAGCTCGTGGTCTAGTGGCTAGAGTTGCTGCCTCTTGATCGCGGGGTCCCGGGTTCGATTCGCGGCCGGGTTGGGGACTTTTCCGCCCGGGGACTGGGTGTTTGTGTTGTCCTCATCATTTCATCATCATTGATGAAGCTGGTGAGATTGGACTGGGAATTTCTACGGGCGCTGATAACCGCGCAGTTGAGTGCCCCAGAAACCAAACACCGTCATCGTCGTCGTTGTCTCCCGCTCACTAAGCAGATGCACTAATCACACGCCATCCTGGCATAGTTTCTTTGTACAACAGCATGAGCTACTCTAGCACGGTTCTCTCCTCAGTCCAAATGCGCATTCACGCTTCAGCCTACTTGATATTTCCCCTAAACTCTAACAGCATTGTAGAGGCTCCCGGACTCTATCAAGGGAGGCATGCTCGGGTAGTCCGTGCAGTTGTTCAAAGGCACTGTGCCAGGATGGCGTAATGGTTAGCGCAACTGCCTAGTAGGCAGGAGACCCGGGTTCATGTCCCAGCATTGGTACAAATTAACATTCGTCATTTCAGTCTGCATGTACACATCAATTTATTTATATTTCCATCCAACTAAAGTGTTGTTTTATTTTAAATAAACAGAAAGCTGCTCCAATGAGGAAGAAAAAAAAGAGCAAAAGAAACGCCGTGCCTCCATGTGGCGGGCACGGGCAGTTTGCGTCCGCACGCAGGGATTGGAGGTGGCCATCTTTGAATCCTCCAAGCTTGGCAGACAGAGGCAACGACTAAGAGGACAGAATCAACCCACCATGATAAATCAGGCGGTTGGCCTTATGCCGAGCGGCGAGTGAAAATGAAGTTAGACCCTGTATCGCGGGTCACCGTGAGGCTGGCGACCATTATGTTTACATACACTCCTGGAAATTGAAATAAGAGCACCGTGAATTCATTGTCCCAGGAAGGGGAAACTTTATTGACACATTCCTGGGGTCAGATACATCACATGATCACACTGACAGAACCACAGGCACATAGACACAGGCCACAGAGCATGCACAATGTCGGCACTAGTACAGTGTATATCCACCTTTCGCAGCAATGCAGGCTGCTATTCTCCCATGGAGACGATCGTAGAGATGCTGGATGTAGTCCTGTGGAACGGCTTGCCATGCCATTTCCACCTGGCGCCTCAGTTGGACCAGCGTTCGTGCTGGACGTGCAGACCGCGTGAGACGACGCTTCATCCAGTCCCAAACATGCTCAATGGGGGACAGATCCGGAGATCTTGCTGGCCAGGGTAGCTGACTTACACCTTCTAGAGCACGTTGGGTGGCACGGGATACATGCGGACGTGCATTGTCCTGTTGGAACAGCAAGTTCCCTTGCCGGTCTAGGAATGGTAGAACGATGGGTTCGATGACGGTTTGGATGTACCGTGCACTATTCAGTGTCCCCTCGACGATCACCAGTGGTGTACGGTCAGTGTAGGAGATCGCTCCCCACACCATGATGCCGGGTGTTGGCCCTGTGTGCCTCGGTCGTATGCAGTCCTGATTGTGGCGCTCACCTGCACGGCGCCAAACACGCATACGACCATCATTGGCACCAAGGCAGAAGCGACTCTCATCGCTGAAGACGACACGTCTCCATTCGTCCCTCCATTCACGCCTGTCGCGACACCACTGGAGGCGGGCTGCATGATGTTGGGGCGTGAGCGGAAGACGGCCTAACGGTGTGCGGGACCGTAGCCCAGCTACATGGAGACGGTTGCGAATGGTCCTCGCCTATACCCCAGGAGCAACAGTGTCCCTAATTTGCTGGGAAGTGGCGGTGCGGTCCCCTACGGCACTGCGTAGGATCCTACGGTCTTGGCGTGCATCCGTGCGTCGCTGCGGTCCGGTCCCAGGTCGACGGGCACGTGTACCTTCCCCCGACCACTGGCGACAACATCGATGTACTGTGGAGACCTCACGCCCCACGTGTCGAGCAATTCGGCGGTACGTCCACCCGGCCTCCCGCATGCCCACTATACGCCCTCGCTCAAAGTCCGTCAACTGCACATACGGTTCACGTCCACGCTGTCGCGGCATGCTACCAGTGTTAAAGACTGCGATGGAGCTCCGTATGCCACGGCAAACTGGCTGACACTGACGGCGGCGGTGCACAAATGCTGCGCAGCTAGCGCCATTCGACGGCCAACACCGCGGTTCCCGGTGTGTCCGCTGTGCCGTGCGTGTGATCATTGCTTGTATAGCCCTCTCGCAGTGTCCGGAGCAAGTATGGTGGGTCTTACACACCGGTGTCAATGTGTTCTTTTTTCCATTTCCAGGAGTGTATTTAGTAGTGGAGAGGATAAATCCGGGACCGCCAATAGACGTTTACAATTAAGTCTGTGGAAGAGTACACGGAGAAATTTGTTTCGCGCGCCCCATAACGCCGAGGGTGTGTACGTTCTGAACGCGGCAGAGAGCGTGCTTTCGCGACGCAACGGGGCCCCGAGATACAGACGAAAGCTGAGTTTCATCCAGAAGTAGCAATAGCAAGGAAATTATATTTAACTCTGACTTGACCTTAGACATTAGCTTTTTTTTTTTTTTTTTTAATAGTCCGCGCTATTTGAGATACGGTCCGTTGCTGAGCTCGGTTCTTTTCCACCAAGTCCCTGCGAAAGGGTAGTGGGGCAGCTGGGGATGTATAGGAGGCGATTAGCAGTTGCCTTACAACCAAAAGAAACCCACTGAAAGCCTTTGCCAGAACCAGAAATTCTGGCACGATACATTCCAAAAGTAAATATGGAGACTTGGAGCCTGTGTATACGTATTCGTGGATATCTGAACAGAATAATGTTGATGACTTGTTCGAGACGTGTTGCCAGTGTACCTGAGCTTCTTAGAGTGTTAGCAGCACACAGTAACCACTGTTGCATGATACTACGCTGTGCGCAGAACTTAGGAATGGAAATAAAAAAATGGGTCCAAGCAGTATGGGACTTAACATCTGAGGTCATCAGTCCCCTATACTTAGAACTAAGGAAACCTAACTAACCTGAGGACATCACACACATCCATGCCCGGGGCAGGATTCGAACCTGCGACCGTAGCAGCCGCATGGTTCCGGACTGAAGAGCCTAGAACCGTTCGGTCACAGCGGCCGGTGGAATGGAAATAACTTTCGCATGATGTGCCACTGCCAAGTGACGTAGCTCGATGAAACTTTGACTACACATAGAAACAATTCTACACTATAGTACAGAAGGTAGCTGGAAGACGCATGCGACGAAAGGAAATGACACTTCAAAGAGGAACTGACGTCACAGCGATTTATGATGGTCCCCAAAGTATTACAAACGGCAGTGTGTTTGATTACTACGGACAGCAATGCTCTACAACACGCTCCCAAGCTGACCACGAGGTTGGTAAAGAGTTCTTGTGGTACGACGTTCCATTCCTGCATCAGCGCGGCTGACACTGCTGGATGCGTGCAGGCGTACTGTAATACGTCTTCCCAGCGCATTCCACACGTGCTCGATTCAATTTAATGGGCAAGCCAGTCTATTCGGCGAATATCGACAGGTTCCATGAGCTGTGCTATCATACGCGGTCGCGCATTGCAAACCATAAAAATTAACAGTAAACTCTTCCGGGCTAAGTTGCCGTGGTCGATCTGTAGAACTTCTTCTCCCTGACGTTTCGTCCTCAACTACGGAGAACATCTTCCGAGGTGAGTCGACGACTGGCTGCTAGGAGCTGGGGCCGCCGCTTATATAGAGATCGTAGGGGGCGCCACCACACGTCACGTAGCGTCGATGTGCAGCTATCTCTGGCTATCGTCTGTTCTCTCGATTGCAGGCAATCGATTGTCACGTGATTGATGCAACGTCGACCGCCATATCTTACGCAATTTTAATACTTCTTCTTTACGATTAAAATTGTATTGATGTTTGTGGATTTCAATTGCCTCTCTATACACACGTGTATAATAGTGCGACGTCCTCGCTAGCACGCTTGTTTCACCAAATTTTATTTCGTGATCTCCATCCTTAAAAACATGTTCCGCTACTGCTCTCTCCCATATAGCCGATATGTTCCCTACCGATATAGTAGCCTTGTTCCAACACTGTCTATCCTCAACCTATTTTCAGTACAATGGTGAATTTTATGAACAGATCGATGGGGTAGCCATGGGAAGCCCCCTAAGTCCCGCAATTGCGAATTTATTCATGGAATATTTTGAACATCAAGCACTGCAGTCGGCCAAAATAAGCCCCTCGAAGTGGTATCGGTATGTGGATGATACCTTTGTAATATGGAATCATGAGGAAGAAGACTTGAATGATTTTCTGGTACACTTAAATAGCATCAACCCAAAGATTAAATTTACTATGGAGAAGGAGAAGAATGGACAACTTAACTTCTTGGATGTATCAGTTATCAAACGGGCGGATGGGACCTTAGGCCATAAGGTCTACAGGAAAGGTACACATACTGATCGCTACCTCCATAAGAACTCAAACCACCACCCTAGGCAAAAGAGGGGGTTCATAAAAACACTAGTGGATAGGGCCAATAATATTTGTGAACCAGGCTAGTTACAAGAAGAACTAAATCATTTACGAATGGCCTTTGCGAAAAATGGTTATACGAAAAACGAGATTAACCGAGCACTTCACCCAAATAGAAAAATGCCTAAAAATAGGAGACAGCAACAACCATCAGCTGGAAAAGTATTTCTTCCGTTCATCCATAATATCACGGATCGCATTGGAAAAGTACTAGTCAAATTCAGGTAGAGACCATTTTTAGACGTACTAAGAAAATTAGTGAATGCCTAAGATCAACAAAAGATGCTCGTCACCCCCTAGCCACCCCCGGGGTGTATAAAATTCCGTGTAGTTGTGGCAGGGTTTACATAGGAACTACAAAAAGAAGCATCAATACACGGTTGACGGAGCACAAAAGAAACTGTCGCTTGGGACATATCGACAAATCGGCAGTAGCGGAACATGTTTTTAAGGATGGAGATCACGAAATAAAATTTGATGAAACAAGCATGCTAGCGAGGACGTCGCACTATTATACACGTATGTATAGAGAGGCAATTGAAATCCACAAACATCAATACAATTTTAATCGTAAAGAAGAAGTATTAAAATTGCGTAAGATATGGCGGTCGACGTTGCATCAATCACGTGACAATCGATTGCCTGCAGTCGAGAGAACAGACGATAGCCAGAGATAGCTGCACATCGACGCTACGTGACGTGCGGTGGCGCCCCCTACGATATCCGTATAAGCGGCGGCCCCAGCTCCTAGCAGCCAGTCGTCGACTCACCTCGGAAGATGTTCTCCGTAGTTGAGAACGAAACGTCAGGAGGGAGAAGAAGTTCTACAGATCGACCACGGCAACTTAGCCCGGAAGAGTTTACTGATAATGACGCCGGCCGTGAAAGCCTACATGGAATGATTCATAAAACTTAAGTCAGAGCCGAATATACCCCTGAAAAGATGCATACGAGGAGGAAGCAGGCTTACAGCGCCACAGTGTTGGCTGGTGAGCGTACCGTGTTTAAATATTTGGTGATCAGTACCCAACATCATAACACCTGGACCACCAAAATGATCATGTTCGACGTGATTCTGGACATACACTCACATGAGTAGAGGTGGATGCACATAATGCACCTGGAACATTATCGAACATAATACGTTTAGTCGTACCGGTGTTATGTTGTGGGAAGGCATAATTTTGGGTGGGCGTACTGACCAACTCTTTTAACACGGACACGCATTGTTGAGCGTTATTGTGACACTGTACTCCTTCCCTAAGCGTGTCTTTCAAGAGTTTAGTTCGGTCCTAATTCCGTTTTCGTGTATTAGAATGCGCGATCACATTGAACAAAGCAGCCGGAGGAAACTTTGGAACAAGAAGATACTCGTGGGAATGGACTGTGCTGCCCGTTTCCCCGACATGAACCCCTTTTATCACGTATGGAATGCGTTAGAGAGACGTACTGCAACACGTTCACACGCACTTTCTACACACATGCTCATAAATTAAGGATAATGCTGATACATGGCGAAACAACGCTCTGGTAGCCGATTTGCGCGATTAAATCATCTCGGGGTATGACCGTGCGGTGCATTAGACCTGCGGTCGTCGCACGGTGGCGCTGGCAGCAGTCCACATATGCAGAGGTGTGTTGGTGCATGTAAGAGTACGGTGCAGCGAGTAAGTGTGCAGACATTTTCAGACGTGCTAATGGTGACTGTGTGTTGAAAACGACTTAAAAGAACACACATTGATGACGTTATGAGGGGTAGAATACTAGGGGGACTGGAGGCTGGTCAAACACAGCAGGTCGTAGCACAGGCCCACCGTGTGCCACGAAGTGTGATCTCAAGATTGTGGAAACGATTCCAGTAGACAGGAAACATGTCCAGGCGCTACAGTACGGGACGTCCACAGTGTACAACACCACAAGAAGACCGATATCTCACCATCATTGCCCGCAGACGGCCACGGAGTACTGCAGGTAGCCTTGCTTTGGACCTTACCGCAACCACTGGAACGGTTGTCTCCAGACACAGTCTACAGACGACTGAACAGACATGGTTTATTCGCCCGGAGACCCGAAAGGTGCATTCCACTGACCCCTGGTCACAGGAGAGCCCGTAAAGCCTGGTGTCAAGAACACAGTACATGGTCATTGGAACAGTGGTCCCATGTTAAGTTCACGGACGAGTCCAGGTATAGTCTGAATAGTGATTCTCGCCGGGTTTCCATCTGTCGTGAACCAGGAACCAGATACCAACCCCTTAATGTCTATGAAAGGGACCTGTATGGAGGTCGTGGGTTGATGGTGTGGGGTGGGATTATGATTGGTGCACGTACACCCCTGCATGCCTTTGACAGAGGAACCGTAACAGGTCAGGTGTAACGGGACGTCATTTTGCACCAGTATGTCCGCCTTTTCAGGGGTGCAGAGGGTCCCACCTTCCTCCTGATGGATGATAACGCACGGCCCCAGCGAGCTGCCATCGTGGAGGAGTACCTTGAAACAGAAGATATCAGCCGAATGGAGTGGCCTGCCTGTTCTACAGACCTGAACCCCATCGAGCAAGTCTGGGATGCTCTCGGTCGACGTATCGCTGCACGTCTTCAAACCCCTAGGACACTTCAGGAGCTCCGAAAGGCGCTGGTGTGAGAATGGGAGGCTATACCCCAGCAGCTGCTCGACCACCTGATGCAGAGTACGTCAACCTGTTGTGCGGCCTGTGTACGTGTGCATGGTGACCATATCCCATACTGATGTCGGGGTAGATGCGCAGGAAACAGTGGCGTTTTGTAGCACATGTGTTTCTGGACGGTTTTCTCAACTTATCACCAATACCGTGGACTTACCGATCTGTGTCGTGCGTGTTCCCTACGTGACTATACTATTAGCTCCAGTTTTGTGTAGTTCCACGTTGTGTGGCACCACATTCTGCAATTATCCTTAATTTGAGCATGAGTGTACCAGTTGTCAACCGCGCTGGTGGAGGAATGGAAAGCATTAGCACAAGAACTCCTTGCCAGCCATGTGGCCGACATGGGAACTCACGGCAGAGCACGCAATGCAGTCCGTGGTGATCAAAAAAATGGTTCAAATGGCTCTGAGCACTATGCGACTTAACATCTGAGGTCATCAGTCCCCTAGAACTTAGAACTACTTAAAACTAACTAATCTAAGGACATCACACACATCCATACCCGAGGCAGGATTCGAACCTGCGAGCGTAGCGGCCACGCAGTTCCAGACTGTAGCGCCTCGAACCGCACGGCCACTCCGGCCGGCCGTGGTGATCAAACACCCTACTAAGAACCATATCTCACGCTGTTAGTGTCACTGCGTATTTCTTCCACTCGCCTCCTGCACTATAGCGTAGCAGTTCTTTCTATGTACGCTCCAGGTTTCATGGAGCTACGTTATTTTGCAAGTGACACAACTTGAGGACGAAAGTAACTTTTACTTTCGTCCTTAAGTTGTACCAGTTTATGGTGTTCCATTCCAGTGCGACGGCTGCGAATTGAGCCCATTCCCGCACAAGAGACACTCTGGAATTTCTGGTGTGCTCGCTGCTCGCTTGTTCTTGACACAGATCACAACCACATGTATGCGGGGAAACGGGTTTGCGCAATAGGCCACGGAGGCACCTGCATAAAGAGGAGAAGTTCTGCGTAGTCATGGCCAGCGGCGGCGAATAACTCAGCTCTCACCAGACAAATAAATGCATGTCACGGTTACAATGTGTATCTGACATTCTGCCCCGGTAGCTCATCTTGTTGACTACTGATATGAAGACATGTCAGTAATGTTTCTTTTCTTCTTGTTTTCACTAACTGTTTACAGCGGAGAGAAAACTATGCGGGCATACCATCATTCCCAATCACCAACATTTAGAAGGGTTTCTGAAGCGATTTAGTATTTTGCCGCCAGTTATCCACCAAACTTTTTACCTCATTGTTGTTGTCAAATTATTTTCCACTTAGCGCTCGAGATGCTGATGACGCATGCATTACTCGTTGCAAGATCTGGTGAATAACATGGCTCTGGTGAGCATGAGAAATTTGCTGTGCTACTGCTTAGGTAAGTGTGGTGTTGCGTTGATCCTCGCAAAGAACATACCCCAGAAAAGAAATTCGTTGATAGCATTGCTTCCTCTGTACATGTTATATTTCAGACGAGAATCTGTACATGCAAGGAGAGTTATTTCGTAGATACTTTAGAGTCGTATCGTAGTTTTAAATGCCATTACTCGCCCATAATCCTCCGGAAGAATAATAACCACCGCTTGTTCACCCTGAGACGAATTTCTCTTGTGTGTTTCGCCACTTAACACCGAACTGGTGGCCACTTTGTGTGCGTGTGAATTCCTAAGGGACAAAACTGCTGAGATCATCGGTCCCTAGGCTTAAACCCAACTTAATCTAACTTAAACTAACTTATGTGAAGAACAGCACACACACCCATGCCCAAGGGAGGACTCGAACCTCCGGCGGGAGAGGTCGCACAATCCGTGACATGGCGCCTCAAACCGCGAGGCTACCCCGCGCGGCGGTAGCAACCTTGCGTGGATCGTTGCAGACAGGAAATTCGTTAGACAATGCATATAGACTTCTTCTGTTACTTGCAGAGGATATAATCCAAATGTATCCACAAATTATCAGAATTTACAATACTGGCCATTAAAATTGCTACACCAAGATGAAATGCAGATGATAAACGGGTATTCATGGACAAATATATTATACTAGAACTGATATGTGATTACATTTTCACGCAAATTGGGTGCATAGATCCTGAGAAATCAGTACCCAGAACAACCACCTCTGGCCGTAATAACGGCCTTGATACGCCTGGGCATTGAGTCGAACAGAGCTTGGATGGCGTGTACAGGTACAGCTGCCCATGCAGCTTCAACAAGATACCACAGTTCATCAAGAGTAGTGACTGGCGTATTGTGACGAGCCAGTTGCTCGGCCACCATTGACCAGACGTTTTCAATTGGTGAGAGATCTGGAGAATGTGCTGGCCAGGGCAGCAGTCGAGCATTTTCTGTATCCAGAAAGGCCCGTACAGGACCTGCAACATGCAGTCGTGCATTATCCTGCTGACATGTAGGACTTCGCAGGGATCGAATGAAGGGTAGACCCACGGGTCGTAACACATCTGAAATGTAGCGTCCACTGTTCAAAGTACCGTCAGTGCGAACAAGAGGTGACCGAGACGTGTAACTAATGCCACCCCATACCATCACGCCGGGTGATACGCCAGTATGGCGATGACGAATACACGCTCCCAATGTGCGTTCACCGCGATGTCGCCAAAACGGATGCGACCATCATGATTCTGTAAACAGAACCTGGATTCATCCGAAAAAATGACGTTCCGCCTTTCGTGCACCCAGGTCCGTCGTTGAGTACACCATCGCAGGCGCTCCTGTCTGTGATGCAGCGTCAAGGGTAACCGCAGTCATGGTCTCCGAGCTGACAGTCCATGCTGCTGCAAACGTCGTCGAACTGTTTGTGCAGATGGTTGTTGTCTTGCAAACGTCCCCATCTGTTGACTCAGGGATCGAGACGTGGCTGCACGATCCGATACAGCCATGCGGATAAGATGCCTGCCATCCCGACTGCTAGTGATACGCGGTCGTTGGGATCCAGCTCGGCGTTCCGTATTAGCATACTGAACCCACCGATTCCATATTCTGCTAACAGTCATTGGATCTCGACCAACGCGAGCAGCAATGTCGCGATACGATAAACCGCAATCGCGATAGGCTACAATCCGACCTTGATCAAGGTCGGAAACGTGATGGTACGCATTTCTCCTCCTTACACGAGGCATCACAACAACGTTTCACCAGGCAACGGCGGTCAACTGCTGTTTGTGTATGAGAGATCGGTTGGAAACATTCCTTATGTAAGCACGTTGTAGGTGTCGCCACTGGCCCCAAACTTGTGTGAATGCATATCACAGCATCTTCTTCCTGTCGGTTAAATTTCGCGTCTGTAGCATGTCATCTTCGCGGTGTAGCAATTTTAATGACCAGTAGTGTATGCAAGTTTAGTATCTCGCAAGACACGAATACAAGTCGTCCGAGTAAAAAATGAGTCCCACGAAGCCGTGCTCTACTTTTAAGTTCACGAATGTACAGTAGTGACTAATACATTGGTGAATGCTGAGTGCAGCAAAGCAGTTGTGTTCAGCGTTAGTGAAACCCTGGATATGTGAGGCGAACTACTTTACGTAGGAAGTTGCGTGTCAGTGTGTCCATAGACCAATGCCAAACTCTTTGCTAACAAAGTACAGAGTTCAGAATAAATTTTCACTGCGGTGGAGTGTGCGCTCATTTGGAACTTACTGGCAGAATAAACTGGGTGCCAGTCTACGACTCGAACCTGGGACGTCCGTCTTTTGCGAGCATCTGCTGCACCGTCTGAGCTATCCAAGCACTACCCACGACCAGCCCTAACAGCTTTAATTCCATTAGTAACTCATCTCTCACCTTCCAGACTCCACAGGCCTCCAGTACACCTTGCAGGACTAAGACTGCTGGCAGAAAAGAAGTTGTGGAGACAGGGTTTAGCCGCAGCCTAAGGGATTATTTCCAGACTGAGTTGCAATTAGTAAATGATTTGGACTCTCATAACACTTTTGCGCCTAGTAGAGCGCACCATATCGTCGTCTGCTCACTCTACACTACGTGTCTGTAATATCTCTTTATATTCTACTAATTATCCCTGCACAATTCTATTACGTTTCGTACTTGACCATCTATATACTCGCAGAATCGATGCGCAGAGTAGTACAGTACTATTACTATTCCATGAGCGCATAAGTACTCTTCGTAATATTCTCTCTGGTGTGTTGAGACGACTTCTAGGATCTCCTCCGTGCCCAATAGCCGCATTGAATAATTGTAATTTTGCTATCGAGATCACTGGAAGAAAGAGATCGAAAATCCCCCACTGCTTGAATACTGCTCAGCAGTGTGGGATCCGTACCAGATAGGGTTGATAGAAGAGATAGAGAAGATCCAACGGAGAGCAGCGCGCTTCGTTACAGGATCATTTAGTAATCGCGAAAGCGTTACGGAGATGATAAATCCAGTGGAAGACTCTGCAGGAGAGACGCTCAGTAGCTCGGTACGGGCTTTTGTTAAAGTTTCGAGAACATACCTTCACCGAAGAGTCAAGCAGTATATTGCTCCCTCCTACGTATATCTCGCGAAGAGACCATGAGGATAAAATCAGAGAGATTAGAGCCCACACAGAGGCATACCGACAATCCTTGTTTCCACGAACAATACGAGACTGGAATAGGAGGGAGAACCGATAGAGGTACTCAAGGTACCCTCCGCCACACACCGTCAGGTGGCTTGCGGAGTATGGATGTAGATGTAGAATATATTGTATGCTACTCAAGAAAATATATACTGAGCATTTACATCAAAGGTGTGTAAGGAATTTCATTATATATGTTTTCTCTAATAGGAAATTTGCACGGAGGTGTCGTTTCGTTGGTAATCAGAAGGGAACTTCCGATGAATTGGAAACGAACCTGCAAGAGCTCCATTATTTCATTGGATAATTAAACTCTATCAAAGCAAACTTTCAGCTTGACCTGAGGTTTCCCGACTGACTACGCAACGGAAGAAAACCAAGACATTTAATTTACACAGGATTGCAGATCGCTTCGAATCATGGAGACTGCGGACAAGGAGAGTCACCATCCGATTCTGATTAAACAAGTAAAGCTCAATTATAACTTTCTTGAGCGACTGTGATGGCTGTGCTATGGCTGCTTATGATTGAGATCATTAATAAAATATTAATAACTAACTTTCCTCGTCACCAGCAACCAGTATAAACACAATATTAATTAAAATTATATGTCAATTAATTCCATCAATTAATTCTTCCTGATAGACTTTAACTCTCAGTGTGGTCTCACAAATCGATACCACCCCATGGGCGTTGCTACGTTGGTAACAGAATTGTAAGTTTCTGTGGCGCGGTATCGGGCGAACCCAATGGTGCGCGTCCGCTGCGCCACAGCTCCAGTGGTCCATATCGCCTGTGCCCTCTGCCGCCGCGATATAGGTAGGGCGGCAGGCGGCAGCTATTCAGCCCACTTGCACTAGGAATCGCGTCTCGGACTTTCTACAGCAAGTACGTGCTGTATGTGCAGTGTACGAAGTCGTACACCACATTCAGCATCACTCGGGATTTGTACAAACCGATTATTAGGAGGCTTCATGCCGTTTTGTCTTCGATCTAACCGGTGTAGGTGAACGTCCTCGAGATAGACAAGAGATGGAAGAACGTGAATACCGCTTGCTTCTCTCTAAAGGCGTAGGACGGCAACGTGCGGCTGGGAAGTCCGTGGTGACCTTCAGAGAGTCTAGAAGCAGTCTAGGTGCAGCGACGGACTGCACTAGCCCACAACCTGGGCTAATTTTAGCGCTCACGGCGCGAGATAAGAACGTCCGGCGGCTGCCCTTGACCAACTGGGCGCTCCCTGTTCTTCTTTCCAGCGGCTCGGCGGTCGCAGAGCAGCCGCGGCGGGCGAAAAGGCGCTCCGCTGCCAGCGCGCGCACGGCTCAGGTCGCTGCCGATGTACGATAGCGGCTCGCCGTGAACCTGCTCTAGGGAGGGGCGGCGCGCCACAGGCAGAGGCAGTGCAACGCGGCAACTACACCGTAACGCTGCTCCGTACACACCGCTGAGGAACATCGCCGCTCTACAGTAGTGGAAATCAGTGCAACGGCGGAGTTCCTACGAAAGTAATATACAATGTCTGAAGCATGCATGTATCGAATTTACTATGAAATCAGTAGATAAAAGTGAGATATAAACAACCATGGCCGATTTACACAGTTCTTTTTATAACATGAGTACGAAAATAAGACGTTTGCATTTCCTGGATGGAAACTGGAACACTCAAGAGCCAAAGAAATTGGTACACCTACCTAACATCGTTTAGCGCCCCCGCAAACACGCAGAAGTGTCGCAACATTGCGTGGCGTGGACTCGACTAATGGTTCAAATGGTTCAAATGGCTCTGAGCACTATGGGACTCAACATCTGAGGTTATCAGTCCCCTAGAACTTAGAACTACTTAAACCTAACTAACCTAAGGACATCACACACATCCATGCCAGAGGCAGGATTCGAACCTGCGACCGTAGCGGTCACGCGGTTCCAAACTGAAGCGCTTAGAACCGCACGGCCACACCGGCCGGCTACTCGACTAATGTCTGAAGGGAATTGACACCATGAATCCTGTGGGGCTGTCCATAAATCCGTAAGAGTACGAGGGGGTGGAGATCTCTTATGAACAGCACGTTGCAAGGCATCCCAGATATTCTGCTTCAGCCCGGAACCGCGCTGCTGCTACGGTCGCAGGTTCGAATCCTGCCTCGGGCATTAATGTGTGTGATGTCCTTAGGTTAATCAGGTTTAAATAGTTCTAAGTCTAGGGGACTGATGACCTCAGATGTTGTCCCATAGTGCTCAGAGCCATTTGACCCATTTTTTGAACCAGATATACTCAATAATGTTCAAGTCTGCGGAGTCTGGTGGCCAGCTGAAGTGTTTAAACTCGGAAGAGTGTTCCTGGAGCCACTCTATAGCAATTTTGGACGTGTGGTGTGACGCATTGTCCTGCTGGAATTGCCCAAGCCTGTCGGAATGCCCAATGCAGGTGATCAGACAGGATGCTTACGTACGTGTCACGTGTCAGAGTCGTACCTAGACGTATCACAGGTCCCGTATCATTGCAACTGGACACGCCCCAAACCGTTACAGAGCCTCCACCAACTTGAATAGTCCGCTGCTGACATGCAGCGTCGATGGATTCATGAGGTTGTCTCCATACCCGTACACGTCCATCCGTTCGATACAACTTGAAAGCCGGCCGTAGTGGCCAAGCGGTTCTAGGCGCTTCAGTCCGGAACTGCGCTGCTGCTACGGTCGCAGGTTCGAATCCTGTCTCGGGCATGGTTGTGTGTGATGTCCTTAGGTTAATTAGGTTTAAATACACTCCTGGAAATGGAAAAAAGAACACATTGACACCGGTGTGTCAGACCCACCATACTTGCTCCGGACACTGCGAGAGGGCTGTACAAGCAATGATCACACGCACGGCACAGCGGACACACCAGGAACCGCGGTGTTGGCCGTCGAATGGCGCTAGCTGCGCAGCATTTGTGCACCGCCGCCGTCAGTGTCAGCCAGTTTGCCGTGGCATACGGAGCTCCATCGCAGTCTTTAACACTGGTAGCATGCCGCGACAGCGTGGACGTGAACCGTATGTGCAGTTGACGGACTTTGAGCGAGGGCGTATAGTGGGCATGCGGGAGGCCGGGTGGACGTACCGCCGAATTGCTCAACACGTGGGGCGTGAGGTCTCCACAGTACATCGATGTTGTCGCCAGTGGTCGGCGGAAGGTGCACGTGCCCGTCGACCTGGGACCGGACCGCAGCGACGCACGGATGCACGCCAAGACCGTAGGATCCTACGCAGTGCCGTAGGGGACCGCACCGCCACTTCCCAGCAAATTAGGGACACTGTTGCTCCTGGGGTATCGGCGAGGACCATTCGCAACCGTCTCCATGAAGCTGGGCTACGGTCCCGCACACCGTTAGGCCGTCTTCCGCTCACGCCCCAACATCGTGCAGCCCGCCTCCAGTGGTGTCGCGACAGGCGTGAATGGAGGGACGAATGGAGACGTCTCGTCTTCAGCGATGAGAGTTGCTTCTGCCTTGGTGCCAATGATGGTCGTATGCGTGTTTGGCGCCGTGCAGGTGAGCGCCACAATCAGGACTGCATACGACCGAGGCACACAGGGCCAACACCCGGCATCATGGTGTGGGGAGCGATCTCCTACACTGGCCGTACACCACTGGTGATCGTCGAGGGGACACTGAATAGTGCACGGTACATCCAAACCGTCATCGAACCCATCGTTCTACCATTCCTAGACCGGCAAGGGAACTTGCTGTTCCAACAGGACAATGCACGTCCGCATGTATCCCGTGCCACCCAACGTGCTCTAGAAGGTGTAAGTCAACTACCCTGGCCAGCAAGATCTCCGGATCTGTCCCCCATTGAGCATGTTTGGGACTGGATGAAGCGTCGTCTCACGCGGTCTGCACGTCCAGCACGAACGCTGGTCCAACTGAGGCGCCAGGTGGAAATGGCATGGCAAGCCGTTCCACAGGACTACATCCAGCATCTCTACGATCGTCTCCATGGGAGAATAGCAGCCTGCATTGCTGCGAAAGGTGGATATACACTGTACTAGTGCCGACATTGTGCATGCTCTGTTGCCTGTGTCTATGTGCCTGTGGTTCTGTCAGTGTGATCATGTGATGTATCTGACCCCAGGAATGTGTCAATAAAGTTTCCCCTTCCTGGGACAATGAATTCACGGTGTTCTTATTTCAATTTCCAGGAGTGTAGTTCTAAGTCTAGGGGACTGATGACTTTCGATGTTAAGTCCCATAGTGCTCAGAGCCATTTGAACCATTTTAAACAATTTGGAACGAGACTCGTCCGACCAGGCAAAATGTTTCCAGTCATCAACGGTCCAATGTCGGTGCTGACGGACTCAGGCGAGGTGTAAAGGTTTGCGTAGTGCATTAATCAAGGGTACACGAGTGGGCCTTCGTCTCCGAAAGCCCATATCGATGATGTTTCGTTGAATGGTTCGCACGCTGACACTTGTTGATGGGCCAGCATTGAAATCTGCAGCAATATGCGGAAGGGTTGCCCTTCTGTCACGCTGAACGATTCTCTTCAGTCGTCGTTCGTCCCGTTCTGGCAGGATATTTATTCGGCTGCAGCGATAGCGGAGATTTGATGTTTTACCGCATTCCTGATATTTACGGTACACTCGTGAAATGGTCGTACATGAAAATCCCCTTCCATCGCTAACTCGGAGATACTGTGTCCCATCGCACGTGGGCCGACTGTAACACCACGTTTAAATCTCAATGGAACCGTGATAAGCTGCCAATGTAGCAACAGTAACCGATGTAAAACCTGCGCCAGACACTTGTCTTACGTGTCGCCGACCGCAGTGCCGTATTGTGCCTGTTTACGTATCTCAGTATTTGAAGAAGAACTACGAACCCTAAAAAAATCAATGCCGAAGAGTATGCTTGAGGTAATTAGGAAGTACGGAGGTTGGACAAAGTACTAACAATGTAATAACACAACAGAACAGTTAGTGCCTTTATACACTGAAGCACCAAAAAAACTGGTATATCCATGCGTATTCAAATACTTTGTCCAACCTCCGTTCTTCCTAATTACCTCAAAAATTCTCTTCGGTATTGATTTTGTTAGGGTTCGTAGTTCTTGCAGTGAAATTGTTCAAATGGTTCAAATGGCTCTGAGCACTATGGGACTTAACTGCTGTGGTCATCAGTCCCCTAGAACTTAGAAAAATGGTTCAAATGGCTCTGAGCACTATGGGACTCAACATCTGTGGTCATAAGTCCCCTAGAACTGAGAACTACGTAAACCTAACTAACCTAAGGACATCACACACATCCATGCCCGAGGCAGGATTCGAACGTGCGACCGTAGCAGTCGCGCGGTTCCTGACTGAGCGCCTAGAACCGCTAGACCACCGCGGCCGGCTAGAACTTTGAACTACTTAAACCTAACTAACCTAAGGACATCATACACATCCATGCCAGAAGCAGGATTCGAACCTGCTACCGCAGCGGCCGAGCGGCTCCAGACTGTAGCGCCTAGAACCGCTCGGCCACTCCGGCCGGCGCAATGAAATTGTCCCCCACTTTTCGCGTATCGCTCTTTTCAGCTCATATACGACATAAAACTGCCATTGCGATAGACACGCTTTTCGAGTATTCCCCAGAGGTTTTCCGTGGGGTTTAAATCCATGCTAAAAGCACACCTGGATAAGACATCGATATCTGTATCTTTAAACTACGTTTATGTTGTGAATAAACCTGCACAGAAGCATTATCTCGCTGAAACGTTAGGTTTTTGTCCCACAGGTCGTCACACATTCTAATCCATTCTGTGTCTAGCACCTCCGTGTACATATCGAAGTTCATTCTAGCATTTATCCAATCACCTGCTTCTCACATGCTGCGGAACGCACTACAGCAGCGCTTCCAAGTGCCAGTGATTCGTCCTTGGTAGGTTTTCAGTGGTGTGAGGCACCAGATGCGTACGCACAGGAACTGTAAACTAAGGTCGGTGGTTTGTTGGCGTCAAGCCAGCGTCCGATAACGCCTCACATGTCTTCAACTGGGTGCGGATCAGGCGAATTTGGTGACCGAGACACCAATCTGAGTTCACTATTTCTAGTACCACTGTAGCACGATTTTTGAAACATGGCCCAAGATTTCTCGTCAGGAGGCCAGTTTACATTCTTAACAGACTCATGGGAATGAGACCGCACAGAGACTTGCCCTTCACATTGACCTGCGTGAGTAAGAATCCCCCTGCCTTTGACCTGTCACCCTGAACACGGACAATGTTTAACAGAATACGCACCAATCATGCCAGAAGCACGGGGTCTCTTCATAGATGAGGTAAGGATCCGTCTCCAAAATGCGATATATAGCACCCAGGCAAATCGCTCGTCACGTAGATACAGAACGTCCAAACATGGCATATCGCGGTACTTTCGATGGTTGCCTGATGGCAACGAAGAACGCAGTAGATTATATTAAAGATTTAGATGTCTGTTTGTAAATTATACGTGTTGATTGCGTTATATTTAATTCTGTGCTTAAAAACCAATATGACAAATAAATAAACTATATTTTCGCATTATGATAATATTAAAGGGCGATAGGTTTTAATTGTTAAAAACCGTTCAAAAGCCAGGATCGCACAAAATATTTTTTTAATTTAAGATAAACATTTTCAACAGTCTTGGCTGTGATCTTCAGGTCTTAAACTTTTTTCTGTAGTAAAGCATGTTCAATTTACGTTTATCTCGTGCACAAGAAGTCAAGTGAATAAAATTCAGCATTTTATAAACTCTTGTCATCACTAGAACATTTAAAATCACACAGCATCTTGTCCAAAAGGCCGTGCCCAATACATACTGCTCACAGCTGCATGTTACATGATACTTACACAATGGCAGATCTATTTATATATGCTGGACACATACTACGCAGTGCAAATCCACTTCAGATGGCGTACCTGTCAGTTGTACCTTGTACAGTGTACCTTGTCAGCGTATTATTATTTCCGTGTTGTGTGGAGCCACTAACATCTCGTTTATTTTGTTTTAATTTTGCGGGATGCGATCGTCTTTTATTCGAGAAATAATAAAACATGAGAACTGTGGTGTCACCGCCAGACACCACACTTGCTAGGTGGTAGCTTTTAAATCGGCCGCGGTCCGTTAGTATACGTCGGACCCGCGTGTCGCCACTATCAGTGATTGCAGACCGAGCGCCACCACACGGCAGGTCTAGAGAGACTTACTGGCACTCGCCCCAGTTGTACAGCCGACTTTGCTAGGAAAGGTTCACTGAGAATTACGCACTCATTTGCCGAGACGATAGTTAGCATAGCCTTCAGCTAAGTAAATTGCTACGACCTAGCAAGGCGCCATTTATCCTTTGCTATGTATCTAATGAAGCATGTACAGTAACAAGACCAATGTTCACCAATTGTTCCCGCATCTCGTGGTCGTGCGGTAGCGTTCTCGCTTCCCACGCCCGGGTTCCCGGGTTCGATTCCCGGCGGGGTCAGGGATTTTCTCTGCCTCGTGATGGCTGGGTGTTGTGTGATGTCCTTAGGTTAGTTAGGTTTAAGTAGTTCTAAGTTCTAGGGGACTGATGACCATAGATGTTAAGTCCCATAGTGCTCAGAGCCAGCCAATTGTGGATTAAAGTTAAGTATTCCAGCAGCTAAGTACTTTTCTTTATAGCATTCATTACGTATCCTGTTTCAGACCTCACGCCAGCCTGCGTGAGTTTAAGCGCGTGCCTTTCGGTTACCCGTCACTGTGGATTGGCTGTCTTGCCAATCCACAACAAGAACTGTACGACCTTGGCAAATATTTGGAGGAAAAATCACACAGTCGCAGTGACACTGAAGATGCTTTGAAATAAAGCGGTACGCGTATAGTATAAAGAAGGCTTTTAATATAGTCATAAAAGACGGTATGTAACGTATATTTCTAGTATAACTACGATTGCGAAAAAGTGGCCTAAAAACAAAAAAAGACAACATCCATAATCTCTCCTTTCTGGAAGAGCTGTGTGTACCAGCTGTGTTGGAATCCATGCATTGGCTACCAGACCAGGTCAGACAGTGCTCCGCCCACGCTATTCCCCGGAGAAGGCTTCGTCCCGTTTATAGGGCCGTGGGGAATGGGTAGCAGGCGGTGGCGCACTGGGCAGCCAGATGTCTGAGTAACAAGACGCGGGCAGATCGATCCGCCTGCACCCGTCTGCTGCAGTCATGTGCACGAAGCATCTGGAGTAGAACGAAAGACGTTCGTAATGAGGATGGGATTCGTTAGTATACTGTACGTAATGGTATGTTCCAGAATAAAAACAGTCTTGGTTGCGAAATTATGTGATATCAGTGACACGTTTCACTCTTTTGAGGCATCATCAGATCGTGTAAAAATAGCTGGATATGTAACCCATCCCTCATAAAGCCATATAAACTGGAAAATGAGAGCAATAGTAACTGGATATATAACCGATCCGTCATAAAAACACACAAAATGCAAGGTGGACCTTAAGTACATCAGCTGTTCGCGCCATAGTAGTAAAAAACTGGGCTACACTTACAAATAACAAATGTGCTGTGCCGTCTGCGTGTTTATCTTCCATTGTTGTTGTGGTCTTCAGTCCTGAGACTGGTTTGATGCAGCTCTCCATGCTACTCTATCCTGTGCAAGCTTCTTCATCTCCCAGTACCCACTGCAACCTACATCCTTCTGAATCTGCTTAGTGTATTCATCTCTTGGTCTCCCTCTACGATTTTTACACTCCACGGTGCCCTCCAATGCTAAATTTGTGATCCCTTGATGCCTCAAAACATGTCCTACCAACCGATCCCTTCTTCTGGTCAAGTTGTGCCACAAACTTCTCTTCTCCCCAATCCTATTCAATACTTCCTCATTAGTTATGTGATCTACCCATCTAATCTTCAGCATTCTTCTGTAGCACCACATTTCGAAAGCTTCTATTCTCTTCTTGTCCAAACTAGTTATCGTCCATGTTTCACTTCCATACATGGCTACACTCCGTACAAATATTTTCAGAAACGACTTCCTGACACTTAAATCTATACTCGATGTTAACAAATTTCTCTTCTTCAGAAACGATTTCCTTGCCATTACCAGTCTACATTTTATATCCTCTCTACTTCGACCATCATCAGTTATTTTGCTCCCCAAATAGCAAAACTCCTTTACTACTTTAAGTGTCTCATTTCCTAATCTAATCCCCTCAACATCACCCGATTTAATTTGACTACATTCCATTATCCTCGTTTTGCTTTTGTTGATGTTCATCTCATATCCTTCTTTCAAGACACTATCCATTCCGTTCAACTGCCCTTTCAAGTCCTTTGCTGTCTCTGACAGAATTACAATGTCATCGGCGAACCTCAAAGTTTTTACTTCTTCTCCATGAATTTTAATACCTACTCCGAATTTTTCTTTTGTTTCCTTTACTGCTTGCTCAATATACAGATTGAATAACATCGGGGAGAGGCTACAACCCTGTCTCACTCCTTTCCCAACCACTGCTTCCCTTTCATGCCCCTCGACTCTTATAACTGCCATCTGGTTTCTGTACAAATTGTAAATAGCCTTTCGCTCCCTGTATTTTACCCCTGCCACCTTCAGAATTTGAAAGAGAGTATTCCATTTAACGTTGTAGTCTACAAATGCTAGAATCGTAGGTTTGCCTTTTCTTAATCTTTCTTCTAAGATAAGTCGTAAGGTTAGTATTGCCTCACGTGTTCCAACATTTCTACGGAATCCCAACTGATCTTCCCCGAGGTCCGCTTCTACCAATTTTTCCATTCGTCTGTAAAGAATTCGCGTTAGTATTTTGCAGCTGTGACTTATTAAACTGATAGTTCGGTAATTTTCACATCTGTCAACACCTGCTTTCTTTGGGATTGGAATTATTATATTCTTCTTGAAGTCTGTGGGTATTTCGCCTGTCTCATACATCTTGCTCACCAGATGGTAGAGTTTTGTCATGACTGGCTCCCCCAAGGCCATCAGTAGTTCTAATGTTATGTTTATTACTCCCGGGGCCTTGTTTCGACTCAGGTCTTTCAGTGCTCTGTCAAACTCTTCACGCAGTATCTTATCTCCCATTTCATCTTCATCTACATCCTCATCCATTTCCATAATATTGTCCTCAAGTACATCGCCCTTGTATAAACCCTCTATATACTCCTTCCACCTTTCTGCCTTCCCTTCTTTGCTTAGAATTGGGTTGCCATCTGAGCTCTTGATATTCATACAAGTGGTTCTGTTCTCTCCAAAGGTCTCTTTAATTTTCCTGTAGGCAGTATCTATCTTACCCCTAGTGAGATAAGCCTCTACATCCTTATATTTGTCCTCTAGCCATCCCTGCTTAGCCATTTTGCACTTCCTGTCAATCTCATTTTTGAGACGTTTGTATTCCTTTTTGCCTGCTTCATTTACTGCATTTTTATATTTTCTCCTTTCATCAATTAAATTCAATATTTCTTCTGTTACCCAAGGATTTCTATTAGCCCTCGTCTTTTTACCTACTTGATCCTCTGCTGCCTTCACTACTTCATCCCTCAGAGCTACCCATTCTTCTTCTACTGTATTTCTTTCCCCCATTCCTGTCAATTGTTCCCTTATGCTCTCCCTGAAACTCTGTACAACCTCTGGTTCTTTCAGTTTATCCAGATCCCATCTCCTTAAATTCCCACGTTTTTGCAGCTTCTTCAGTTTCAATCTGCAGTTCATAACCAATACATTGTGGTCAGAATCCACATCTGCCCCTGGAAATGTCTTACAATTTAAAACCTGGTTCCTAAATCTCTGTCTTACCATTATATAATCTATCTGATACCTTTTAGTATCTCCAGGATTCTTCCAGGTATACAACCAACCTTCTTTTATGATTCTTGAACCAAGTGTTAGCTATGATTAAGTTGTGCTCTGTGCAAAATTCTACAAGGCGGCTTCCTCTTTCATTTCTTCCCCCCAATCCATATTCACCTACTATGTTTCCTTCTCTCCCTTTTCCTACTGACGAATTCCAGTCACCCATGACTATTAAATTTTCGTCTCCCTTCACTACCTGAATAATTTCTTTTATCTCGTCATACATTTCATCAATTTCTTCATCATCTGCAGAGCTAGTTGGCATATAAACTTGTACTACTGTAGTAGGCATGGGCTTTGTGTCTATCTTGGCCACAATAATTCGTTCACTATGCTGTTTGTAGTAGCTTACCCGCACTCCTATTTTTTTATTCATTATTAAACCTACTCCTGCATTACCCCTATTTGATTTTGTATTTAGAACCCTGTAATCACCTGACCAAAAGTCTTGTTCCTTCTGCCACCGAACTTCACTAATTCCCACTATATCTAACTTCAACCTATCCACTTCCCTTTTTAAATTTTCTAACCTACCTGCCCGATTAAGGGATCTGACATTCCACGCTCCGATCCGTAGAATGCCAGTTTTCTTTCTTATCTTCCATTATAGTTCCATTTTAAATCGCTTCACAAGCATATTGCCAAATATTTAGTGAGTGCGAGCAGTTATGTAATCATAAATCACACAATCATATATTATTTTTGTAACCTGAAGTTCTGAGGAAAGGAGACAGCAGTCTAAACGTAAATTATTCAAATGTAAATGTACAAAAAAAATTATGCAATAGACTTTTACTGTCTAAAGACAATGGAAACTGGTCATATTATTTTGGTTGTCTAATGTGAATGCCGCCTATGCAGTAAAAGCTTTATATATATATATATATATATATATATATATATATATATCTGAATAATATATTATTTCTTCATAATCTAATATAATTATATAATCCTCCTATTGACGCGCAAAAAGTTACATTTGTTTATTTTGAAGGCCAACTGTAAATACCTTGACCAAGCGTCGATCCTCTGCAGGTCTTCCTGTACCGTTTAACCAGTGAAGCAGTGTTTTGGCTCAGGCAAACGGACGGATTACCGCACGCAGTGCAGCCTTGAGGACTTCATGTCAGCGACTCCGAATGCAACTGACATCGACTGCTTCAGGGCAAAACTTGTGTAACTAATAGGCCTTGTTTAGTAATAGGTAATTTTTTGTTAAGTTATCTATGTTTATAAATACCGTAAGTGTAGAGCAGTGTTGTTCCTATAATTTATACTTTATATTTCTTCTTTTAATTTGTAATCTAATGCTTCTGGCACGAAAAATAACTAAAAGAACATAATATTAAAAAGGATAACATTTCCTAATTTCCCGCAAAATTATCTTTATTTGGTCACGAACCAGCTTTCGGCTTCTCAGATAAATGTGATGTGCGAGTAACACAGATATTACTTGTACAGAAGATACAAGAAAGGAATAAACAAAGTTTTTATGTAGAGATGCAAATAACAAATGATAAGAAATAAAACGAATACATGGTCAGAATCCAGCATTTGTAAGAAAACTTAATATAACAAGGGAAAAAATGGAAATGTTGTGTGATGAGACTACATTTCCATTTTTCCCCTTGTTAAATTATGGTTCAAATGGCTCCGAGCACTATGGGACTGCTGAGGTCATCAGTCCCCTATAACTTAGAACTACTTAAACCTAACTAACCTAAGGACATCACACACATCCATGCCCGAGGCAGGATTCGAACCTAGAACTGCTTGGCCACTCCTGCCGGCGTTAAATTATGTTTTCGTTACAAGTACTAGATTCTTATTGTAAATTCATTTTGTTTCTCACCATCTGTAGTATCTATCCCTACAAAAAAATTCGTTTACCCCCTTTTAGTTAATGTAATTATTGTAATATTTTCCTACGTGAACAATTTGTCATTTTTGTATCTTCTGTGCAAATAATGTCTGTGTAAGTCGCACATCATATTTGTCTGTGTTTGCGACAGTCAGTTGTCACTTGAAGATGACCTAAGAAGCCGAAACCCTGGTTGTGAACAAATAAATACAATTTTACAGAACATTAGGAAGTGTTATCCTTTCTAGTATTATTATCGTCCTCCGCCAAGCACTGAAGAAAAATTCAGTTAGTGTCAATTAAAAAATATCTGTTGCCAGCCGGTCAATAAGCCTGATGTGAGGAAGAGGTACAGGGTGTTTCAAAAATGACCGGTATATTTGAAACGGCAATAAAAACTAAACGAGCAGCGATAGAAATACACCGTTTGTTGCAATATGCTTGGGACAACAGTACATTTTCAGGCGGACAAACTTTCGAAATTACAGTAGTTACAATTTTCAACAACAGATGGCGCTGCAAGTGATGTGAAAGATATAGAAGACAACGCAGTCTGTGGGTGCGCCATTCTGTACGTCGTCTTTCTGCTGTAAGCGTGTGCTGTTCACAACGTGCAAGTGTGCTGTAGACAACATGGTTTATTCCTTAGAACACAGGATTTTTCTGGTGTTGGAATTCCACTGCCTAGAACACAGTGTTGTTGCAACAAGACGAAGTTTTCAACGGAGGTTTAATGTAACCAAAGGACCGAAAAGCGATACAATAAAGGATCTGTCTGAAAAATTTCAACGGACTGAGAACGTGACGGATGAACGTGCTGGAAAGGTAGGGCGACCGCGTACGGCAACCACAGAGGGCAACGCGCAGCTACTGCAGCAGGTGATCCGACAGCGGCCTCGGGTTTCCGTTCGCCGTGTTGCAGCTGCGGTCCAAATGACGCCAACGTCCACGTATTGTCTCATGCGCCAGAGTTTACACCTCTATCCATACAAAATTCAAACTCGGCAACCCCTCAGCGCCGCTACCATTGCTGCACGAGAGACATTCGCTAACGATATAGTGCACAGGATTGATGACGGCGATATGCATGTGGGCAGCATTTGGTTTACTGACGAAGCTTATTTTTACCTGGACGGCTCCGTCAATAAACAGAACTGGCGCATATGGGGAACCGAAAAGCCCCATGTTGCAGTCCCATCGTCCCTGCATCCTCAAAAAGTACTGGTCTGGGCCGCCATTTCTTCCAAAGGAATCATTGGCCCATTTTTCAGATCCGAAACGATTACTGCATCACGCTATCTGGACATTCTTCGTGAATTTGTGGCGGTACAAACTGCCTTAGACGACACTGCGAACACCTCGTGGTTTATGCAAGATGGTGCCCGGCCACATCGCACGGCCGACGTCTTTAATTTCCTGAATGAATATTTCGATGATCGTGTGATTGCTTTGGGCTATCCGAAACATACAGGAGGCGGCGTGGATTGGCCTCCCTATTCGCCAGACATGAACCCCTGTGACTTCTTTCTGTGCGGACACTTGAAAGACCAGGTGTACCGCCAGAATCCAGAAACAATTGAACAGCTGAAGCAGTACATCTCATCTGCATGTGAAGCCATTCCGCCAGACACGTTGTCAAAGGTTTCGGGTAATTTCATTCAGAGACTACGCCATATTATTGCTACGCATGGTGGATATGTGGAAAATATCGTACTATAGAGTTTCCCAGACCGCAGCGCCATCTGTTGTTGAAAATTGTAACTACTGTAATTTCGAAAGTTTGTCTGCCTGAAAATGTACTGTTGTCCCAAGCATATTGCAACAAACGGTGTATTTCTATCGCTGCTCGTTTAGTTTTTATTGCCGTTTCAAATATACCGGTCATTTTTGAAACACCCTGTAAGTAACGATTACATTGGAAGTTTTTTGTTTTATTTGACCTCCCCAATTAATACGCTGTGTAGCTATCGAGAACAAATTTTTACCTATAGTACATAATTGTACAGAGAAAACGCATAAAGGCATATTTACAGGATTGAAAGTCCAAGCCATCACTTTTTTCCACAATAATTTCTTAACAAATGCAATAATAAGTAAATAGACTTTCTAGGTTATCAATTCACACTATTTCTTAGATTTAATCACATAAATGAAAATATGAATACTCGTAAAATCTACAGATAGTGTTCGTCGCAGAATGTTCTTAGGACGTTTATTTGTCACATTTAGCAGAGCCGCAGTCACAGATAAGCTTAAGACTCAGCGTTTTATGTGGCGTATATCTGGTATTATTTCAAGAAACTACGGCTTATTACAACTATTCTTCATTTGCTGTGTCAGTGCGGTAATATATACCCGTTGAACTGTACAACGTCGCACAAGAGTACGGTTAATGAGCTAATTACTGAATATGTTAATTCTGAACAACCTTCACTTAACTTTCACCTTTGCGCTTCGTATAATACCACTAATGCAAATCGGAGCTAAGGAAACACAGAAATGCCACGTTAAGGAAATACGTGCCGCAAAACCGCATCGGCCATCTTGGAAACGACGTCGCAGAGCTGAGCTCGCACTGCGGTTAATTACGTAAGCCAGGAAACACGCATTTGCTAACGTCGTGCGACCGGAATTATGAGTCCCAAGTGCTGTGCCAAGGGAAGCGAAAGAGGTGTGTCAGAAGATATTCGACTACACTGCTTACACTGCTCTTAGAAATGGTACTGCACCTAGTTTCAGGCTGTTAACAAATTTTTAAAACAGCACGTGATATACGTGCATTTATTTACTTTTTATTCGATGAGTAAAATGGACGTACATTTGCGGAAATGGAATTCACTGTGGCAGGGGAGCAAACAGATTCCGACTATCATCTTGAGGCATAACTTGGGGGCCGGCCGATGTGGCCGTGCGGTTCTCGGCGCTACAGTCTGGAACCGCGAGACCGCTGCGGTCGCAGGTTCGAATCCTGCCTCGGGCATGGATGTGTGTGGTGTCTTTAGGTTAGTTAGGTTTAAGTAGTTCTAAGTTCTAGGGGACTGATGACTTCAGATGTTAAGTAACATAGTGCTCAGAGCCATTTGAACCATTTTGAACCATTTTTTAACATAACTTGGCACGCCTGAAGCACGGGCTGCTATTTCATAAACAATATTGGCTGGATACCGGTACGAGAGTATACACTAAGGTGACAAAAGTCATGGGGCATCTCTTAATACCTGTCGGACCCTCTTTTGCCCGGCGTAGAGCAGCGACTCGACGTGGCATGGATTCAACAAGTCGTTGGAGGTCCCCTGAGCCATGTTACCACTACAGCTGTCCACAATAGCGAAAGTGTTTCATGTGAAGGATTTTGTCCACGACCAGGCCTTTAGATTATGTACCACAAATGTTCCATTGGATTCATGCCGGGCGATCTGGGTAGCCAAATCGTTCGCTCAAATTGCCTAGAATGTTTTACAAACCAGTCGCGAACAGTTGTGGCCCGGTTCAGTTGAAAAAGAGGACCCAGTCTATTCCATGTAAACAGCCCACAGCATTATGGAGCCACCAACAGCTTGCACAGTGCTTTGTTTGCCAACTTGTGTCCATCACTTACTTAGTGGTGTATGCGCCATGCTCGAATCCTACCATCAGCTCCTACCAACTGAAACCGGGACTCATCTGAACAGGCCACGGTTTCCTAATAGTCTAGGGTCACGAACCCAGGACAAGCGCTGCAGGCGATGTCGTACTGTTGGCAAAGGCACTCGCTTTGGTCATCTGCTGACGTAGCCCATTGACGCCAAATTTCGTCGTACGTCCCACACTGATTTCTGAGGTTATTTCACGCAGTGTTGCTTTTCTGTTGGCATCTCTATGCAAACACCGCTGCTCTCGGTCGTTAACTGAAGGGCACTGGGGCACTGCATCGTCCGTGGTGAGAGGTAACGCCTGGAATTTGATATTCTCGGCACTGTGGATCTTCGAATGTTGAATACTTGAACGGTTTCCAAATAGAATTTCCGATACGCCAACTACCATTTCGCTTTCAAAGTCTGTTATTTGAAGTTGTGGGGCCATATCCAGTCGGAAAACGTGATTCACCTGAGCACAAATGACAGTTCTGCTAATGCCTTGCCCTTTTATATCTTTTTTTATGTCGATTCATATCAGTGTCCACTGACAGCAAAAGTCATTAATTCCGTTGTGTCTTGATTGGTTCATAATGGCTGCGGGATAGACACTCTGCCTCTTCTTTCTGACATGTCCTAAAACACAGATATAATTAAGGTGAATGACCAATTTATCAGTTCGCTCCGGATGAACATTACGCTTGAACTCTTACGGGAATCGGCGAAATGCCGCGAGTAATGAGGATACTGCGCAAGGGTTTGTGGATAAGTTGAAAATTTGGGTCTGACGGGAGGCGTGCTAGGGTAGTCGGTGTAATTGCGGTGACCTCTGTGTCCGAATGGCGCAGTGATCAGCGCATCCGGAAGAACAGACACCACATATGTATTTATTTTATTTTATTACTAGTTTCGTCTTATACACAAGCCATCTTCAGATAAAAACAAAATACACTGATTAGCGCACGAATGCCAAACGGCGGGATACATCGTCATAATTTGTGTGTCAAGAATCGTTAGTTGTACAGTAGAGTGGAAGAGTGATGTAAATTATCCCAGAATAACGAGTCGTCAAATGTATTGTACACATAATAATCAGACAGTAATGTTAACCCTGTGACCTTTTTGAGTTATCAGTCTTCTCACTGGTTTGATGCAGCCCGCCAAGAATTTTCTCCTGTGCCAACCTCTTCATCTCATGTATTCAAATCTCTGTCTTCCTCCACAATTGTTACTTTGTATAGCTACCTCCAGTACCATGTAAGTTATTCCTTGATGACTTCACAGATGTCCTACCATCCTGTCCCTCCTTCTCGTCAGTGTTTTCCATATGTTCCATTCCTCACCGATTCTGCAGAGAACTTCCTCATCCCTTACAAGTCGACAAATAATTTTCAACATTACTTTGTAGGACCATGTCTCAGATCCTTCGATTCTCTTTCGCTTTTCTGCAGTCCATGTTTCACTACCATACAATGTTGTGCTCAATTCATACATTCGCAGAAATTTATTTCTGAATTTAAGGTCTGTTTTTATTACTAGTAGGCTTCTCTTGGCCAGGAATGCCTTTCTTGCCAGTGCTACTCTGCTTACTACGACCTCCTTGCTCCGTCCATCGCGCCTCATTTTATTACTTAGGTAGCAGAATTCCTTAACTTCATCTACACTGTTGATCTTGACTTTCTCGCTATTCTCATTTCTGCAACTTCTCGTTACTTTTGTTTTCCGTCGATTTACTCTCAACCCTGTTATTTACTGATTAGGGCGTTCATTCCATTCAGCGAATCTTGTATTTCTTCTTCACTTTCACAGAGGATAGCATCTTATCATTGATATCCTTTCACCTCGAATTTTAATTTCACTCTTGAACTTTTCTCTCATCATTGGTTCTTCGATATACACTACTGGTTATTAAAATTGCTACATCAAGAAGAAATGCAGATGATAAATGGGTATTCATTTGACAAATATATTATACTAGAACTGACATGTGATTACATTTTGACGGAATTTGAGTGTATAGATCCTGAGAAATCAGTACCCAGAACAACCACCTCTGGCCGTAATAACGGCCTTGATACGCCTGGGCATTGAGTCAAACAGAGCTTGGATGGCGTGTACAGGTACAGCTGCCCATGCAGGTTCAACACGATACCACAGTTCATCAAGAGTAGTGACTGGCGTATTGTGACGAGCCACTTGCTCGGCCACCATTGACCAGAAGTTTTCAGTCGGTGAGAGATCTGGAGAATGTGCTGGCCAGGGCAGCAGTCGAACATTTTCTATATCCAGAAAGACCCGTACAGGACCTGCAACTTGCAGTCGTGCATTATCCTGCTGAAATGTAGGGTTTCGCAGGGATCGAATGAAGGGTAGAGCCACGGGTCGTAACACATCTGAAATGTAACGTCCACTGTTCAAAGTGCCGTCAATGCGAACAAGAGGTGACCGAGACGTGTAACCAATGGCACCCCATAGCATCACGCCGGGAGATACACCAGTATGGCGATTACGAATACACGCTTCCAATGTGCGTTCACCGCGGTGTCGCCAAACACGGATGCGAGCATCATGATGCTATAAAAAGAAACTGGACTCATCGGAAAAAATGACGTTTTGCCATTCGTGCACCCAGGTTCGTCATAGAGTACACCATCGCAGGCGCTCCTGTCTGTGATGCAGCGTCAGGGGTAACCGCGGCCATGGTCTCCGAGCTGATAGTCCATGCTGCTGCAAACGTCGCCGAAGTGTTCGTGCAGATGGTTGTTGTCTTGCAAACGACCCAGGGGGCGAGACATGTCTGCACGATCCGTTACAGCCATGCGGATAAGATGCCTGTCATCTCGACTGCTGGTGATGCGAGGGCGTTTGGATCCTGCACGGCGTTCCGTATTACCCTCCTGAACCCACCGATTCCATATTCTGCTAACAGTCATTGGATCTCGACCAACGCGGGCAGCAATGTCGCGATACGATAAACCGCAATCGCGATAGGCTATAATCCGACCTTTATCAAAGTCGGAAACGTGATGGTGCGTGTGGTGTCACCGCCAGACACCACACTTGCTAGGTGGTAGTTTAAATCGGCCGCGGTCCATGTAGTACATGTCGGACCCGCGTGTCGCCACTGTGATCGCAGACCTAGCGCCACCACCTAGGCAGGTCTCGTGATACGAGTGTGGACTCGACCCCAGTTGTACGAGAACCAAGCTACCGCCCCAGTTGTACGAGAACCAAGCTACCGCCCAGTTGTACGCGACCCTAGCTATCGCCCAGTTGTACGAAGCCTTTCTCTCTCATTAGCCGAGAGACAGAATAGCCATCAGAAGTTAATGGCTACGAACTAGCAAGGAGCCATTTGTATCAGTGCCTATAGCTTACGAGTATTCAAGAGAGATGTATTCCAAGGAATAAATAAAAGTTAAGTGAAAAGCATCTACATACTTTTCTTCGTATTCATTTATAAGTTCTCATGTTCCAGACTTCACGCCCGTCTGCTGTATGCCGTGCACTATCGGCTACCGCATTAGTCTAGCGTGCCTTTCTTTTGGCTACTACCGTGTGGCGTAACAGTCTTGTTACGTCACTACAGTGCGCATATTTCCTCCCTACACGAGGCATCACAACAACGTTTCCCCAGGCTGCTTGTGTGTGAGAAATCGGTTGGAAACGTTCCTCATGTCAGCACGTTGTAGGTGTCGCCACCGGCGCCAACCTTGTGGGAATGCTTTGAAAAGCTAATCATTTGGATATCAGAGCATCTTCTTCCTGACGGTTAAATTTCACGTCTGTAGCACGTCATCTTCGTGGTGTAGTAATTTTAATGGACAGTAGTGTAGATTTAGAAAAGCAGATACATTATGAATCCCAGATATGACTTCTGTCTGACTAGATGACTTCCCGTCAAATACTATGACCTTTCTGACAGGTTACTTCGAATGTCGCACTTGTTGGCAATTCCACTACAGCTCTGATTAGTTCTGATGTCCGCTTCTTCCATTTCCTCCGGCGACTCTCCGACTTGTCTATCGCCTCCTCCAGTAGGTAACGTACGCTCAGAAACTGAGAATTACTGAAGAGTTAAACGCATGCAGTGCCCTTCTCTAGACAAGACGGTCCTAAGTCGTGCTCTGCATTGCAGCTCCCCGGTTCGTTCTACCTCAGCCGAAGCTGCCAAGATGCTGTTCCCGCGCCGCAGCTAATGCGACAAGGTCAGAGCTCGCGAGCCCATAACGAACGTGCGACGCCCTGCCACACAAAACAGGTTCACGGCTTACGCCACTTTTGTGTCCCTAACTACCGCGGCAGCCGACGTTTATAACCGCCGATGATCTCAGGCCTTGTAATTTCGGTGCCGCCGGGGCGACCCGTTATCCTGGCAATGGTCGTATCGAGGCGTGTCCGCTCACGGCTATATTTAACTGGTGAGTGCCAGTGCCACCGCTGACATTTGGCGCGCCGAGAACTGCTCGCTTATCTACACGCACGGCGGGACAACGCCGCGACGTAGGCCGGCGGTGACTGCTAGGCGCTTCCGAGAATACGGCGAGTGGGCTTCGCAACTCGTCCCGAGGCAGCTTCGTGTCTCAGCCAACGCGGCCGCTCCGCCGACGGCGCGCATACATCACAGCGCGCATGAGTATGTGCGGCGTTCTCTTCACCTGACGTCAGGCGGTTGGTTAAAGCTTCATCCAAACGGGTCGCTGCGAGTCAAGTCACGCGCTAGCGCAGCCAAAGTTCCAAAGTTGATGCGGTACTGGTGATGGTGAAAGGCATTTTGGGTGCCCGCCGTCATGGGGTTTAGGCCCACACGAAAATACTCAGAGGCGAACATGCTTAAGCTGGTATCCCACCGCCGTCCAGAGCATCTCCAAACACGTCTTCGTTGGTCATCGGAGCTAAACTCGAAGCGGGACTCATCAAGAAAGACTGTTCTACTCGTCAATGAGACTCTAGGGCCAAGACGTGGCTCGAGACGCCCCAGAGAGTGGTCAGACACCAGCCTAACGGGCGGCCGCCATACGGCTCGACATGCAGGAGTGGTGGTCTGCGTGCCGTTTCTTTTCAAAGCAGGACTCCTTTGGTTGTCATTTGCAGCACTCTTACAGCACGTTGGCATGCCCCGTTTCGTTGCCCTTCACGGCAATCCATCCCGGGCTTACATTTCAACAAGATAATGCACGCCCACTCACGGCATCAGTTTCTGCTGCTTGTCTTCGTGCATTCAAAAACATACCCTGACTAGCAAGGTCGCCGATCTCTCCCCACTTGAGAACGTTTGGAGAATTGTAACTATCTCGGAATTTGACGATCTAACGTGCCGACTTGACACGCTTTGGCACGATATCCCTCAGGAGCACATCCACCAACGGCATCAACGCCATGCTGAGTAGACCGAGCGAGGTGGCGCAGTGGTTAGCACACTGGACTCGCATTCGGGAGGACGACGGTTCAATCCCGCGTCCGGCCATCCTGATTTAGGTTTTCCGTCATTTCCCTAAATCGCTCCAGGCAAATGCCGGGATGGTTCCTTTGAAAGGGCACGGCCGACTTCCTTCCCCGTCCTTCCCTAATCCGATGAGACCGATGACCTCGCAGTTTGCTCTCTTCCCCCCAAACAACCAAACCAACCAACCAACCATGCTGAGTAATTTCTTTCATAAGGGCCTGAGGTGGACTAAGCGTTATTGAGTTGCTCAGTGTGTGAATAAATGATTAAGTTTTTTCTGAAATTGTCAGCCGGCCGGTGTGGCCGTGCGGTTCTAGGCGCTTCAGTCTGGAACCGCGTGACCGCTACGGTCGCAGGTTCGAATCCTGCCTTGGGAATGGATGTGTGTGATGTCCTTAGGTTAGTTAGGTTTAAGTAGTTCTAACTTCTAGGGGACTGATGACCTCAGAAGTTAAGTCCCATAGTCCTCAGAGCCATTTGAACCATTTTTTTGAAATTGTCATAAAATGCTACTTTGTCGAGAAGTGACAGCCCGCGGTAGTGTGCAAAATATAGGCTGACTCCCATAGAGAATATCATCATCCAGCCACTTTTCAGGATTCTGTTTATTTATTCAAATAGCGCCGTTGCCGGTTTAGAACAGACAGGTTCATCATCAAACGGCATGTTCACGTTAAAATACACTTTATGTTAGCTTTCACTTTTTGTTCACCCAAATGATGAAATTTCCTTGGGGTGGTGGTGCCCTACAACCAAAACAAGATGTGTCTAACTGTAATTGTGCCTCACAACGATTTTAAAAGATGTAAACAAATTATTAAAGTAAGATGTTTTGGTTACTTACGTTGAAAAACCCAAAAATCCGCTCCATTACGTTCCAATATTGATTGCCCGTGTTCTTGCAGCAGCGAAGACTGTATGAAGGGTTGAAACGTCCCCTTTGAACAATTATACAGGACTGTCCTTAAACTGACACACAATATTTTGTTAGCGCAACGCAATCTGACTTTCAATACTCCCTACAAGAGAATCGCCCTGACTAACATTAAACTATACCTTTCACAAATCACTTACCTCACAAAAATCTTCGCTACTCAAGCTACTGCAATACAGCGAGCGCCACTACTGCCAGCTAAATAAAAGATTCAAACTACGGAAGGCACTAACTACTGATAGGCATAGTTAGGAAATGAAAGATTTTAATAGAGAACAAACAATGTATTTACCTTAATAGTCATAATATATATAGCAGTTCATGACAAATTACAAAACTCCGCCATTTCTCTCCCCACATCCACCACTGCTGGCGGCTCACCTCCAACTGCGCAACGCTACGCGCTGTTCACATCCAGCTGCCGCTGCCCAACACTACAATGGCAGACAACAATGCGAACTAGCCACAGACTGCACACAGCACAGCCAGTGATTCTCACACAGAGCGCTACGTGACGTTACAAAATAAGAAAACCTAAACAGCCTACTTGCAGGGTGTACATAAAGTCTGGGAACAATTTTTTTTTCTTTTTTACAAACATTCGATATGCGAACCATGAGTGACGCAGCAGGTGTCAATACGCTAATCGATTTCTTGCCATACCCGTCCCAGCATGGTATCGTCGACTGTGGCAGTCGCTTCCCGTATTCTCTCCCGGAGCTCTGCTACATCACGTGGTAGAGGCGGTACATACATCAGATCTTTAATGTGTCCCCACAGAAAAAAGTCACATGGAGTGAGATCTCGCGATCGGAGAGGCCATTTCATGAAACAGCTTGTCCCCTTCTGTAGCACGGCCGATCCATCGATGCGGCAGCTCCATGTTCAGGTACCCACGAACTTCACGATCAAAATGGTGTGGAGCTCCATCTTGCTGGAGGATGAATCGAGAGTCCGATTGCATTTGAGGCATCAGCCATTGCTGCAACATGTCGAAGTAGGAATATCTAGTGACAGTGCTCTCGGCAAAGAAGAATACCCGTACAGTTTTCGACGTGACAAGGCACAAAAAACATTTACCTTTGTGATCACGCTCAAATTCAATGCATTCGTGTGAATGCTTTGTACGCCAGATTCGATAATTATGTCTATCCACTTTCCCATTAGTGTGAAAAGTGGCTTTGTCGCTAAAAATTGAGCGATCAACAATGCCATCCCCAGCCCACCTGAACTCGCCATGTTTGCGATTAGCGCTGACTATCGGCAAATTACCAAACTACGTTGTGGCGGTATACATGAAAAAAAAAAAAAAAAGCTCTTCAGGGTTTCTCTTCAAAATAACATATGTATGATATCTGTACAATGTTTGGTTCTTGTGCAATAAATAATTGAAAGTGTTGCCGGAGTTTATGTGCAATAAAGTGCTTCATACAGTCTTCGCTGCTGCAAGAACACAGGCAGTCAATACTGGAACGTAATGGAGCGGATTTTTGGACTATATATATATATATATATATATATATATATATATATTATATATACGAGGGCTGTTCCGAAAGTAAGGTCCAATCGGTCGCAAAATGAAAACCTCAGTGAAAATCAAAAATAATTTTATTCGCAGCAGTTAGCCACACCTTCCAGCTACCTAGCTAAATAGTCGCCACTTCGACTTAGACATTTGTCGTAGCGTTGTACAAACTTTCCAGTACCCTCGTCACGAAAGCAGCGTCCTCTGCTTCCTGTCAATTCTCTACGCTGGTCTGCCTTTCGTTTGTTTGTGCCAAAATGTCTTCGTAGCCAGCGGTCCATGTGAGTAGAGATGAACAACGGAGGCAGCCAATTAAGCGCTGTATTGTGGGTGATCAAACACTTCCCATAGAAAACGCTGCAGGAGCGTCTTCATTGCCCCTGCAGAATGCGGCTGAAAATTGTCTTGAAGAAAGAAACACATGACACTTATGTGGGTTGCATAGCTTCGGGCGAAATCTGTCACCAGATCCATATACTTGGCGGGAGACACTGTTGTTTTAGGCGTTTCTACGTCATCACTTTGCGCTCTGAACTGAAAAGAGCGACATGAAGCGACTGACAGGCACATTAAAGACACTGCCCAACACACCTGTGCAACGTTCCATCGGATTTTCGTAGTGGTTTCCATTTCGGGCCTAATCGGAGCTTTCTTTCCCAATGCGCCTCGTATATATCTAATCTAAAGCACTACTCACACACCAAGAAGTTCCACCACATGGAAGTATGTATATAAAGTCGGCGATATCACAACCACGTCAATGCCAAAGACTTTCATTCTCAGAGGTATTTCGATATATACATGTATGTGACAGTAGAAATTTGCAGTCCACTAACGTTGCACTGCTTACTATTTATATTAAAAGAGAACTGATAAAAATTAAGTTAAACAAATTAAGTTGAACAAACCAGTCTGTTGTAAAATAATATTGCAGTCATATTGTGCAAATATTATCGTATACATTGGAAGCAAAGTAAATGATATGGTATAGGTATACACAACAAATATTAAAACAATGCGTATTTCATTAATTTTTTGTTGCATAGCTACTTGAAGGTATTGTATGACAAAGCAAGCTGCTATATTTTATGCACTATTTCATAATGGGTTAGTGTCTGCAGGTTGTCAGTGTTAAAGGGAGTAGTATTTATTTTAAACTGGAAAGCAGGTGAATGAAATTTTGAGGAAAAGCTGCTTTGGCTAACTCCGTCTGTTCATTGAAGAGATTTTGTGGCGATTTGCTCTTATGTACATATGCTGCAAGCTCTTCAAGGAAATTCATAAAGCTGCCTTTCCCAGCATGATGCAATAGCTGGATGTTGTTTTCAGTGCTCTTTATTGCATAGTTGTTAATAGTTGTGTGCGTGGAAAACGTGGATTTTGAAATGTTGTTCAAAGGTATGGCATCCATATGCTCTTTGAACGGAGTCTAAAAGCTTCTCCCAGTTTATCTTATATAGTACGAGGAGCGACTTTGACAGCTGAGTTTGTACATGACAGATTTTTTGTATGGGGAGGGGAGGGGGGTTATTATTCTGTAACTTTTGAATTGCTATCTGCTGAAGTTTGTTGTGTGTGTGGAAGCTTATTTTAATGTTTGTGTTTTTGAACAGAGTGCTTCTTTTATAGGATATGCTCCCTAAAAAGGTAGTACAACGTACCTTCAGCTGTTTTCTACTGTACCTTGTGTTGACTGCGCGGTTGTCTGGTATGCAGCTTTTTTGGATTTTTTTAATAGTTTGTCTATCATGAGAGGGCTTCATCCATTGTTTGAGGCTATGGTTCTAATGGTATTGGTTCTTGTTCTTTTTCTTTGTGTACTAGTTCAAGTCGAATTTTATGTAGGCGATTCAACGTGGATCTAAAATATGCCATCTCATGCTGCTTTGGATGACAAGATGAGCTGTTTATACACACATCAATGGATGTTGACTTTATGTAAATATCAAAAAGATGTTTATGGTTCTTGTTGGTGATTTTAGTGCCTAAGAAATTGACGCTGTTGTTTGTCTAATGTTCAGCGGTGAATTTAATGTTTTTATGCATGCTGTTCAGATTTGTTGCTAATGTGTCAATTTCCTCATTGGTGCCATTCGAAAATTATAATTGTGTCGTCAACATACGTTTTGTAGCAGATGATTTTGCCGTTGATGCGACTGTCAACTTCAAAAAATGTCTGCTGTAAGTGATTTATGTAAATATCTGCTAACGTCGTACCTAGGCTGCTAGCCATTGCTGTTTGCATATTTTGTTATTAAAACTGAAACAATTGTATGACAGTACCAAGGCAAATAACTCAATGAGCTCACAGGCCTCTGCCAAGTTTAGTTTGTTATGTTTGAGTAGATTGTTCTGGATTATGTTTATTGTGTCCTCTATATGGATGTCAGAAATAGGTGTATTATGTCATGCGGCGCAAATCTGGCTGTCGGTGGAAAGTATACATCTTTAATTTTGTCAATGAGTTCATGTGTGTTCTTAATGGAGAATTTGTTTTCAAAAGTATGGTGGTTATTAAGTTGAGGAAGCAGTTTGTTATTTGATCAGTATGAAGGGCTGTCCCTAGCGTTAGCTATCAGCCTAAGAGGACAGTTTTCTTTATGGATCTTAAGCTGTGATTGGAAGCAAGATGCAGTGGGGTTAATAGAAATGCTGTCACGTACTTCCCATTTAGTTAGGAGTGTTTTCTTAATGTTGGCCTGGAATTTAGAAGTAGGATCAAAATCTATTATGGGTATGGTGTTACTATGGAATAATTCCATGGTTTTGTCATGTTTATACGACTGCACAATTATTTTTACCAGCTTTGAGTCTTAAAGCTTTACTCTTAGAAATATTGGAATTGATACAATTCAGAACGGTTAGGCTATTGTTACTGTGTGAGCTGTTGTTTTTGAGGTGTCTTATTATTTTATTGGCTTTGAAGGCTAAAGCACTAATTTCTCTGGAATTTAATTTCGCAGCATCACTTGCAAACTTATTAGATGCAGCTATATTGTGCAGTGTTTCAATCGTGTCACGTCTCACTTTTCAGTTCTGAGCGCACAGTGAGCACTTAAAAATGACTAGAAGACAGAATCTTCCTACAAAACAGTGCGTGAATTCCTGAGGGACCAAACTGCTGAGGTTAACAATATATTTGTTTGCAAATATGACAGTATACATGTGATGTGTTACGACAGCAAAAGGAACCTGTGACCACTGAAGGCAGTGCCACAAGTTCCTCCAAAAATCGTAACACAACACACACACAAATGTAATACTTACTAATGTAAATCCACCCGATGATGGAGGTTATAACCTTTGAAACGCGTCGTGGAAATAAATAAAAATAAAACGGTGACTGATAATAGTAAACTTGTTGTTTCATTTAATGTCAATAACAGCCACGCTAAAGCCTAACCTAAAATGTTCGCATTTAAAATTAACGGAGAGTTGTTGAAAATCGTCGCTGTTTCCTATTGGTGTTGAAGGAATTGCAAAGTTATTAGGACGCTCAGACATAGGTTTTATAGACGTAAATGACTGGTATGCGAAATATCAGTGATGCTGGCTTCGATATGACGACGATATTATCGCCGTTTGTTCGTCTGCAGATGGTGATCATAATGGTGGTATACAGGGTGCTACAAAAAGGTACGGGCAATCTTTCAGGAAACATTCCTCACACACAAAGAAAGAAAATATGTTATGTGGGCATGTGTCCGGAAACGCTTACTTTGCATGTTAGAGCTCATTTTATTACTTCTCTTCAAATTACATTAATCATGGAATGGAAACACACAGCAACAGAACGTACCAGCGTGACTTCAAACACTTTGTTACAGGAAATGTTCAAATTGTCCTCCGTTAGCGAGGATACATGCATCCACCCTCCGTCGCATGGAATCCCTGATGAGCTGATGCAGCCCTGGAGAATGGCGTATTGTATCACAGCCGTCCACAATACGAGCACGAAGAGTCTCTACATTTGGTACCGGGTTGAGGTCAGGAGAGCGTGGAGGCCATGGAATTGGTCCGCCTCTACCAATCCATCGGTCACCGAATCTGTTGTTGAGAAGCGTACGAACACATCGACTGAAATGTGCAGGAGCTCCATCGTGCATGAATCACATGTTGTGTCGTACTTGTAAAGGCACATGTTCTAGCAGCACAGGTAGAGTAATCCGTATGAAATCATGATAACGTGCTCCATTGAGCGTAGGTGGAAGAACATGGGGCCCAATCAAGACATCACCAACAATGCCTGTCCAAACGTTCACAGAAAATCTGTGTTGATGACGCGATTGCACAATTGCGTGCGGATTCTCGTCAGCCCACACATGTTGATTGTGAAAATTTACAATCTGATCACGTTGGAATGAAGCCTCATCCGTAAAGAGACCATTTGCACTGACATGAGGATTGACACATTGTTGGATGAACCATTCGCAGAAGTGTACCCGTGGAGGCCAATCGGCTGCTGATAGAGCCTGCACACGCTGTACATGGTACGTAAACAACTGGTTCTCCCGTAGCACTCTCCATACAGTGATGTGGTCAACGTTACCTTGTACAGCAGCAACTTCTCTGACGCTGACATCAGGATTATCGTCAACTGCACGAAGAATTGCCTCGTCCATTGCAGGTGTCCTCGTCGTTTTAGGTCTTCCCTAGTCGCGAGTCATAGGCTGGAATGTTCCGTGCTCCCTAAGAAGCCGATCAATTGCTTCGAACGTCTTCCTGTCGAGCCACCTTCGTTCTAGAAATCTGTCTCGTACCGCGCCACGGCTATTGCCCCGTGCTAATCCATACATCAAATGGGCATCTGCCAACTCCGCATTTGTGAACATTGCATTGACTCCAAAACCACGTTCGTGATGAACACTAACCTGTTGATGCTACGTACTGATGTGCTTGATGCTAGTACTGTAGAGCAATGAGTCGCATGTCAACACAAGCACCGAAGTCAACATTACCTTCCTTCAATTGGGCCAACTGGCGGTGAATCGAGGAAGTACAGTACATACTGACGAAACTAAAATGAGCTCTAACATGGAAATTAAGCGTTTCCGGACACATCTTCACATAACATCTTTTCTTTATTAGTGTGTGAGGAATGTTTCCTGGAAGTTTGGCCGTACCTTTTTGTAACAGCCTATATTATCTGACGAAAGAGGCGTTGAGTCCACAGAAACCGACATACACAGAGGCAACAAACAACTCAGCAATACAAAACAAAGATTTATTTGGAACAGTAGGGGGAAACTACTGTTGGTGAAACGCCTACCTGTATATAATCGACGTACGAATCTGACTCATAAGAAACTTACTGATTATTTCAGTGTCCAAATCTCACTTTTGCGGAGGCTACGCAACTAAACAGTTTTCTTAAATTACTCTCAACCCCACACCCATCCCGCTTTTGCCGACTGAGGAGATGACGTACCAGTAGCAAGAAATAAGATGAAACCCGAACGGCATCAACAGCTGTCAAAGTGAGTCAAGGACTGTGCAAAGCGATACGGAGTGGTCTCGGCGTAGGCAGGCTGGGAAGCAGATGTCAGGTGGAGCGGCGTGGACAGAGACGTGACTCGGCAGCGGCTCTCTGCGCTCGGCACAGACGTCGGGCCGCAGCCGGAGACCGGTCCGGCGTGCAGGCGTTCCCTTCCTGCTTGCGCCAAAGTTGGAAAGGAGACTCGCCGCAGACGTGGATACCTGCGACCGGCCGTGCCCCTTTAAGGCTGGCCGGCGTTGCGCGGTCGATGCGTCGCGACGGCCCTTGCTCCCGGCGCCCGCCGTCTGCGTCTCCGTCGGCCCGCAGCATCGCTCCCGCTGCCCCACTGCGCGCTGACGTCAGCACAGGTGCTCCCTTTAACTACTGCCGCGCCGCCCTCAGGGCACAACGACCGTGCGCAGTTCAGGGACAGTGTTGCATTAAGGGCCTCGCGTCATTTCGAGAATCCGTGCTTCACAGTCGAAACTTAAACTCAGTCAATATTCGAGGAACGTTATTTTCGGTGACATACCAATGCTTCTGGTCGGTAGCGACGTAGGTACACCCCACAGGCCAAGCCGGTGATCAACGATGTTCCCACAAATAAATACGCGTACAAATACGTTGTACATACATTAGCTTTTCATATACTCTACCTGCAATGGTGCCCCAAAATTAAATTTAAAAATAACTGAAAATCTTGTGAAATCATTTGTCTGCCGGTCGCGGTGGCCGAGCGGTTCTAGACGCTTCATTCCGGAACGGCACTGCTCCTACGGTCGCAGGTTCGAATCCTGCCTCGGGCATGGATGTATGTGATGTCCTTAGGTTAGTTAGATTTGTGGCTCTGAGCATTATTGAACTCAACTTCAGCCGGCAGAAGTGGCCGTGCGGTTAAAGGCGCTGCAGTCTGGAACCGCAAGACCGCTACGGTCGCAGGTTCGAGTCCTGCCTCGGGCATGGATGTTTGTGATGTCCTTAGGTTAGTTAGGTTTAACTAGTTCTAAGTTCTAGGGGACTAATAACCTCAGCAGTTGAGTCCCATAGTGCTCAGAGCCATTTGAACCATTTTTTTTGAACTCAACTTCAGAGGTCATCAGTCCCCTAGAACTTAGAACTACTTAAACCTAACTAACCTAAGGACATCACACACATCCATGCCCGAGGCTGGATTCGAACCTGCGACCGTAGCGGTCGCGCGGTTCCAGACTGTAGCGCCTAGAACCGCTCAGAATTAGGTTTAAGTAGTTCTAAGTCTAGGGGACTGATGACCTCAGATGTTAAGTGCCATAGTGCTTAGAGCCGTTTGGACCATTTTTGATTCGTCTAGAAGAAGAAATTTATACTACTATATAAAGACAGCAAAGGACTTAGAAGAGCAGTTGAACGGAATGGATAGTGTCTTGAAAGGAGGATATAAGATGAACATCAACAAAACAAAACGAGGATAATGGAATGTAATCGAATTAAGTCGGGTGATGCTGAGGGAATTAGATTAGGAAATGAGACACTCACAGTAGTAAAGGAGTTTTGCTATTTGGGAAGCAAAATAACTGATGATGGTCGAAGTAGACAGGATATAAAACGTAGACTGGCAATGGCAAGGAAAGCGTTTCTGAAGAAGAGAAATTTGTTAACATCGAGTATAGATTTAAGCGTCAGGAAGTCGTTTCTGAAAGTGTTTGTATGGAGTGTAGCCATGTATGGAAGTGAAACATGGACGATAACTAGTTTGGACAAGAAGAGAATAGAAACTTTCGGAATGTGGTGCTACAGAAGAATGCTGAAGATTATGAGGAGGTACTGAATAGGATTGGGGAGAAGAGAAGTTTGTGGCACAACTTGACTAGAAGAAGGGCGCGGTTGGTAGGACATGTTCTGAGGCATCAAGGGATCACCAATTTGGTATTGGAGGGCAGCGTGGAGGGTAAAAATCGTAGAGGGAGACCAAGAGATGAATACACTAAACAGATTCAGAAGGATGTAGGTTGCAGTAGGTACTGGGGAATGAAGAAGCTTGGACAGTATAGAGTAGCATGGAGAGCTGCATCAAACCAGTCTCAGGACTGAAGAGCACAACAGCAACAACATATAAAGACAGGTCGCAGTTTAACGTTGTTTCCAAAAATCTCGAAAAGTTCTGGATCAATTTACTTCAGATTTTCACACTCGGGTGGCGTATGCTATATATATATATATATATATATATATATAGCATACGCCACCCGAGTATATATATATATATATATATAACCATTAAAAAACTAATATCACATCGCACAGAATGTTTTTGTTCAAGATAACTGGTTCCAACAGCCTTACCTGTCGTCTCGAGGTCTGTAAGAAATTGCAATACAGGGAAAATGTCTCATTTGATATGAAAATTTTAGTTTGGTATTTTTTAGTTTCTACACGATACTCTGCTAAGCTTTCGGACATAGGCCGAATATTTTTAAATATGTATTATACACTGACGAAAAAAATCGGAATAGCAAGAAAGAGTTGTCAAATATAAACGAAAGTTGGAGGGCGTGTTTCTGCATTTGAAAGTTCACCTCTAAGACTGGCGCTGTTAGCTCCATTCTGAGGATACAAATCGGGTTTACTTTAAATACACGTTGTGCCAGTTGTGAGCGCTAGCTACCTTTGAGGTGGACTGGTGAGTTGATGTTAGTCAGGAAAGTCTTCAAGGCGACAAAGAAGCCTTTATCAACACCTTACTGACTTAGGACGAGGTCGTGTAGTAGGGCTACGAGTAGGTTCTATCTGCGATACTGCAGTAAAACTTGGCAGCGATTTAGCCATTGTATTTATTTGTAGCAGCGGCTGCCACGGGAATGTACGGTCGCAAGAAGAACGGTTTCTGGACGACCACGGGCCTGTACCGAGAGTGAGGACCACCGTGTTCGGCGTGTGGCTCTGACGCATCGCACTGCATCTGCGGCAGCAATCTGTGCAGTAGTCGGCACCACAGTGACACAACCAACTGTTACAAATCGATTACTTCAAGGACAGCTCCGAGCCAGACGCCCTGTAGCGTGCAGTCCACTGAACCCAACCCACTGTCGCTTGCGACTTCAGTGGGGTGAAGCGAGAGCTGGTTGGAGGCAGGATGGAGGTCCGTTGTGTTTTCTGATGAAAGCTGATTCCGCCTCGGCACCAGTGACGACCGCGTGTTGTTTATAAGGAGGCCGGTTGAGGGCCTGCAGCCAAATTGCTTGCGTGCTAGACGCACTGGACCTACACCTGGATTTATGGCCCGGGGTGCGATTTCGTATGACAGCAGGAGCGCTCTCGTGGTTATACCAAGCACCCTGACTGCAGAAGTACGTGTAGTGGCTCAGCCTGTAGTGGTGCCGTTCATGAATGGCATTCGAAGGGGTGTTTTCCAACAGGACAACGCTCGGTCACATGTTGTAACCCAACATGCCCTGCAGTGTTTCGACATGTTGCCTGGGTCTGCTCGATCAGCAGATCTGTCTTCAACCGAGCACTTATGGGACATCATGGGACAACAATTCCAGTGTCATCCACAACCAAGATTAACCGTTCCTGTACTGACCGACCAAGTCCACCAGGCATGGAACACCATCACCAGTCATGGAACACTTACATCTGACACCTGTACGAACACAAAACATGCACGTTTGCATACTTGCATTCAACACTCCGGCAGTTACACCGCTCATTATTGTACCAGCATTTCACAGTTTGCAATGGCTTATCGCACGCTTACATTAATCTGTAATCTTGCAGTCTTAATCACTTAAAAACGTTACCTAGACAAATGTATTCCTGAAACTTCATTACTCTACACTATTTTTTTGTGTTGCAGTTCTTTTCCATCAGTGAATATAGATATGTACCTCGTATTATAATGTATAAGGAGGGTACGTCGTTAGAAAAAATATCGAAAAGATCTTGCTCGATTTATTTCAGATTTTTGCGCAGTACTCTACGGTTCACACAGACATAGGCTATATATACTCTGTTTTTTTGGTGTTGCAGTTCTTTTCCGTCAGTTAATATACATACATAGCTTGTAATATAAAGTATAAGGAGGGTATGTTGTTAGCAAAAATATCGAAAAGTTCTTGCTCGATTTACTTCAGAATTTTGCGCAGTACTCTAGGATTCACACGGATATAGGCTATATATTTTTTTAAGCAATACTGTACAGGTTTTCTGTTAACATCGAATACGAGATAAAAATGCTGTGTTATGTTGTGAAAATATATGGTTTAGTTGTCTTTCTTAGAGTCAATTTTGACAACGATATCAGGGCGTTTAAACCATTAGACAAATTGTTTTTCCTGTATACACTGTCATGGAAGGCACTATCCTGACAGACCCAGCACCCGGAGAACTCTTTCCCATGCCTCGTATAGCAATGATCCCAGACGATTTACCCATTCACTTTCAGACACTTCATTTCTCAAGCAAGGCTTCCTTTGCAACACCAATAAACAAAGGTCAAAGTGTGAGGAAAGAGGAGGTGTGCAGATAGAGGGGAGGATATGAACGTAGAGAGTGGGAAGGAGGGGGGGGGGGGCAGAGGGAGAGGGAGAGAGAGAGAGAGAGAGAGAGAGAGGAGGCGAAGGACAGACAGGCGAGAGGAGGAGAACACTAGAGAGAGAGAGAGAGAGAGAGAGAGAGAGAGAGAGAGGCGGGATTGGTGGGCAGAGAAAGGGGGAAGATGGACAAAGAGAGGGAAGAAACGGAGATTTTGACTTACATTCAGTTCCCTTAAACGTTTAACAGTTGTGAAGCAGTGTCGGGTCCGCTAGTAAAACATGTTAGAGGCAAACAAACCTGCCGAAGGATACTGAGCATTACAGTAGAGGTTTAAGTTATCGCTGCAGTTGTATCTTCTAAGCACTGAAAAATAAAAACTATCTAACAATGGAAGCGGTATTTCCAACCTCTAATATATTAGAGAAACTTCGTACGCGCCTTTCTATGGCGCTCTAAATCATGTACAGCAAATGAGACGCCTAAAACTTTTCTCTAAACTGTTTAATTTTTTAAATTTTAGACAAATATTTCACAATACACTTGCCCGTTCTTCCCAAACTTTTTATTTTCAAATTTTGCTCAGAAATCATGATATGTAATATATTTAAATAATTATCTGTATCCTATTATTACTAAGAGTAGGTCTACATAAATCAAGAGAAAGCAGAGAAGTTTAAATTTATCCCGTTATTTTTTATTTTTTCCATACGAAAGAAAATCGTTCTACAGTTTATACACCAATGCAACTTTTTATGCACAAATAACGAGACACTAAAGGTATCAAGGTTTTGATTCTTCATTTATATAATTAGCAGCAGCTGTTCATATAATATTTAAATTTTCTCGAAATCAATAAATTTTTAATAATTATTACTTTAATAATTATTACTTGCAAGGAATTAAACATTTTTCTTTTGGAAAATTAGACTACATGCTCGTCAACTTCATAACCCATCTGTTCATTTCCGCTTGTCGTTTGGCTATGGAAGTTCGGACAAATATCCACTGCGTAATTTATAGGCAATCTTGTTTTCACCTCGCTCAAACATCTGACCAAATCTAGTTCCCATCCTCCCGTTCTGACCAATGTTTTCGCGAGGTTTTACGTGGTTGTAAGGCAAATGCTGAACCTGGAAATCCTCTCCTAATCATTCCCAATCGGGACACCATCTCTCTCACTCGCAACTCTCCTCGTACTTGGCTGATATGTCCTTCACTCTACGTGGGTCATTAACGGAACACTCCTCTCTGTCACTATGGGTAGAATGAATAATAATAAAGCTGCTGTGCAGGTTTTTTACCAGAGCGGTGAAAATAAGAATGCCGGAGGAAAGGAATTTACGGAAAACAGTTATAAAAACAGTTCAGATTATTGGTCACCTATTGAGATACGAGGTATGCCTAAAAACTTATTAATATAATTTCTCATCGTCAACGATTTTTTTTCTTAAACAACTATACAACTATACGCGTTTTGGTTTAAACTATTATCAGAGTCTGTGATATAAGAAAGAAACAAACGAGAAATAGTTATATACGGCACACAATTTTTTTCAGGTAAATATAAATAAAATAAAATCAAACGTATCACATTAAAAGGACATCGATAGACGATATCAGCTTAGCAATTTGATTTCCAAAAACGTTGTGCTTTGTACGTAAGCCTTTCTTGTTTTTGGTATCAGTGTTTAGCGCATGAGCATTTCTTTTACTAGAAATGGTTTGTCTTTCCATTCACCATTACTTTTGTTACATTTCTCGTGACGTAACCATTTTATGAACTGTTTCTTTTACTGCGAAACTTCTTCATTTCTCCTATGATGAGCATAGCGATTTTGTTACCTTAGAACTCCCACTTTCTTTTGCTTATGCCTTTGTGTCGTAATTTTAACGTTTGTCATGTTTCTTTAGCATTTTCTCTCCGTCCATCTGGCAAACAGCATTTCCAGGAACCGTTAATGTTATTAACAAAACGAAAAAGGTTTCACTGAGTCATTAATATAAATAAGCTTTTTGAACCACATTTATTTACAGACCTTACGAAGCGGTAGAATACAGAACTGCATGTGAAGAATTCAGTTTTCGCTGCTTTATTATGTATCAACGCACATTTCCTTCCGTATTCTTGGAATCTCTTTATTGTCATGATGCTTCTTTGGACTTCTACAGTTACGTATTTCGATTTACAAATATGATACTTTACCCTGCATCCCATGGCAGAAATGTTTACACGGCATTTCATCCGTGTATAAGTGAATTTTGTATACCAATACGAAAACAATGCACGGATAGTTGCTACCAGAAAGAATAACAAGGCTCTTCTCTATAGCAAATCGAAAAAAGGGGCATTCCTACCGGAACCCGAAGTTTATTGCCTCTTTAGATTCTGGTAATTTTATTTTGCTTTCAGAGTTTCATTAGCACTTTCGGGCCACAATGATGAACCTCAAGATCTGACAATATTTGAGATTCGCTGTCGGATGAGAACTGTTCCGTGCTTCTTCCTATGGCGGAAAATAAATTCATAAGTACTTCCAAGATTTCAGAACAGATTACTGCACGAGACAAGAAGACGTACAGAAGGAAATAGGCGCATATAGTGGGTAAAGCATCTTTCCGCGTTATTAACTCACATTACGGGTGCTCAATATGGGCGCGGATTCAGATGCGACAAAAGTTAATACCTCACTGAAGCCGCTGAAACAAATTGCTCTGGAGGAATGAGAGCAGCCTGCTTAGGAAATCTGTTCATTCGGTTGCCTGTCTGCAGGCGCTAACTAATTCGATGCGACAACACGGAGCAGATGGTTTGTCTACGTGTCCTGATGCGTCTGCATCGTACTGCAATGCAGCGCTGCGCACATTGCGCATCTAAACTGGAGAGATGCCCTATCGACTGACATGGGCCTTTTTGATGTGTGTCTTTCATGTCCACACAGTCATCTTCTGAACCACAAAGTGCAATACTTCTGAATAATTCTGTAAATACTATTTATTATCTTTTAATTTCTATATGCCAACAGCTGTATTATTGCATTCCACATCAATCGCAATCTATTTCGAAGCCACAAGTCTTCATCGATGAACAGTACATCCGCAAGTGTTCCATCTGAACATGAAGCAGCTCATTCATCCGTCGATAGGTATCAATATCAGATAATGTATTCGCTTTGAGGGGTTCCACCCCGAACGAGGAAGTATTAGAAAATTTGATCGAAACCGGCTTCTCATATATCTTCTAGACTCTCGAACTGTTCAGATGTAGAGAGAGAGAGAGAGAGTGGCAAAAGCCGGCCGGTGTGGCCGAGCGGTTCTAGGCGCTTCAGTCTGGAACCGCGCGACCGCTACGGTCGCAGGTTCGAATCCTGCCTCGGGTATGGATGTGTGTGATGTCCTAGTAGTAAGTAGTTCTAAGTTCTAGGGGACTAAAGACCTCAGATGTTAAGTCCCATAGTGCTCAGAGCCATTTGAACAATTTTTGAGAATGGAAAAATATTAACAAGGGCAAATAAAGAGAAGATATCAGGCATTGGGAAAAAAAAGAAGTCAAGGAAAAAGAAATGGTTAAGTATTTGGAATGAAAATATCCCAAAGCCAGTTGCAGAAAAAGGAACAACCCAGAAAAAACTCCAGCAGAAAAACATCAAAAACTGAGAAGGGATCTAAGCAAAAACGGAACGATGCCAAACAAGTAACTAAGCGAACACACCAAGAGTCATTGGATCATTTTATAAGTAAAGTAGACCTGGATACAAAGGGAAGACAAACTTTTTCTTACAAATTAATAATAATAATGCCGTTTTGCACCACGTCCTGGTGCAAATCTTTCAATTGGAAGCCATTTCGACGATCTGCGTATCATTCTGCTAATGGCACCCAATTTTCCCCAGACGGTGATCAATCCAAGTACTAACCGGGCCCAACATTGCTTCAATTCAGAGATCGGGCATGAACTTGTGGTACTAATGTGGCAGGACCGTTGGCTATAAATTAATGAAGCACTTGGACAGAGTGAAGAAAGGTATTGGGGAACTAAATGTAATTAGCGAAGATCAGTGGCCGAACTTTACATAAAATTGTGGCAAACAGAAGATTCAGAACTAGAGGAAGAGGAGATCACATTATATAATAGTACTGTGGATTCAATCACAGTAGAAGAACAAGAAGTTTTGAAAAGTATGGAAAACAGGAAAGCATTTGGACAAGATGGTACTGTAGCAGCACATAACTCTGAAAAGATGCCTGCCTCTTTTGTGATTTTAGAATATTGCATTTATGTAATGAATGTTGGTACCGGTGTAAAATATTAAGCTACTGGAAAATTTCTAAAGGGGTCTCAATTTAGAAAAAGGCCATAGAAATAACTATGAAAATTGTGGAGGAGTTAGCATACCAAAGTAACCCTGTAAAATATTTGGAAAAATATTGAACGTAGTATAAAAACTGTATGAGGCACTCTCATATGAGAAGAATAATGTGGATCCTGGGAAGGACGTTCGTGTTATGAAAATATATTTACAAGAAAAGGAATTTTAAAGAAACGACAAAAAGTGAATTTAGTTAAACACGCAGCTTTTATTGACTTCAAAAAAGCGTTTGACATTCTGAACAGAAAGGGAGTATAGGACACAATGACAAAAGCTGGGTGTCCTGTATATCTCACTGAAGCTATAAAAAGCTTATACATGGACACAAAAATAACAATAGGAGTTAGAGATAACGAAACTGAAGAAAGCACTAACAATAAGGGACTTAAAGAAGTCTGCAACCTGTCGCCAACCTTATTTAATGGTTATAAAAATGATCTGGCTAAGAACTGGAGACAGGATGTAAATCCAGGTATGCAGATTAATACAGATAAATGAGTATGCAGATGATACAGCAACTTTGGAAAAAAGTGAAGTTGAGCTACATAAAGCGGTGTATAATTGAACCAATTAGGGAAAGCAGAATATAACCTTCGCATATCAATAAAAAACCAAAATTATGGCTCATTATAGGATATATTCCAACGCAAAAAATAATAAGTGACACCCAGCTTGAGCAGGTATCCAGATTTAATATTTTTAGAATGTGATATGAGTTATGACTTGGAAAAGGCTACGGGAAATAACATTAACAAATACTGAGCAGTAAGTGGAATGGTAAACAAATTATTCCAATATAAAATACGGAAGGAATCGTAATTAAAATTTTATAGAACTATGGGTACACGTGCATTGCTTTATAGAAGTGAACATGGATCGAGAAAAAACGAGATAAAAGCAAAGTACAAGCAGTAGAAATGCGATTTCTCAGGGAATTAGCATAGAAGTGTTAGCAGGGAAGACCATGTAAGGAATGTGGATATTAAGCAAGAACTAAATATTTATAATATTAATAAAAGAACTGAAGAAAATAAACCATTACGGAAACACCACATAGTAAGAATGACTGTAGAAAGAATCCCACATCAAGCCACGCTACACCAGCCAAGAGGAAGAAGGGACTTAGCAAGACCGTGAGTCTTGTCACTTCTGCAAGTGTCTCATATACACAGATTCCGAAGTTACTGCTGTCATTTATAGAGATTTTAGTAAGCCTTCAGCTATAAACAAATATTACATTTTTGGATTCTACAATTGAAGCGCTGAGCACCATAAGGCCTAAGGGACTAAAACGCATTGTCATCAATTTTGTGATTTTAGCACGTATAGAGCTCCTGCCATGTTTAACCTGTACCTGTAGCCCACACTGTATACAGGAACTTTCACGAAACGCTGTCTCACTGATTTCTGGGAAATTGATCTCCATATGGGCCCAAAGCACAAAGTATAATTTTGTTACTCTGCGCTGCTCAAATGTTATCTAGCATACACAACAGTGTGTGTGTGTGTGTGTGTGTGTGTGTGTGTGTGTGTGTGTGTGTGGTGCACTTAGTATCTGTTCTTTACGTTCTGATTTAGTTTCACATTAATTACAAAATTTACATCTGTAAAACGACACTGCAGTCACCGGCTTGTATACAGAAATTTTGTTAATTAACATTAATGATAAATATAATCTTAAATATTGATTTTTCATAACATAGGAAGTATAGGACGTTGAGACTTGGTTGAAAAAATTCAGACCTATGACGCTTGTAGTTTGTATATAAATTTGATTTTGACAAGTATCTATGTTTCTCAAAACTTAGTTTCTGTGGTTGGGGCCCTTATGATTCAGTGAGTCTCAATATTAATGTTTCAGCACCAAAATTATCATAATTATTTAAATTAATTTCAAATTTAAGGTAGAATTTTTGGCTATCGTAGGTTTGTTTAATTTATGACTGTGACATAATTTTCAATTACTGACGTATTTCTCATGAAACTTATTTTATTGTCTTGATCATGTCCCATGAATCTACACTTTGATTAAAAGAATCTGAATTTAAACTATCTCACATAAAATTCTTGACAATTCGCATATGTGCTGGTTGCTTATTACGTATTTCTATAAAAGAAAATACGGGTGTTAATTGAATAAATATGTCCTACTTTTGTTTTATTTTCTTTGTTCTAAAATAAATAATAAGATGACGAACCATTTTTGGAAAATATTATACTTACCTACTGCGCTTGACAAAATCCCAATCAGAATGCTTTTTATTAGTTATAAACCGCAATGAATCCGAATATCACCTTCATGAGATTAATAGTATCGCATAATATGAATATAATCTGGTACGAAATGTTTCAACAACGCAATTTTCAGTACGCTCCCTGATACATTACAAGGTCTGCATCTGTTACTCGTAGCATTTTTATTGGTTGAGAAAGACAGTATCTTACGATTGAGAAAGATAGTATCTTACGATTAGTCTCACTAATATTCTTCACTTATCCGTTTCTTATACCCTGGGTCAGTTGTAGTTCAGTGCGCGAATGCTGAAATACGGAATATGCGGTGCAGAAACCTGTGAACATGGGGAATATTGTAGAACGTGTTGATTTACTTCCTAACGACTCGAACAAAGTGTAAGGAAATAAAAGATATCTGAGTAGAAAAACTGATACGGATAGTTTCTTTCGTCCTTTGTGTTAGATAGCAATATGTCGGCTTGTGAGACAGGGAGGTGTGCCACAGACACAGATCGAATGCGCGCGGTTGACTGGCGGCCATTGCTGTGCTACGTCAGCCAGCCTGAGTGTGGCTTTTAGGCTGTTTTCCACAGTCGTAAAGTACAATATTGAAACAGTTAAAATATGAAAAATACAACGGAATTTCCACGATTCAGAGGCAGATAGCAACACAGCTTCTCTCCTTTAAGTTACTTGACGACTGTGGCGACAGCAAGGGTATCCGGCCGCGAAGTTAAAATATGCTGTCAGATCAAGAAAAACAGCGGACCTTGCGTAACCGGATGAGCCGAAGGGCGTTCACTAAGTAATGCAACACATTTTTTTTGAAGCAGGTTCTTTTTTATTCAGGATTCCAAGACACCATATTATTCCCCACTCTTTTGGCTACAAAAACCTATTTTTCAATAAAACGTTCGTTCAGTGCGACGGGCATACGCCGCTTTACTGGAGGGTAGATCCGCCCGCATGGTACCGCTCTACTGGTCGACATCAGAGCCAACACCTTACTGCATCAACAACCTCCCATTATCAACGTACTGTTTCCCACAGAGTCCATCCTTCATTGGATGAAACAGATGCAAATCGGATGGCGTGCGAGATCCGGACTGTAAGGCGGATGAGGGAAAACAGTTCAGTGAAGTTTTGTGAGCTCTTCTCGGATGCGCAGACTTAAGCGAGGCCTTGCATTGTCACGGAGAAGCGACGAACAGGCTGAAGGCATTTCTTCAATTTCCTGAGGGTAGCACAATACACTTCCGAGTTGGCCGCTGCACTATGAGGGACGACATCAAACAGAATATCCCCTTCAGAGTCCCAGAAGACCCTCGCCATGACTTTGCCTGCTGGGGGTGCAGCTTTGAACTTTTTCCTCGAAGGAGAGGTGATGTGGCGCCACTCCAGGGATTGCCATGTACTGCCAAAGATGATGTCCGACCGGATATTGTCACGATCAGGCTCGTAATGCACAAGCAATTCCGCGCAGATGGTCCTTCGTTGTTGTTTATGGTCTTCTGTTAGGCGACGAGGAAGCCAGCAGAGACGCACCCCTGAGTGCTCCAACTAGTGGTCGAGTGTGTCAACACTACCAACAAAGACGTCCAATTGAGCAACAAGGTGTTTGATTGTGATACGTCGATCACGTCGAATGAGAGTGTCCGCACGTTCCAGTACTGCAGGAGTGACAGCAGTGTGCGACGCCACCCATCGAAACTTCTTGAAACTGTAGAGGCTGAGTCGGAAATATTCCATAGTGCCCCAAAACAAATTCTGCATTTTTCAACCGGAAAGGGCCGACAAAAAAATGTGTTATATTACTTATTGAGCGCCCCTCGCAGTAAGTCACTACCAACAAAGAGCTAGAAGCGCGAATAGTGAGTGGTGTGGCCTTCGCGGTGGTGAACAAATGAGGCTGGCTTCGGCAGGCGTCGCGCACCTGCCATCGACGACCTGTCACCCGCGCCGCGCCAGTTTCCCCGCTGGGCCGCCCACGCCCAGACAGCTCTCCACAGGGAGGGAGGGAGCTCGGCTGTCGTGCCGTATTTCAGAGGAAGAGGACAGCGAGCAAATAACGGCTTGCAGTTCCATAGACTGGACCACTCTGGATTTAATATGAGCGTCTGGTGCTGCATCATACGTTTGCGCAACAGAAGTTGTCGCTCTGTAGCGGGAGAACACGGGACCTTGTTTTAGAAAGTCACTTCTCTAGGAGCCAACTTATTTGTTATCAGTAAGACAAGGACAAATGATTCAGGAAGATAAGTGATCAAAATTTAGATAGCTATCGTACTGTGTACAAAGCACTGAAACTGGGAGTGTAGCGTTCCATATGGAAGAGTCGAACGCTTGTCCTTCGGTCAGAGAATGGATCAATATTGCAGATACCTTAAGGCCATCTAGGCGCTCAGTCCGGAACCGCGCGACTGCTACTGTCGCAGGTTCGAATCTTGCCTCGGGCATGGATGTGTGTGATGTCCTTAGGTTAGTTAAGTTTAAGTAGTTCTAAGTTCTAGGGGACTGATGACCACAGATGTTAAGTCCCATAGTGCTCAGAGCCATTTTTGAACCTTAAGGCCAGTATGAAAATGAAGTGCACTCTGAATGAACATATGAAAAAGACATCATCAAACCTGTGTACTCCTGTCTACAACACTTAAATTTAATTAATTACAAACCTCTCAAATAACTCAATCGCATTTTAAGAACTGCATTATGCAATACACAGCTGTAACGGTATATTTTATTGCAGACTATCGATTTCGGTCTAGCATCAGACCATCATCGGGTTCAAAAATCATCTCAGCTACGCATCTGCGTAATTATAGTACCAGTTGTCAGATGTACAACGTTCCATCATTGCTGTTAGTCGTATACGTACAACATTGTGTGCAGCCGTTAATTAACGCACTTAACGGCTGTGAGGGTAAATGGACACATCAAAAAAAGTTTTGCATCACCCCGGTTCCCAGAACTCGTGTATATGCAGACTTAAACGACGAATGAAACTTTGTACCAAGGCCAGGCTTCGAACCCAGATATCCTGCTCAGTAGGCAAACACTTGTTGTGGAATCGCTCTAAGCACCTTGGTCATACGTTGCTGGATATTCGCATCATTACAGGGCATCAAGCCTGGTGCTACCAATACGATCCGGAGGCCAAGTGGCGGGAAAGACATGATATTCATCGTTTTCCTCGTCTCTCAAAAGCAGTCGGCTGACAAAATCGAACATTAAGACGATGACGATCGCCAATTTCGACAGCAAGGGCTTGATAAACATGAATTTCTACGAGAGAGAGACGGGGAAGACGATGAACACCATGCCACTGACTGTGTCTTGTTCTCCTATCGTATTGGTAGCACCAGGCTTGATGCCCTGTAATGGTACGAATATCCAACAACGCGTGACCACGGTGCTTCGAGCTATTCCACAAGAAGCGGTTGTGGACAGTTTTCGACACCTTTGCAACCAATGTGATGGTTCAAATGGCTCTGAGCACTATGGGACTTAACATCTAAGGTCATCAGTCCCCTAGAACTTAGAACTGCTTAAACCTAACTAACCTAAGGACATTACATACATCCATGCCCGCGGCAGGATTCGAACCTGCGACCGAAGTGGTCGCGCGGTTCCAGACTGAAGCGCCTAGAACCGCTCGGCCACACCGGCCGGCAACCAATGTGAGAAGATTGTTTTAGCTAGTGGTGATTACTCTGAAAGTCAGGAAAGGTATTTTGTTTGTTTCCTTTATTTTCTGTGACCATTCATCGAACTTTTCACTCTCATCAAATAAAAAAAAAAAATGGTTCAAATGGCTCTGAGCACTATGGCACTCAACTGCTGTGGTCATAAGTCCCCTAGAACTTAGAACTACTTAAACCTAACTAACCTAAGGACAGCACACAACACCCAGCCATCACGAGGCAGAGAAAATCCCTGACCCCGCTGGGAATCGAACCCGGGAACCCGGGCGTGGGAAGCGAGAACGCTACCGCACGACCACGAGGTGCGGGCACGCATCAAATACTTGAGTTTTCTGTTGAAATACCGAGAGTGTCTACGTCCAACGAAGGTGACATAATAACTCCCACTGACATAAATCTCAATCAGAAATTCTAGCATATACTGAGGCTTATCAACAGTTGTTCGTCCCGGACACAAATCGCGAATGGAGCAGTGTGGGCAGGCAGTGTTTGTGGTACCAGACGTACCGTCCACCACACACCGTAAGGTGTCTTGGGGAATGTAAACATTGAGATGAGAAGCCAGGGGGACTGGAGAGAGAGAGAACCGTGTTGCGTCCAAGACATGCTGGACGTACAACAGCCGGTGGACAGGAGAGAGTAACTGCGGCTAGAGCCGCAGCGTGCGCTGCCACGTGGCCGCGGCGTGGCGCCACGTGCGAGAGCCATCGACCGCACGGGCGTGGTCCCGCTCCCGGTCCTGGGTTCGCTATTGATCGCCGCAACTCTCGCCTAGCGACGCTCCATGACCTTCCCGACGCTCACGCCCCCGCCGTCGCGGACTGTTCTTAAGGAACCACGCCGACATTCCGTACTTTCACCAAAGCTTCCAGCTAAACACCCTATTACTAGGCGCTTCTATTATTGGATATAGGTTCCGCCCTTAATGGAAAACACCTTTTTTTCGTGTTACCCAAACACGTTCCAGCACCTCTGTGCCATCAACAGTGGGTTTTGTTTGTTGGACAACTGTAGAAGTGTACATATTTTAGGTTGTAACTGATCTAACGCCGCGCGGGATTATCCCAGCGGCGCTGCAGTCGTGGACTGTGCGGCTGGTCCCGGCGGAGGTTCGAGTCCTCCCTCGGGCATGGCTGTGTGTGTTTGTCCTTAGGATAATTTAGGTTAAGTAGTGTTTAAGCTTAGGGACTGATGACCTTAGCAGTAAAGTCCCATAAGATTTCACACACATTTGAACATTTGAACTGATCTAACAAAATGAGGCCTGAACACAGTTTTTCTTTGTTTTTGTTCTTACCTTGATTTTTACATTACATGGTTTTGTAGACCATCTGTATGATGTCCTGCATTGATGGCTTATCATCTACAAATAAAAGGATGTAAATGTGAATTTTATCAGCGAGTTAACCGATCTATTGTTTTTTAACGTAATTTTCGTGTGTCAACATGTTTTATGTACATACTTGTTATTATCCGTGTTTTGTTGTGACTGATTCTTCTTCTTTGTCGTTTAGAAGGTACACATATTAAATGTACTTTGGATATTTTCAGTTTTTCAATCATCTTTTCACTTCGCGAAACGATGTTGTTATGTGTCCTAAACCTGTCAGCGTTCATTTGTTCCCGAGTGAGTGTAACGCAGAATTTGAATTTTGTTTACTTTTATCTCTCTTTTTCCGTCAGTGACTGTCTCTCTCTCTCTCTCTCTCTCTCTCTCTCTCTCTCTCTCTCTCTCTCCTTTAGTTATTTGTGTTGACTTTTCTAAGAAGATGTTTTAATGCCTTAAATAATAAGCCTCTGCAGATGGTAGTGTATTCATTTAAAACTTGTTTGCCTTTTGTACGTGGAAGTTTTCTACTCTTAGTTTGTGGTGTAGGTTGTGGCTGGATTTCAATATTTTTAAGTCTGTTGCTGTTGTAGTTGGATGGTGGTTATGGGCTATTAGGTAGTCAGCAAATGTGCTATGGGTATTGTTACTTCTTAGGGCATTGAGGTGTTCTGAGTACCTTGTTTTACGTGCCTGCATGTTTTTCCTGCATCTTGCATAAAGTCGTAACCTGTGTGCAATAATTTTAACAGCAAACACGAGAGAAATAGAAGAGCTGCAAACCCAAGAGATGAATATGACGCTTCTATAGTGGACGCGGCCTCCATTCATTCCTGTAGCTTACAGCTGTGGAACTTACAGAACCTTTCAACATTGCCTCATTAATGGGCAAAGAAACTGACACTACGGGCAATTTCCACATCTAAATATAAATACACATAAATACTCCAGAAGTCGCCATACAGTGCGTGGCGGAGGGTACCTTGTACCACAGCTAGTAATTCCCTTTTCTGCTACACTCGCAAGTGGAGCGAAGGAAAACGACTGAACCGGAGATGCAGTAGTGGCAATAGGATCGTTTTGTAGGCTGCCGCAAGTGCCCGTTCTCTAAGTTTTAACAGTGCTCCGCAAAAAGAACGTCTTGTTCCCTCAAGGGATTCCGCAGTACTTGCGTGTTGATGGAAATTACCGCTAACAAATCTAGACTTCAGTTCTTTTCATTTATTGCATATTTTAAGATATGCTGCTCGATATTTTAAAAAGCAGGACGTACATTATACAATTTTACATGTATCGCACATTGTTACACATTACTAGCAATAAAACAAGGGGGATAACAGTGAGTTAGAAAGAAATTAGCTGTAGAAAATGGAGTGTTAAAATAGGGTGGTCCTATGAGTCGCGACTTTGCCTCTTTTTCTGTTGATGGAAGGAGTTGAGTGCACTGGCAGGATAAGGGGGAATTTAAACTACAATGTGTCACACAGATCCAAGGCGGTTCTGTGATATTCTGAGGATACCCTCGTCTGCCAGTATAACAACCGTGCTCACAGGGCTGCACTGCACGTTTCTCGTTTGATTAACACTCCGATACCCTATCGTTCCTCAACCGGCCCCTCCAAATCGACCGGTCTCAAGCCCACGGAGATGTCTGGAGCCGTTTGGAACAACGGACGAAACGTAGCAGCCAAGTTTCTCTTTGAGGGCGTTGCTGCAGCATATATATAATGCAGCGCGACTCCGATGTGGGTATACAAGCACCAGCTTGTAGGCAAGGGATTTGTGGGCAATTGTGACTTCCCGACGTGGATTAGGAAAATGAGGAAACGTGAACTATGGTGATGTTATTACCAAATGCGCCCAAACAGCTGTTAGTCGTTTCTTGCTGCCACAGGAAAAACGCCGGTTGACATCCATCGGAGAATGAAGAATTTGTATGGGGCAGCATGTCTGTCGAAGCCACTGATATTAAATGGTGCGCCAAATTCCGTGCTGCTTCATGGTAACGCACGTTCCCATATCGCAAATGCCGTAATGCGGAAGGTACGCCAGCTCAAGTCGGAGCTGTCGCTCCCACGCGATTATCACGCGTTCGGTCCCTTAAAAAACGCGTAGAAGGGTCAACGATTACTGTCGGACGAGGATGTGCAGTAGGCAATTATGGGCTTATTCACGCAGCAGGATGCAATGTTTTACCAGATCGATATCTTCAACCTGGTGCATCTCTGGGATGAGTGTCTCAATGCTCACGGCGATTATGCCTGATTGGCATACCGATTCTGCACTGTACGGCCTTATAACGTTTGATCGCCCCTTATGAGTGGCTTCACTTGTGGACTCTGTCCCTCCCCGAACTGAGGCCATTATCAAGGCTGCAATCGTTGTTACGCGATATTATCGCAGTGTGTTCTGTGGATGACTAATTTTTTGCCCGCTGTTCTTAAAAATGTTCAATCCCGAAATAGATAGGCTTGGGACAACAGCCCGAGTATGAGACTTTTGCTGCCTTCTGTCAATATTAAGTAATGAAGTTTTTGACACATTTGATGCTGTCCTATATGTTTTCCCTTCTTACACTAACCATTCGCCTTTATGTAACTGCTACACTGAATCCCTTCTATTATCAGTTAAGCATAAGCAGGAATACTTACTAATGTGCCTTTCATTAACCTCTGCCATAGAACTTGGATTCACATGTGCTAACCGCATTACGTAATTTCACATTTGTTGTTACCGCGGAGAAAGTAATCGTAACGTACGTGACGTTGTACATTTAAGCATTTACTTATATTGTACATTCATGAATTTACCATACACTTCCCAGAATTATTTAATCCGGATGCAGACGCAAGGAGTAAACTATAACATGAAAGGAAGAGGCCACCACCATATGATGATAAAAGAAGAACCACTTGAAAAGCGTCAATTCTAGACGTCTATTCATTTGTATAATCGAAGCGTTGAATTACAACAGGAGTCCTCCACTTACCCGAAATCCGTAAGTATGTGAGGGGAAGTGTATCACCGCGCACTATATTCATCACAGCCTGGTGTTCCATCAGTGTACCTGCACGTTTTCGCTTAAAGGAACTATGATAAAGATATAATCCAACAACTAGCGAAATTTTAGCGAAGAGAAACAGATACCGACATGAAAATACTTAATCCTCGTTATCTTTAACATGACGATGACAGTAAAGTACACCGAGAGAGGTGGCGCAGTGGTTAGCACACTGGACTCGCATTCGGGAGGACGACGGTTCAATCCCGTCTCCGGCCATCCTGATTTAGGTTTTCCGTGATTTCCCTAAATCGTTTCAGGCAAATGCCGGGATGGTTCCTTTGAAAGGGCACGGCCGATTTCCTTCCCAATCCTTCCCTAACCCGAGCTTGCGCTCCGTCTCTAATGACCTCGTTGTCGACGGGACGTTAAACGCTACCCACCACCACCACAGTAAAGTACGTTTCTTCTAAGTTTGCTGGCTCGGAGCAAGTTAGTAACGCTTAATGGCTGCGAAATGTTAAACTTGATGTTGCAACATATTGCATCATTCGCTCTGTTCTGCGACAGGATCCGCACTTCCGCATTTCCGTCACCATCTTTAAGGTCCATGTGAAGCAGTTATCAATTCCGCCGCTGCTTGCCAGCAGTTGACTTCATTCCAGCATTGCTACTATGTACTATATCAACTATCTGCCTTTTAAATTCGTATCCAGGCCTGTCCTTGCGATTTATTTTTTTCATCCTTCTTTCAGCGAAATTTTCAGCAATCACTCAAGCTGTAATATGTTCTAAGATTTTCAGTTCCTAACGGCGTTCATTCTATAAGCTACCTAATAGCGCATAAGGAAGGCTGCTTTGCGCACCACTGTTAATTTACCAGGTATAACTTACCACCTGTTCTGTACCAGAACGATTGTCGGCAACGCGTGTGAGCTCGACTGTCTCTAATTTTACATTTACGGTCTCTCTGCCAGAAATACGCAGGAAAGAAGTAATATATTACTCGGCTCTTCTAATAACGTACCCTCTCCGAATTTTAAGAGCAAACTACACAGTGATGGACAACGGCTGTCTTGTAGCGTCTGCCAATGGAGTTGGTTGGGGAAATGTACCTCTTGTTATAGAAAACCACACAAAGGAAAAATCCTCTAGTTAAACGTCATAATTTTAAAAAAAATTTTCGGGTAAGCCGCGTCAGGTAGCATATTCTAACATTGATAAAATTGTTTCTTCTTTCAGTTTTCTAGGTGGATTCTACTCTATATTTCATCGATCTACAGGCCAGTGGAATAGAAGGCTTCTGTAATTCTTCAGTGACTTCTGACCGTGAAACTTTAACAGAATTCTTACACATTAAAGAATCTAAGATTAATCTATTCGCACTTCGGTTCTGACGAAAATGAGTTCTTTCTCTAATGCGAGAATGATTAACGACTGAGCCGTCATGAAGCTCAAATCATTTCGTCATTGAACAATGCGGCTTCAGTCCTACTGAAGATGGCCTCTTGTAAAATATCAATATATACTTCTGATTAATTAATGACATAAAACGATGTAATTCATATACTTCTACCAGATGAAATACCGTTGTTTAAATTATTTTTGTTAATTCGTCAACAAGGAGATTACATAAACGAAATTGTATTATGCATCTCCACAGTTCAGGATCAGATAAGAGATTAAGTTAAACTTGAAGAAACAAATGGAGTGCAATAGCATTTTCCTGTTACAAATTACTGAATGGTCGTATAAGCTGTTTCACAGTATGCAAAGGAAATCTTTGTGTATCTAATTACTTTTTATGCAGTTTGGGCATCAGAAGAAGAAATATGTTTGACGAATTGAAAACAACGTAATACTACTTGTGTAATGAGCATCTCCGTACGCTTTCGTGTTTACGAAATGAACCTGTAACGCAACGTGCAGTTCTTCTTTATATTTTTTCTATTAATCCTGTTTCTGCTACTTATCCGAGACTAACGAGAAATATTCAAGTATTGATCGGATGAATATTTTGTAATCTACCCTCTTTATGGTCTGGATTACACTTGGTGGGGATTCTTCCAATGAATTTCACTCTGACATCTGTCTCATCTGCGCTTACTTTCATGTGATCGTTCCACTTTGGTTAGTAGAGTGTTTAAGGAGACCAAATAGCGAAGGTCATTAGTCTCCTACTCCCCGCCGAACTGAAGTCCAGGTGTTAACAAAACGCGCCACGCGGTTCATTTTTCTATAGAGGTTTCTCTATTCTGTTTATATGGAATGTAGTTATTAAAACTGAAAGCTAGAATGGCTGCACACTGCCAAATTCTATTCGCTCTGCAACACGGTATTAATTCTGTGCCGCTTTGACACCATGTGCTTTGCGTGTAAATCAGAACTATATCTCATTCTAGACATGCACCACTGGATGGAGAGCTGGATTCTGGTATGGTCGCTTGGTTTTATTTAGACCCACATCATCAGACAACTCAGTTAATGCCTCATTGCCATGAGTGTCAGGAAAGTGCAAACCGCCACGTCTCCATAGACAGAGGACAGTTCTTTGCTTATGCTATGCTTCTATATCCATCGATCGAAAGACTGTACACTCTGGTCCCAGAGAGAGAGAGAGAGAGAGAGAGAGAGAGAGAGAGAGAGAAAGCACCCCGTTACCAATCGTCTTGCACCTTGCATCACACAGAAAACCGTCGACATTGATGTTCATCCTTCATTGTACGGCCGGTCTCAAAAACAAAGGCAAAGGTCCCGAGTTCGAGTCTCGGTCGGGCACACAGTTTTAATCTGCCAGGAAGTTTCATATCAGCGCACACTCCGCTGCAGAGTGAAAATCTCATTTTGGAAACATCCCCCAGGCTGTGGCTAAGCCATGTCTCCGCAGTATCCTTTCTTTCAGGAGTGCTAGTTCTGCAAGGTTCGCAGGAGAGCTTCTGTAAAGTTTGGAAGGTAGGAGACGAGGTACTGGCAGAAGTAAAGCTGTGAGTACCGGGCGTGAGTCGTGCTTCGGTAGCTCAGTTGGTAGAACACTTGCCCGTGAAAGGCAAAGGTCCCGAGTTCGAGTCTCGGTCGGGCACACAGTTTTAATCTGCCAGGAAGTTTCATATCAGCGCACACTCCGCTGCAGAGTGAAAATCTCATTCTGGAAACATCCCCCAGGTTGTGGCTAAGCCATGTCTCCGCAATATCCTTTCTTTCAGGAGTGCTAGTTCTGCAAGGTTCGCAGGAGAGCTTCTGTAAAGTTTGGAAGGTAGGAGACGAGGTACTGGCAGAAGTAAAGCTGTGAGTACCGGGCGTGAGTCGTGCTTCGGTAGCTCAGTTGGTAGAGCACTTGCCCGCGAAAGGCAAAGGTCCCGAGTTCGAGTCTCGGTCGGGCACACAGTTTTAATCTGCCAGGAAGTTTCAAAAAGTTATCTAGTTTCGTCAACGTTAGCTTACATGATTCAGCTTGTGACCTCTCCCCGAGATCTCGGTGGAATTTGCATGTGCCGTCACGCCTTAGTTGAGTTCAACACTGTTTATGCCTAAGTAAACTAGAGGCCACAGTATGCTTATCTTTGTCCCTGATGACTTCACAGAGGTAGGAAATGCCTCGTTAATATCTCCAGGTTCGAAGTAGCAGCTCTGCAGAAATGGTACATAATGGATTTCTTGAAATTAATATAAGAAAGTTAAGAAAAAGCGGACAGTTATCTACATGTTTATTGTTGCTTTTGGTTCTGCTTAGTACTGTAACACATCAAAGTTCAAACATGGACGCTAACATTGCGCAATACTTTGACATACATCAGAATTGAAATTACGTGTTTCTCACATCACAAACAACTCCCTTTTTAGTTTCTGAGTGCTAAAACATGAAGGAGCTCTCCAAAGTCAATACAGTTTTTACGTATGGACTTATTTTTGAAGGTCATTGATAACTGTTCCGATGTAGATTATCAAACAGGAGTAGGCACCATTAAAACAAACTCATTGCGTAATGATCACATTCTATGTGGAATTCAGTTTAGCATTCCTATTTCCAGTAGCACAAGCAATTTGATCGAGGTAGCAGTCGTTGTTAGCCATACAGACAACATTACACTTAGATCTTGTCTTCCTTCTCAACATCACATATCGACTCTTAAAAATAGTTTAGGTGTTAAAAAGTTAAAAACATGACTTTAGTGCTAGTACTTATGTATTTTTGGCGTCAGAATTTACGTGTTTCTAAAAGTCGTCACCTTTCGATAACTGACGTCCCCGTGGAAGGCTGAGAGGACGGAGTGACACATTGCATTTTAGATTATGCCAAAGTTGTTGAGCTGGATAAAATTCATACTTTAATTTCATAAATTGCCTCTCAAAACGAATTTAAAAAAACAATTAGTTAGCGCATTTCTAAAATTCGAATTGAGACACGATTAATGTAATTAATCCCTGAATTTTATTCCACCTCAACAATTTTGATATAATCTAAAATGCATTGCCTCTTAAGTTTTTTACTGAGATATAAATTATCAAAATGAAATAACTTTTTCCAAAAACGTAAATTTTGAAGCTAGGTATTTCACTAGATTATGTAGCAATTTTTATTCCTTATTAACATGATTCACTTTTCATTCTTCTATACAAGACGTGGTCTGCTTATGTGCCATAATACATCAAAGTTCAAACACGGGCGCTAACATTGCGCAATACTTTGACATATTATTCACAATTAAGATCGCTTCTCAACATATTGTCTTTAGATACGTGGATCGTCACAAATATAGTTGTAATTATTACATTTAAGAAATCTTTCTTTTTTTTTATTAATATCCGAGAATGTGAAGGGGATAGTTACTAATTTGTATTTATTCAACTACGGGTTTTCTTTGCCGTCCTTCCAGCGTATAAGACGGTATGGCAGTATGTGATAGGCGGCCCATTTCTTTACAAGGTAATGTACAGTCTCCTGGAAAGCCTTCCAAAAACCGTAGTAAAATGTTAGGACAACGACAACTGAACAGTGTCAATAACGAACAAAACTATGCGTGTTTGTGCATGTAAATGTGCTATCAATGATGGGATATTATTTTGGAACGAGAAAAACTCTCCACCCCTAAGTGTTCTGAACATAAAAATATTAATAAATATATTTCTGCGTAACAGATACCAAGAATAACAAAGACTATGAGTACATCATCAAGAAATTTCTATACAGCTGTATTATAAAGACTTGGACGAATAAAATAATCACTCTGGTGTTAGTTCTCGAACTTACTAGACGCTTTTGCACGACGTTGCTTCTGAACGCACGATTCCGTTTTTTTCAGAATATATGTATAAGAAGTATTTGTCCTTTCAATCTCATTTCATACCTATCCCTCCATGTGAATATAATTAAGTGTAAATAATTAATTATCGCTAGAATTCAAGTTTTATCATTGGCGATCTGTCATTCCTTTGTAGTGGGGGAACACATGAGTTTCGGGCTTTACCCACAAGATAACAGGAAAAATAATTTAAATATTTTGCTATCAGGAGAAGAAAATATTTTTTGCAGAAAGTTTTCGTTAAATATACATGGTCAACGCAAAAATAATAAATAATAGTCCGAGGTTCAGGCTTGCTTAAGAGTAAATTACTGAATGGTAAAAATTTTGTTTTCACTGCCGTATACGTTATTCAAATCATAATTAACATATAAAAGCTCAATGTTTAACAAAGAATTTATGTAACATTGAGAATAATAATGCAGCTAAGTAGATGATTGTATCGTGCGTCTGTATGCTACAGTATCTATTTATCGAGCATTAACTACTACGGTTTTAAAAAAACGGTATTTTCTCTGCCTCGTGATGGCTGGGTGTTGTGTGATGTCCTTAGGTTAGTTAGGTTTAAGTAGTTCTAGGGGACTGATGACCATAGATGTTAAGTCCCATAGTGCTCAGAGCCATTTTTTTTTTTTTAAAAACCACACATATTTTTGAGCTAGCCGTGTGTGTTGACAACATAAGTAAATTGTTATAACCCAACCTTGTACCTTTACTCAGAATTGTTTGCCTACGTAGCAACATTGATATCTGTTAGCGTATATTTTAAGCGCTACTACGAGTGTGCGAAATATACAAGACGTCACGACTTACAAATATTTTCATTCACGATTCCAAACGTAACATACCGATACATTTTATAAAAGAAGAGAGAGAAAGAAAATAAGGAATCGAACCCAAAGCCAGATAATTGACAGGCATTACATTTATGTGGCAGCTTTAACTATGCGACCATGGTTCCTTACAAAGCTAGGCTGTTATTTGTCGGTAAAGGTATTTCTTTTCAAGACTGGTCTTCCATAACTCAGCACTGTTTCATTTCACCACTGCAACGATAGTATAAGGTATTGGTAAGTGACATGGCGCCTTTCTCAGCCACATACAGTTCCCCTCGTATATCCATACTGAACACTGTAGGTAGTAAAAAGTTCTAGAATGTGTTTGAAGTAGACTTACGTCATGTTTGACAGATTTACTGGAACAGTCTTCTTGATTGAAAAGGCTGTTTGGTCATTAGTGGAGCGCAAGTATTTGTTTACAAGAGTCATTTGCATGTGGACGGGAGAATATCAGACCTTATGGAGAAGGCAGTTTGTCCTGAAGCAACGTGTATAGCTCCCGAACTAACGAGATTCAAACACAGGCAGCACGCGCTGTGTGAGCAGCACTCTGGCACGTCAGATGCTGACGCTGGCAGCGGTCAATAAGCACAGCCGGAGACGCAGGGCCACGTGGCCGGACAGTCTGCCTCACATGCTTCGCCCAAAAAATAGCGGGCGGAACACTGAAGAAGTGTTCAAAACAATTATCAGCCTTCACGTCCATTAGATTGTAAGTAAATTGTCTTCATAGCCGAATTCACCTCTTCGCGTAAAACGATCTTTTTGTTTCAGTGGTGTATTTGATATTGCCACGAGACTTCAAAAAGCACCAATGAGTAAACACGTATACTATCAGATAATCAGTCTAACAACTCATAGCTGGGGATTGCTTGCTTCTCCTAAACGGAACAACAGAGAGAAAAATTAGTGTTACTGCAGACCACTGCAGTTTCAGTCATAGTACATACACTGATGGAAAAACAGTCGCAGCACGGAGAAGGACTTGCGCGACATGAACGAAAGTTGGTAGGCGAGTTTCTGCATGTGAAAGACGATGTCCCTTCAAATTTCGCCGCAGTCGCATAAAATGGCGCTAGCAGCGCCAATATGAGGATGTACACTCCTGGAAATGGAAAAAAGAACACATTGACACCGGTGTGTCAGACCCACCATACTTGCTCCGGACACTGCGAGAGGGCTGTACAAGCAATGATCACACGCACGGCACAGCGGACACACCAGGAACCGCGGTGTTGGCCGTCGAATGGCGCTAGCTGCGCAGCATTTGTGCACCGCCGCCGTCAGTGTCAGCCAGTTTGCCGTGGCATACGGAGCTCCATCGCAGTCTTTAACACTGGTAGCATGCCGCGACAGCGTGGACGTGAACCGTATGTGCAGTTGACGGACTTTGAGCCAGGGCGTATAGTGGGCATGCGGGAGGCCGGGTGGACGTACCGCCGAATTGCTCAACACGTGGGGCGTGAGGTCTCCACAGTACATCGATGTTGTCGCCAGTGGTCGGCGGAAGGTGCACGTGCCCGTCGACCTGGGACCGGACCGCAGCGACGCACGGATGCACGCCAAGACCGTAGGATCCTACGCAGTGCCGTAGGGGACCGCACCGCCACTTCCCAGCAAATTAGGGACACTGTTGCTCCTGGGGTATCGGCGAGGACCATTCGCAACCGTCTCCATGAAGCTGGGCTACGGTCCCGCACACCGTTAGGCCGTCTTCCCCTCACGCCCCAACATCGTGCAGCCCGCCTCCAGTGGTGTCGCGACAGGCGTGAATGGAGGGACGAATGGAGACGTGTCGTCTTCAGCGATGAGAGTCGCTTCTGCCTTGGTGCCAATGATGGTCGTATGCGTGTTTGGCGCCGTGCAGGTGAGCGCCACAATCAGGACTGCATACGACCGAGGCACACAGGGCCAACACCCGGCATCATGGTGTGGGGAGCGATCTCCTACACTGGCCGTACACCACTGGTGATCGTCGAGGGGACACTGAATAGTGCACGGTACATCCAAACCGTCATCGAACCCATCGTTCTACCATTCCTAGACCGGCAAGGGAACTTGCTGTTCCAACAGGACAATGCACGTCCGCATGTATCCCGTGCCACCCAACGTGCTCTAGAAGGTGTAAGTCAACTACCCTGGCCAGCAAGATCTCCGGATCTGTCCCCCATTGAGCATGTTTGGGACTGGATGAAGCGTCGTCTCACGTGGTCTGCACGTCCAGCACGAACGCTGGTCCAACTGAGGCGCCAGGTGGAAATGGCATGGCAAGCCGTTCCACAGGACTACATCCAGCATCTCTACGATCGTCTCCATGGGAGAATAGCAGCCTGCATTGCTGCGAAAGGTGGATATACACTGTACTAGTGCCGACATTGTGCATGCTCTGTTGCCTGTGTCTATGTGCCTGTGGTTCTGTCAGTGTGATCATGTGATGTATCTGACCCCAGGAATGTGTCAATAAAGTTTCCCCTTCCTGGGACAATGAATTCACGGTGTTCTTATTTCAATTTCCAGGAGTGTATATCAGTGTTGCTTTAAATACAGGCTCTAAAGCCGTCGGCACACGGACGGTGCATCAGAACGTTGAGCGTTGAGCGAGCCGAGTTTCTGACGTCATAGCGTGGAATAGCACGTTCTGGAGTCTTTCCGAACGTGCAGAGCAATGTCTAACATATCAGATATTCTGAGCGTCCATCTGAGCGTTGACCAATGAGATGGCACAACGCCACCTACGTCACATGCACTCCATCTTTCAGCAGAGTTGTGAGGCGCCATATTGGCATTCATTTCAAGCCTATACATATACAGGGTGTTACAAAAAGGTACGGCCAAACTTTCAGGAAACCTCCTTCACACACAAATAAAGAAAAGATGTTATGTAGACACGTGTCCCGAAACGCTTAATTTCCATGTTAGAGCTCATTTCAGTTTCGTCAGTACGTACTCCAACGTGATCAAATTGTAAATTTTCACAATCAACATGTGTGGGCTGACGAGAATCCGCACGCAATTGTGCAATCACGTCATCAACACAGATTTTCTGTGAACGTTTGGACAGGCATTGTTAGTGATGTCTTGATTGGGCTCCATGTTCTTCCACCTACGCTCAATGGAGCACGTTATCATGATTTCATACGGGATACTCTACCTGTGCTGCTAGAACATGTGCCTTTACAAGTACAACACAACATGTGGTTCATGCACGATGGAGCTCCTGCACATTTCAGTCGAAGTGTTCGTACGCTTCTCAACAACAGATTCGGTGACCGATGGATTGGTAAGGGCGGACCAATTCCATGGCCTCCACGCTCTCCTGACCTCAACCCTCTTGACTTTCAATTATGGGGGCATTTGAAAGCTCTTGTCTACGCAAACCCGGCACCAAATGTAGAGACTCTTCGTGCTCGTATTGTGGACATCTGTGATACAATACGCCATTCTCCAGGGCTGCATCAGCGCATCAGGGATTCCATGCGACGGAGGGTGGATGCATGTATCCTCGCTAACGGAGGACATTTTGAACATTTCCTGTAACAAAGTGTTTGAAGTCACGCTGGTACGTTCTGTTGCTGTGTGTTTCCATTCCATGATTAATGCGATTTGAAGAGAAGTAATAAAATGAGCTCTAACATGGAAAGTAAGCGTTTCCGGACACATGTCCACATAAGATATTTTCTTTCTTTGTGTGTGAGGAATGTTTCCTCAAAGTTTGACCGTACCTTTTTGTAACACCCTGTATATACCGTTTCTGAACACCACCAAATTGAGAACTGTGTGATTCGTTCCAATAAAGTAATGAGAAACATGACATTCGTGGCAAAAGAATTATTGTAACTTGAGTATTACGAGAGTATGCTATTTGAAGGCAGCGACACACTGAAGATCCACCCAAAACCCATTGTTCTTGGTACAATTTATTATAATTAAATTTCAATCAGTAACATATTTACGATTGGAGTTTTTATCAAAACATGCTATGATTTGTTAAAAGCAGTGTGTTGTCGGTTAAGCGTCGTGAGTAGCGTCACCGATCCAAATAAAAATTGTAACATAGGGCGGTAGTTCGCGTCCCGGAACTTACAAATTTTTTCCTAACATTTGCGTTTTTATTAGGTTGTGATACTTTCTTATTAGTTTAGTATAAGTATATACTATAATATTCGATGTTATGGCCGGGCGCTGTGGCCGTGCGGTTCTAGGCGCTTCAGTCTGGAACCGCGTGACCGCTACGGTCGCAGGTTCGAATCCTGCCTCGGGCATGGATGTATGTGATGTCGTTAGTTAGGTTTAAGTAGTTCTAAATTCTAGGGGACTGATAACCACAAATGTTAAGTCCCATAGTGCTCAAAGCCATTTGAACCAGCCATTTGATGTTATGTAAATATAAGTTCACCTTTTTTCGAGGGGTGAGTTGGTTCGATTGGCTTAATCTACAGGACAGCTTGCCCTACTTGTGTAAAGATATTTCGCTCTTTTTTCTTTCACGCTTCGTAATTCACATGTTGCAAAGATTCTGCCACTGGGCCGGAACAGTGATCAAGTAAGATTGACTCTGGGGTTTTATTAAAATGTGGGAATGATGATATAATATTTATCTTATGTGGAGAAGTATTGCAAATTTGTATCGCATTGTTTGTAATGGAACTTTTATAAGCCTGTGTCCTTATTGATTGGGCATGGTACTTTCCTTTTCGTAGACGATGGAGGAAATGTGCATTTTAATAGAGCCAACGTGGGAATTTTACGCGCGCCCGTTTAGTAAACAGTGTGATTTACAAACTAGAAACATCCCGCAACTGCCGCTGGAGTGCGTTGTAATCGCATATACCACGCTGGGGCTCACATACCATAAAAATGGTTCAAATGGCTCTGAGCACTATGGGACTTAACTTCTGAGGTCATCAGCCCCTAGAACTTAGAACTACTTAAACCTAACTAACCTAAGGACAGCACACACATCCATGCCCGAGGCAGGATTCGAACCTGTGACCGTAGCGGTCGCGCAGTTCCAGACTGTAGCGCCTAGAACCGCTCGGCCACCTCGGCCGGCCACGTACCATATTCACAGGTCGCATCGTTTCTGAGCGTTCAGCAGCACGTTGAACTTAGCTCGCTCAACGTTGACGTCCGACAGCACGATTCGTGTGCCGACGGCTGAACGGTCGTGGGGGTCAGTTACATATGAGATTGGACGCGATGAGTTGATATTAGTCAAGAATGCCTTTAAGGCGACAAGGACGCCGTTAGCAGCACGTCACAGAATTTGAACGAGGTCGTGGAACAGGAATACAAGAAACCAGAAGTTCCCTCTGCGACGCTACAGAAGGAATTACCACGACTGTAGACACTGTACATGAGAGCTGGCAGCGGTGGTCACGAGAATGTACGGTCGCAATAAGGCCGCGCTCTGGACAGCCACATGGCATTACCAAGAGGAATGACCAGCGTGTTTGGCGTATGGTTCTGGCGCATCGCAATGCGTCTGGAGCAGCAAACTGACCAGCAGCTGGCACCACAGTGACAGAACGAACGGTTACAAATCAATTACTTCAAGGAGAGCTCCGAGCCAGACGTCCTGTAGCGTGCACTCTGCTGATACCAAACCACCGCCGTTTGCGAGTTCAGTGGTGTCAAGCGAGAGATCATTGGAGGGCAGGGTGGAAGTCTGTTGTGTTTTCTGATTACAGCTGGTTCTCCCTCGGTCACATTGAAGGCCGCCTGCTGATTAGGAGGCGGTCCTACACCTGGAGCTGTGATCTGGGGTGAGATTTCCTATGACAGCAGGAGCATTCTCATGGTTATCTCACGCACCCTGAACGTCAATCTGGCGATTCGACCTGCTGTGTTGCCATTCACGACCTGCACTCCTGGGATATTTTCCAACAGAATAACGCTCGCCCACCTACCGCTGTTGTGACCCAATGTGCTCTACAATGTGTCGACATGTTGCTTGGCCTGCCCGATCATCAGATTTGTCTCCAATCGACCATGTGTGGTTCGTTACCAGACGACCACAACCAGCATTAACCATCCGCGTGCTGATGGATCAAGTGCAACGGGCATAGAACTCCATCTACAAATACATCTACGTGGCTGCTCTGCAACTCACACCTAAGTGCCTGGCAGAGGCTTCATCGAACCATTTTCATACTACTTCTCTACCATTCCACTCTCGATTGGCGCTTGGGAAAAAGGATCACCTAAATCTTTCCGTTCGAGGTCTGATTTCTCTTATTTTATTATGATCATTTTCTCCCTACATAAAAAAATGGCTCTGAGCACTATGGGACTTAAAATCTGAGGTCATCAGTCCCCTAGAACTTAGAACTACTTAAACCTAACTAACCTAAGGACATCACACACATCCATGCCCAAGGCAAGATTCGAACCTGCGATCGTAGCGGTCGCGCGGTTCCGAACTGTAGCGCCTAGAACCGCTTGGCCACTCCGGCCGGCTCTCCCTACACAGATGGGTGTCAACAAAATATTTTCGCCTTCGGAAGAGAAAGATGGTGATTGAAATTACGTAAATAGATCTCGCCGCAGAGAAAACCGCCTTTGTTTCAGTGACTGCCACCCCAAGTCGCGTATCATATCAATGACACTCTCACCCCTACTGCGCGATAACACGAAACGAGCTGACCTTCTTTGCACATTTTCGATGTCCTCCGTCAATCCTACCTGCTAAGGATCTCACACTGGGAGCAATATTCCAGCAGAGGACGGACAAGTGTAAGTAATGTAGGCTGTCTGTTTAGTGGGTTTATCGCATCTTTTAAGTGTTCTTAAACAAAGCGCAGTCTTTGTTTCGCCTTCCCCTCAATACTATCTACGTGGTCTTTCCAGTTTAAGTTGCTTGTAACTGTAATTCCTAGGTATTTAGTCGAATTGACAGCCCTTACATTTGTGCTATTTATCCTATGCCTAAAATTTATCGGATTTCTTTTAGTACCCACGTGGATGACCTCTTTTCTTTGTTTAGTGCCAATTGCCACTTTTCGCACCATACAGAAATTCTCTCTAGATTATTTTGTGATTGGACTTGATCGTCAGATGATTTTACTAGACAGTAAATTACAGCGTCATCTGCAAACAATCTACGGGGGCTGCTCAGATTATCACCTAGATCATTTACGTAAATCAGAAACAGCAGAGGGCCTATGACACTACCTTGCGGAACGCCAGATGTAACTTCTGTTCTACCCGATGATTTACCGTCTATCACTACGAACTGTGACCTCTCTGAGAGTAAATCAAATCCCACAAACTGAAATCCGGAACCTGCACGACACAACGCATGCACATTTGCATTCTTGCATTCAACATTCTGGCAATTACATCGGTTATAAATGTGCCAGCATCTCACATTAGCAATGGTTTTTCTCTTGCTTACAGTAACTTGTGATCTCGCAAGGCTAATAACTTAAATATGTTACCTAGACAAACGTGTTCCAGAAATTTCATTCCTCTACATTAATTGTTTCTTGGTGTTGCGATTTTTTCCCGTCAGTCTACATGTGACAAAATCTAGTTCAGTATTCACTGTTAGTTACATAATGCTTCTTACCAATAACGGTAGTAATGCAAAATCCTTTTTATAGTATTTGTACATGATATTGAAGATGATCGCTAGGTGGTTATACAATTTTAAGTTTTTCAGTTACTTATGAGCTGAGCAACATTACATGCACAAAACATTACTGTGCCGTCGGCTACGTAGCAATTTATACAGCCTTTAACTGACAAGACATTTGCTCATTATAATGAACGTTTTCTAAAAAAACGCGACCTCGCTTTTCACTTACAGCAGTCGGACTCCTCGATTCACAAGGCTACCTACATGCAATTAGGGACTGAACTTGTCAGAAAATAAAGTGATTACTAGCAGATCTTGTCAATCACAGAGCCAACATGCCTAGTTACGCAATTCTAAACCTAAGTACTGCGGTCGGCAGCAGAGCTATAATCACAATAATCATGCAGCGTGCCTCACCTTCACCTCATCATTTAATAGCACTGAGAGCACACACCTTACTTGCGAGAATCCTGCAGCCTCCTGCACAAGTGAACAAACAGGATTCCACACCCACTGCGTCATCTCCACTCTCTGTCAACAACATCGTAAAACCTTATTTACCTAGCCCAGTTACAATCTGTAATCTTCGAGCACAGGCTGCTTATACACCTGGTTTAGCTGCGAAATTAGTTGTCGGAATTTTGTTGGTTCTCTTAACGATACAATATATCCAAAAGCGAGAAACATTCTTCGTTAACAGCATGTTACTATTATTCGCAGAGGCTGTTAAAAACCAGTGCTCCGGCGAAAGCATGGAAGTGAGGCACGGACGCACTAAAAAAGGCTGAAGACAGGGGCGGTAATAGCTACGACAGATACAGAAAATAAAAGATGTCTCTTGAAACTAACATTAACGCCAAGAGAGCAGCATCATAATTATTTGGAAAGCTCACCAAACAGAGAGCTGAGCCTGCCTGTGCATTCATTCATCTTCGACACAAAGTTGTGCTAACTCTTACTCTGTAACTGGCGGATCGACAGTGATTCAGTTGAGAATTAAGAGGATCCCTCTAGTTTCTCATGATGGCTGTATTAATGAAAGGGAGTCTGCGAATTATGTATGACCAGCGAACGAGTGAAGTCTTGCTGAATAATCTGCATAAAGGTAGTATTTCAGGAGAGACAAAACAAGATGCAAGTTATCTCCGAAGCATTACTGCCTGAAGTCACCACACTGAAGTTATTTACAACCCTAGTCAGGAGCTCCGCAGAAACGTTGGAACACGTGAGGGAATACTGACCCTACGACTTATCTTAGAAAATAGATTAAGGAAAGGCAAACCTACGTTTCTAGCATTTGTAGACTTAGAGAAAGCTTTTGACAATGTTGACTGGAATACTCTATTTCAAATTCTGAAGGTGGCAGGGGTAAAATACAGGGAGCGAAAGGCTATTTACAATTTGTACAGAAACCAGATGGCAGTTATAAGAGTCGAGGGGCATGAAAGGGAAGCAGTGGTCGGGAAGGGAGTGAGACAGGGTTGTAGCCTATCCCCGATCTCATTCAATCTGTATATTGAGCAAGCAGTAAAGGAAACAAAAGAAAAGTTCGGAGTAGGTATTAAAATCCATGGAGAAGAAATAAAAACGTTGAGGTTCACCGATGACATTGTAATTCTGTCAGAGACAGCAAAGGACTTGGAAGAGCAGTTGAACGGAATGGACAGTGTCTTGAAAGGAGGATATAAGATGAACATCAACAAAAGCAAAACGACGATAATGGACTATCGTCGAATTAAGTCGGGTGATGCTGAGGGAATTAGATTAGGAAATGAGACACTTAAAGTGGTGAAGGAGTTTTGCTATTTGGGAAGCAAAATAACTGATGATGGTCGGAGTAGGGAGGATATCAAATGTAGACTGGCAATGGCAAGGAAAGCGTTTCTGAAGAAGAGAAATTTGTTAACATCGAGTATAGATTTAAGTGTCACGAAGTCGTTTCTGAAAGTATTTGTATGGAGTGTAGCCATGTATGGAAGTGAAACATGGACGATAAATAGTTTGGACAAGAAGAGAATAGAAGCTTTCGAAATGTGGTGCTACAGAATAATGCTGAAGATTAGAATGGTAGGTCACATAACTAATGAAGAGGTATTGAATACAATTGGGGAGGAGTTTGTTGCACAACTTGACAAGAAGAAGGGACTGGTTGGTAGGACATGTTCTGAGGCATGAAGGCATCACAAATTTAGCATAGGAGGGCAGCGTGGAGGGTAAAAATCGTAGAGACCAAGAGATGAATACATTAAGCAGATTCAGAAGGATGTAGGTTGCAGTAAGTACTGGGAGATGAAGAACCTTGCACAGGATAGAGTAGCATGGAGGGCTGCATCAAACCAGTCTATGACTGAAGACAACAACAACAACAGTCAGGTGTCTGCCTCTCCCCTCCCCCGCCATCCTCTCCCCCTCCCCCTCTCGCCGCCTCGCTCCTTACCGAGCGAGATGGCGCAGCGGTTAGCACACTGGACTCACCTTTGGGAGGACGACGGTTCAAACCCGCATCTGGGCATCCTGATTTAGGTTTTTCGTGATTTCCCTAAATCGCTTCAGGCAAATGCCGAGAAGATGTATCTGAACGGCCGACATCCTTCCCCAACCTCCCCTAATCCTATGGGACAGATGACATCGCTGTTTGGTCCCCTCCGGCAAATCACCCAACCACCCTCCCTCCTCCTGCCTTTTCCCCATAGAAGACTCTCCGCATAAGAGAGAATTCTGAACCATCTATCGGTGTACTAAAAGATGCAACTTACGCCTCACGAGGACAACACCAATCCAAATGCAGCCTTTTTGGTACCAACTATGTCCAATGTCACGCAATGTTGGCAATATCCTAGAGGGAGGGGTGTACAACGGGAAACAAAGATACCACACAGCATATGAATAAGTCAGTCCTCAGATATCAGTACACAAAGCCAGTGAAACATTAAAGATCTATCGAACCAAAGTCCATGATTTTGAAAGAAATCACCCACACTGGCTGTAGAATACTTTTTAATAAAAGTCACGACCGCTTTCGCGCCAATATAAGGCGCTTTCTCAGGCGACAAAGATTCTTTTTAACATTTCATTGTCGACAGGTAACTACCTTAGAGCCACTCCCCATCATTCATGTCAAGTTGTAAACAAATAGCGCGCTAAAAGCGGTAGTACAAATTTAAAACGAAGGGGATAGCGGAGTAGTGCCGCAAGCAGCAAGGATTACTTCTTTCAAAATTACCAGCAATTTAAAACAACACGCTCGAAAGCCATCATATTGGGTAAAGTTACTGGGGATTCTGATATCTGTGTGAACGCTCACTCGACAATGTTTTTACACCAGATGATACAACTTTAAGTGTTACGAAACTAGTCATGTACACACTAAAAGATTGTGGATCAAGCAACTGCACTGCGGTTTCTTCATTTTTCAAAAACAGTGCCGCTTTGTTGTAACCTGTCCCATGTCCTATGCTGTAGTAGCCAAACGGCTCTAGCGTTTTGCTCTGATGCGTACACAGGCCAAGTACGACAGGAAGACTTATGATGGCACTCTGTATCGTTGAAAAGGCGTTGACCTCTCGCAGCAACCTCTCTCTGTCAGTCCTAACCGTTATGGTGAGCACGTCGGGAACAGAGGAAACTCATTGGTGCTAGCATTAGGTACTTACAAGTGACAGTGCAGACCGCAAGAGTTATGATACGTAACAGGTGGCCCCATTTTCTCTCCGCACAGCGCTTTCTGTGCCTAACAAATTTAACCTGGCAATGTTTCAACAACTTAGCAGCGCTTGGACGCAAATAATCTGTCTTAACATAACTGCAGTCTGAACTCGTTGGTATTAGCTGGACCGTACAATGCAGACTGCTGTCTTGCGTAATTCTGGGCCAGCTGGCAAACGTTAGTCAGAACAACTCTTTGCAAGTATTTCGACGTCCATCAACTATCCAATGTTTGCGCGTCATAAAAAAGAGCTGATTCTCAATGTCAGGCAGGTAACTGAGAAACGGCGGTAATTGAGTATCCCTTTAGTTCTTTGTTTCCTAGACTACTAAAAGACTTTCGACTGTTTTCGATGGAAAGAACAGAGTAATGGACTAACAGAAATAGGTACTCCTGATCAACACTTTATTATGCAGAGGGCAAGTAATTTTTATTGAATGCTTCACTACACTTCAAAGTGACACAGATACATGACACTGTTCTTCATCTCCTTCAGCATGACCCACGTCTTTGCGACCTTGGTGAAATTGTTGGCACCACTTCATTACGGTGTGACGTGACACTGCTTTTCGTTCATATATTGCCAGAATTTCACGGTGGATTGTGCAATTTCCACGTTTTACGCACAAGAATCATATTGTCATGCTTACTTAAACTTTGGGGTTCACTTTCAGCTGTCGTGCCATTTCCCTCACACACTGTGATGAACTTGTTAACCACAGCAGACCTGAGTTTGCAGGCAACTGAACATGTCTTCTGTTCTGACAACGCACCACACTTGTTTCGTAGTGGTCTTCGCATGGCACGACATGAACTACTTTATGAACTCACTACGTAACTGAGGATTCATGGAGCTATCTACCTTCTATGCAACTAAATGAGAGGCAATTTGTTTATTTCCTTTATTTGTGAGACATCTTCAGTGGCCAGTAATACATGTTTCTTTCAATATTATCGAAATGGAAGAGGGCGCAGATGAAGATGAAATGGGAAGTACGATACTGCGTGAAGAATTAGACAGAGCACTGAAAGATCTGAGTTGAAACAAGACCCCGGGAGTAGAAAACATTCCACTAGAACTTCTGATAGCCTTGGTAGAGCCAGCCCTATCAAAATTCTACCATATCGTGAGCAAGATGTATGAGACAGGTGAAATACACTCAGACTTCAAGAAGAATAATAATTCCAAAGGAAGCAGGTTTTCGCAGATGTGAAAATTACTAAACTATCAGTTTAATAAGTCAAGGCTGCAAAATATTAACACGAATTCTTTACAGACGAATGGAAAAACTGGTAGAGGCCGACCTCGGGGTAGATATGTTCGAATTCCGTAGACATGTTGGAACACGTGAAGCAATACCGACCCTACGACTTATCTTGGAAGATAGATTAAGGAAAGGCAAACATACGTTTCTAGCATTTATAGACTTAGAAAAAGTTTTTGACAATGTTGACTTGAATACTCTCTTTCAAATTCTGAAGGTGACAGGGATCAAATACAGGGAACGAGAGGCTATTTAGAATTTGTACAGAAACCAGATGGCAGTTATAAGAGTCGAGGGGCATGAAAGGGAAGCAGTGGTTGGGAAGGGAGTGAGTTGGGGTTGTAGCCTATCCCTGATGTTATCCAATCTGCATATTGAGCAAGCAGTAAAGGAAACAAAAGAAAAATTTGGAGTAGCAATTCAAATCCAGCTAGAAGAAATAAAAACTTTGAGATTTGCTGATGACATTGTAATTCTGTCAGAGAAAGCAAAGGACTTGGAAGAGCTGTGGAACGGAATGGACAATGTCTTGAAAGGATGATATAAGATGAACATCAACAAAAGCAAAACGAGGATAACTCAGTGTAGTCGACTCAAATCAGGTGATTAGTTTAGGAAATGAGACCCTTAAAGTAGTAGATGAGTTTTGCTGTTTGGGGAGCAAAATAACTGATGATGGTCAAAGTAGAGACGATATAAAATACAGACTGCCAATGGCAAGCAAAGCGTTCCTGAAGGAGAGAAATTTCTTAACATCGAGTATAGATTTAAGTGTCAGGAAGTCTTTTCTGAAAGTACTTGTATGGAGTGTAGCCGTGTATAGAAGTGAAACATGGACGATAAATAGCTTATAAAGAAGAGAATAGAAGCTATCTAAATGTGGTGCTACAGAAGAATGCTGAAGATTAGATGGATAGATCATGTAACTAATGAGGAGGTATTGAATAGAATTGGGGAGAAGAGAAGTTTGTGGCACAACTTGACCAGAAGAAGGGATCGGTTGGTAGGACATGTTCTGAGGCAGCAAGGGATCACCAATTTAGTATTCGAGGGCAGCGTGGAGGGTAAAAATCGTAGAGGGAGACCAAGAGATGAATACACTAAGCAGATTCAGAAGGATGTAGGTTGCAGTAGGTACTGGGAGATGAAGAAGTGGGATAGAGTAGCATGGAGAGCTGCATCAAACCAGTCTCTGGACTGAAGACCACAACAATAACAACAAGAAGTGTATTATGTAATAACTCCTGACGTTACAATAAAACTTTCACATACAAAGAAAAAGAAAGTACTTAATGACCCGCGACCGCTACGGTCGCAGGTTCGAATCCTGCCTCGGGCATGGATGTGTGTGATGTCCTTAGGTTAGTTTGGTTTAAGTAGTTCTAAGTTCTAGTGGACTGATGACCTCAGAAGTTAAGTCTCATAGTGCTCAGAGCCATTTGAACCATTTTTAACTTAATGACCAAATCCATTGAACTTAATGACCAAATCCATATAAACAATAACTCTCTCTCTCTGTCTCTCTCTCTCAAACACACACACACACACACACACACACACACACACACACACACACACACACATAAATGAAAAATATCAAACCACACAACACAAACAAAAGACGAAATATAAACATACGGCGTCAGTTGGCAACACTACACACTGTAAACACACACATGTTGATCACAAAAGGAAAAGTGTAAATGATGTAAGTGATACATTGTAACAAAAGTGGGTGAAAAAAGCCTGAAATCGGCAAGATGCAGCGTGGAGATTAATGAACACATCTCCAGGGCACAGTCATGAGCGTATGGGCTGACAGCACTGGAAATCGTAACACCAAACGATAATTTCACCGAACGAAATGATTCTAATATGAAAAGAAGAGAAAAACATGACGAAGTGTAACATACTGTAAATACTATATCATGTATTACAGCCCACTGAGGATGCTTCACAACTAAAAGAAGCGAAACGTGTACGATAATAAAGAAACTGCATGTCATTTAGCTGCGCAGACGGAACAAACCTCCGTGACTTTTGAAGCAGCTAAGGAACGACGAAAAACAGAACAAATGACGGTAATTGAGGGTTTCGGGAGTGCGCTACTCTGAGTTGAAGACTTAGGCACTGAAAAGCAGATCGTGATGGTCTCCCTATGTACCAGACCTGTCAACAGACTGATTAAAACAATTCCTGAGCATGTATGTCAAGATATCCATTCTGAGAATCTTACGCAGATTTTTCTGCCCTTATTGAGTCTGATGAAAAGGAAAGCCGGGTAAACCTTGCTCTCGTTTATAAACGTTGCTCGATTAGTTTTCGATATGATTAGATTGTTGTTTGCTACAGGCGAAAAAACGATTCGGCGAAAGGCGATTCGTGTCCACAAACGGCAATTAATTGTAACCTACGGTTGCGTGCACGGTATGTTAAGCGTGCAAAGAACCCGAAATTGGTTTTTAATGCCATACGTTAGCTACAAGTAGGACACGGCTGGCGGGTGCTGGATAGACGAGTAGGCACTCGCGTTAATATTTCGCCTCTCCGCGGCTCGGCAGGTTCTGCCTCTGCCCGGGTCGGCGCACAATCACGCCGGTGGCTGCGCCCTGACCGTCCCATTATGTGATTTGCATGCTAATCGGCAGCGCATTCAGCGGGCAGTGGTCTGTCTATAGCCGCCGGCGATTACAGGTCACTGCGTTCTCCGAAAGGACAGTCTGGGAACAGCACACCTCTGTAAGACTCACCGGCGTACCAGACAAAAGTGGGACTGTTTGAAGTACCAAACAAAAAATTTGCAACTGTGCTGAGGATATAACTCCCCCCCCCCCCCCCCCATCCCCATGAACCATGGACCTTGCCGTTGGTGGGGAGGCTTGCGTCCTTCAGCGATACAGATAGCCGTAACTTAGGTGCAATCACGACGGAGGGGTATCTGTTGAGAGGGCAGACAAACCTGTGGTTCCTGAAGAGGGGCAGCAGCCTTTTCAGTAGTTGCGGGGGCAACAGTCTGGATGACTGACTGATCTGGCCTTGTAGCACTAAGCAAAACGGCTTTGCTGTGCTGGTACTGCGAACGGCTGAAAGCAAGGGGAAACTACAGCCGTAATGACAAAGCCATGCACGGAAGTGAAACATGGACGATAAATAGTTTGGATGGTTCTGAACACTATGGGAATTAACATCTATGGTCATCAGTCACCTAGAACTTAGAACTACTTAAACCTAACTAACCTAAGGACATCACACGACACCCAGTCATCACGAGGCAGAGAAAATCCCTGACCCCGCCGGGAATCGAACCCGGGAACCCGGGCGCGGGAAGCGAGAACGCTACCGCACGACCACAAAAATAGTTTGGACAAGAAGAGAATAGAAGCTTTAGAAATGTGGTGCTACAGAAGAATGCTGAACATTAGATAGGTAGATCACATAACTAATGAGGAGATATTGAATAGAATTGGGGAGAAGAGGTGTTTGTTCAAATGGTTCAAATGGCTCTGAGCACTATGGGACTTAACTTCTAAGGTCATCAGTCCCCTAGAACTTAGAACTACTTAAACCTAACTAACCTAAGGACATCACACACATCCATGCCCGCGGCAGGATTCGAACCTGCAACCGTAGCGGCCGCGCGGTTCCAGACTGTAGCGCCTTTAACCGCTTGGCCACCACGGCCGGCAGAGGTGTTTGTAGCACAACTGAACTAGAAGAAGGGATCGGTTGGTAGGACATGTTCTGAGGCATCAAGGGATCACCAATTGAGTATGGAGGGCAGCGTGGAGGGTAAAAATCGTAGAGGGAGACCAAGAGATGAATATACTAAGAAGGATGTAGGTTGCAGTAGGTACTTGGAGATGAAGAAGCTTGCACAGGATAGAATAGCATGGAGAGCTGCAGCAAACCAGTCTCAGGGCTGAAGACCACAACAACAACAACAACAACTGAGGATACCTTGATAGGGAGCACACAGATTGTTTTCTTGGATGAAGGGTTGTCGATGGTATTTTGAGATACTTCAGGCATGGTCGAGCAAAGTGCGTTGGCACCCTAGTTGTTCGTATTGTTCACTCTAAGACAAAAAAGAAACGACGCACCATGAAGGAGATATGCAAATTTGTCCAAACTGACGTTCATACAATGGTAAATGCAAAATTGTAAACTTTGGCGGGCGTTGGATGAATGTGTGACGCTGCAGTCCAATTTCACCTCGGAGCTGACAAGGATAGTAAGCATGGGACATGTCACTACCGGGCATGAAGTCTTTGTAAATTTCATAGCATGTGCCCGGGTGGACAATAATTATGCCTCGCAGACAGGCACGTGAACAATATACGCAAATGTCCACATTTGAGAGAGGACTTATATTTGAGCTCAAAGAAGCCGGTTGGAGTAACTGGAGAATCGCTAGACATTTGAATAGGAGCGATGCCACTATTGGACAACGTTGGCAACAGTGGATCAACCATGGCCAAACACAGCGTCAAGAAGGGAGCGGTTTATCAAGAGAGATGTGAGGACTGAGCGATCACCAGAGAAGCACACAGAACCACGGATTCATCACTATCATCGATCCCACCGTTTGCAGTGCAGTAGAGTATAGTCGGCCTGAAATATCAATGACTAGAGTCATATCTCATTGATTGGAGTGGAATTGTCTTCAGCGATGAGTCCCACTTCGAACTGAGCTCCGATGACCAGAAAAGATATGTCTGGAGACACGTTGGACAGCAATGGATTACCAACCTGACTATAGCTCGCCATACATAATATTTATTTAGTACATTTATATACATTATTACACACTGATCTTGCCAAAACCCGAGAAGCGATTCTTCTTAGTGTTTTAGCTCTCTGGGGCACTCTGGGATGCTCTCTGGGTCACTCTGGGAAGCTCTCTGGGAGACTTTTTCAATCATCTTGTTTAGTATTAGTTTATTTATTTCTCACCTTTTAATTATTAATTTTTTTATTTTATTGGTCATTATAAAGTTTGAAAGCATCCTTATCTATCTCGTGAGATTTTTTTTTAAAGTCTACTTCTAATTAGACAATAATTTCTTATCTTTTAAATCACTAAATTAATTATTTATTAATTATAATATCTCTGTGGGTTGCAGGGGTTCCGACTCCTGGGGAGGTGGGTGGGTGTATTTGCATGGCTGTGTTGACTTAGCTGATGCAGCTACATACAGCGCCAGTGCCTACGTAGTTCGCCTGGCTGCCGCTAGAGTTCACAGGATCGCGCTGTAGTTCTAACAAAGCGCGATCCGCTGGTAAAAATACCGGATGTGGGCGCCATGTTGGATTATCAGCGCGCTAGTTCCTGCCGCACCCAGTTAGCTCCTAATTATCTGGAGGAAGTATGACGTATGGCGCGGCTCTTATCAGTAATGGTATGCCTTGGTCCTCAGTAAACTACCTCCGGTTGGGTTGTGGTTTGTTTGGGGAAAGAGACAAACTGTGATGTCATCAGTCTCATCGGTTTAGGGAAGGGCGGGGAAGGAAGTCGGCCGTGCCCTTTCAAAGGAACCATCCCGGCATTTGCCTGTAGCGATTTAGGGAAATCACAGAAAACCTAAATCAGGATGGCCGGATGCGCGATTGAACCGTCGTCCTCCTGAATGCGAGTCCAGTGTGCTGACCACTGCGCCACATCGCTCGGTTCTGGTATGCCTTTTCAGTTCATAGCAGGAGACTTTGGAGATCATCCGCGGCATCCTTACGGACGACGGTACGTGGACGATATTCTACGCTCCGTTTTGTTGCCCTTCGTGGCAAACCAAACAAGCTGTACGTTTCAGCAAGACAATGTCCGCCCGCACAAGACACGAGTTTCTACCGCTTGTTTTCTTACCTGTCAAACCCCAACTGGTCCAGCAAGACCGTTAGATCTCTCCCCAACAGAGAACCACTGGAGCATTACGGGAAGGGCCCTCCGACCAGCTCTGAATTTTGATGATCTAATGCGGCAACTGGACAGGATTTGGCTCAGTATCCCTCAGAAGGACATTCAACAAATGTATCAATTAGTACCAAGCCGAATAACTGCGTGCATAAGGAACCAATGCGTCACTAACGTGCTCAAAAATGGTTCAAATGGCTCTCAGCACAATGGGACTTAACTTCTAAGGTCATCAGTCCCCTAGAACTTAGAACTACACTTAAACCTAACTAACCTAAGGACATCACACACATCCATGCCCGAGGCAGGATTCGAACCTGCGACCGTAGCGGTCACGCGGTTCCAGACTGTAGCGCCTTTAACCGCTTGGCCACACCGGCCGGCAACGTGCTCAATTTATGAAGCTCTTCCCTTGAGAAAATCATTCAATTTTTCTGAAATTTCCAGAATGAGATTTTCACTCTGCAGCGGAGTGTGCGCTGATATGAAACTTCCTGGCAGATTAAAAACTATGTGCCCGACCGAGACTCGAACTCGGAACCTTTGCCTTTCGCGGGCAAGTGCTCTACCAACTGAGCTACCGAAGCACGACTCACGCCCGGTACTCACAGCCTTACTTCTGCCAGTACCTCGTCTCCTACCTTCCAAACTTTACAGAAGCTCTCCTGCGAACCTTGCAGAACTAGCACTCCTGAAAGAAAGGATAATGCGGAGACATGGCTTAGCCACAGCCTGGGGGGTGTTTCCAGAATGAGATTTTCACTCTACAGCGGAGTGTGCGCTGATATGAAACTTCCTGGCAGATTAAAAACTGTGTGCCCGACCGAGACTCGAACTCGGGACCTTTGCCTTTCGTGGGCAAGTTAATGATTCGTTTGTTTGTACATTTCCGCCCCATTCCGATAATTCCTTCGTGGTACACCGTTTTTGTCTTAGATCGTGTATCATTGATATTGATCTTCCAGACAGTATAGGGTAATTATAAAATCCATGAACATTTCAAATGGCTCTAAGCACTATCTGACAACTACTTAAACCTAACTAACCTAAGGACATCACACACACTTATGCCCGAGGTAGGGTTCGAAGCTGCGACCGTAGCAGCAGCGCGGTTCCGGACTGAAGCGTCTGGAACCGCTCGGCCACTGCGGCCGGCATCAACAATTCAAAAAATCGGTACAGGTATATAACCAAGACCTGCCTAATAGATTATACAGTGCGTGAAAGACAAACTCTCATTTTTTGCAATGTTTTTAAATGTATGTGTCTGCTCTTCGTCACATAGCACGCATCTAATCCGTAGTCGAGTTCTGCGCCTACCCGACCCAGCGTGACGATACGAACAATTACGGCGATGCGGTGCCGCATGACTTCCAAATCCTTTGGTGGAGGCGGCTCATACAAATTCTCATTGATGCAAATCCTCAAGAAAAAATTCGCGAAAGTCCGGCGTCAGTTGTGGCCACTGGGTTTAGCGCCACATCAGCGGTCGCAGGACAGCCTATCCAAAGACATGACATCCTATCATTCGGGTAATCCCGTACTCAGTCGCGGAAATGACGAGGGGCGCTATCTTTTTGGATGAAATGTTTGTTTTCAGTTCCAAGTTGTGGCATGAGTCAACATTGCAGCCTGTCGACGCAGTCGATAGCTTTGACTTGTCTCTCAGTAAAGAAGGAGGTGGGTCCATAGACTGTCTCATTGAGCATGGGACGGTATACGCTAATGTTCTCGGAATTCCAATGTCCCCCATATGCGTCAGTAGTTCCCTGATTAATTTCCTTGGGAAATCGTTAATTTCAATATAACTCGTCCCACCAGATGAATATGATGCAGCAAGCTTAATGATATATTTTCGGCAAAAAAACAGTGTAGGTTGAAAATGACAGCAGTAGCTTCATTTGCCCGTTCCGCGGTTTTGAGACGTCTTTAGAAATGATAAGTAGAAATAGGTTGGAGGTGTGATCCTATCTAGCACGTGAAGGTGCTAAAACTTTTGTAAGTACTATACGAGGTGTGGCTAGAAAAAAACCGGACTAGTACTGGTGAAACAATAAAACGAATGCAATAAGGCTGAAAGTCGCGTGGCCTGTCACGTGACTCTCGCTCCGCCTACTGCTCGAGTTTCATCTGCCTCCTGCACTCAGTCTGCCCGTGGCGTCTGTTTTAAGTAGTTGACGGTTTATCTGTGCGTCGGAAAATGTTGAGTGTACAGAAAGAACAGCGTGTTAACATCAAATTTTGTTTCAAACTAGGAAAATCTGCAAGTGAAACGTTTGTAATGTTACAACAAGTGTACAGCGATGATTGTTTATCGCGAACACAAGTGTTTGAGTGGTTTAAACGATTTAAAGATGGCCGCGAAGACACCAGTGATGACACTCGCATTGGCAGACCATTGTCAGCAAAAACTGATGCAAACATTGAAAAAATCGGTAAACTTGTTTGACAAGATCGCCGTTTAACAATCAGAGCAGTGTCTGAGTTACATAAGGAAAGTGTTAGGCAGATTCTTCATGAAAGTTTCAACATGAACAAAGTGTGTTCAAAAATGGTTCCAAAGTGTCTCACAATTGAACAGAAGGAACGCCGAAGAATGATTTGTTCTGACATCCTGGAAAACATTGAAAGTGATCGCACCTTCTTACAAAATGTTATTACTTGCGATGAATCGTGGTCTTTTACTTACGATCCCGAAACTAAACGCCAATCGATGCATTGGAAAACTCCTGGTTCTCCACGACAAAAAAAAGCACGAATGTCAAAATCGAAATTCAAGGCAATGATGATTGTTTTTTTTGACATCAAAGGGATTGTGCACATTGATTGGGTACCAGAGTGACAAACAGTGAATCAGCATTACTACATTAGCGTCCTGGCTATCCTACGTGAGCGAGTACGGAGAAAACGGAACGATTTGGGGAGAAAAAAGTCATGGATCCTTACCAAGACAATGCCCCAGCTCACAGTGCGTTGTCAGTGAAGACGTTTTTGGCAAAACACAACATTCCCATCTTAGATCATCCACTCTACTCACCTGATTTGGCCCCCTGCGACTTTTTTCTTTTCCCTAAAGTCAAGTCAGCTTTGAAAGGAACTAGATTTGAGACTCTTGAAGCAGTAAAAGAAAAAGCGACGGAAGTAATGTATGGACTTACCGAAAATGATCTGCAGCATTGCTATGAACAGTGGAAAATTCGTATGGAGCGGTGTAGAGACCGAGGAGGAGAGTACATTGAAGGAGATAACATGAAATTGTAAATAATTGTAAATAAATGTTTTTTCCAGCATCAGTCCGTTTTTTTTCTAGCCACACCTCGTATATAAAAAAAAAACAGAATTAAGGGGGACTTGCGTTTAAGAACTGCGGGTAACGCACTAGACATAATAGCCAAAATTTTTAGTATGTACCTAAAACGGGACAGCAAAAGAAATTGAATAGTGTTGCCCAAAACTAAAAACGAAAAGCTAAATTCATATAAAACCGTGCAAAAGACGGCATTTCTTATCTGGAATATGTTGGTCCATCACGGACAGGGGCAATAGCTAGTTAAGTAACTGCCGATGTAAATGAAATTCACCAACAACCCTGAAACTTAATATGTTGTTTTTTTTTTTTTTTTTGAAGTCTCCCAGTTTCAGCATTTCACTATGCCATGGAGAGATCTATATGGGGCCTGAAGATGGCATAGTGAAATGCTGAAATTGATAGCCTTCAAAACGAAATAAAATAACATCTTCTGTTGCATGGCTGTTGGTGAATTTCATTGACATTGACAACTCTTACCTTCCGTGAAGGCATATGTCTGCGCTAAATAATAACTAATGTCGCGTGACTAGGGCCTCCCGTCGGGTAGACCGCTCGCCTGGTGCAAGTCTTTCGAGTTGACGTCACTTCGGCGACTTGCGCGTCGATGGGGATGAAATGATGATGAGTAGGACAACACAACACCCAGTCCCTGAGTGGAGAAAATCTCCGACCCAGCCGGGAATCGAATGTTGTGTTTGGTTGTTGCGGACGTCCTGTTCAAGTTCGGTGGTTGATCCTTGCACTCAGTTTTTTATTACAGAGGGCAACCGGCTCACTGACCGAACACACTGAGCTACCGTGCCGACTTCGTAAGACATCCGTTTAAGTTCGTTGTTGATCGATTAACTCAGTTTCTTTGTTACAGAAGGCAGCTAACCCTCTGACCGAACACGCTGAGCTACCTTGCCGGCGACCACTCAGCTACTGGGGGCGGACATATTAGCGCTAAGACAGAGCCACACCTATATTCTTGAAACAAAGATTTTGCAACACAAATTGTAGTAGTCGTGAATACATAGCAAATTATGCGCACGCTATGTAAGACTGGCAGGCAGCAAAGTGCTGAAGCAGCGGGCAGAAGTTCCGCAGGGAGGTGTTTAGATATTTGGAAGTACAATAAATAAGAGTATAGTAAAACATTAGTGGTAAGTTAAGGCAATGAGAATGAAAAAAAAAAATGATTTCAAAATTGGTGATAGAAGTACAATGTATTTTCCAGATGGTTTTGCGTAGCAGTGCAGAACTGCAGATAGCCCAGTTTGTCGTTATGGTTTGTGGCTCGCAGGAGCTGCAATTAATACGGCTCCACTCTCATTCGCTTACGAAGGATTTTTCACACTGCTGGGTTAGTAATGTGCAATTCCGCCCTAGCGTGGCAGGCAGACTTTGTAGGACTTTGCAACATCACGTCCCTCACACGGCCCACTGTTTTTCCACGCCCGGTCGGCCCGAACGCTGTGCAGCGCACGGACAGCCACCGTCCACGAGTTTCTTGTACCACGTCACTACGCTGTTGTAAACTTGTGGTGTCTTGTGAAATTTGCCACCGAAAGCTCTTTGTGCATTCACTAGCGATTAGCAACGGGGAAATTCTAGCTCACACATTGTTTTTTTTTTTTGCATAGGTCGCCGCCGTTTTCAGTAACTATGATCGGTGGCGCCGCTGACGGCGGTTTTCGAAACTAACTTGTCAACACTACGTTAAAAAAAAAATCTTCAGTGTTGTCTTTGAAGCTTCGTGTCGTTGTTAAGGTATGTGTAGGCATTTACTTATACCAATTTTTTAAAATGTTTCATGATCTGTATTAATGGTGACATAAGGCTTTATGCAGATGATAGAAGGGGTGCCATTATACAGGGTGATTCAAAAAGAATACCACAACTTCAGGAATTTAAAACTCTGCAACGACAAAAGGCAGAGCTAAGCACTATCTGTCGGCGAATTGAAGGAGCTATAAAGTTTCATTTAGTTGTACATTTGTTCGCTTGAGGCGCTGTTGACTAGGCGTCAGCGTCAGTTGATGCTAAGATGGCGACCGCTCAACAGAAAGCTTTTTGTGTTATTGAGTATGGCAGAAGTGAATCGACGACAGTTGTTCAGCGTGCATTTCGAACGAAGTATGGTGTTAAACCTCCTGATAGGTGGTGTATTAAACGTTGGTATAAACAGTTAACAGAGAATGGGTGTTTGTGCAAAGGGAAAAGTTCTGGACGGCCGAGAACGAGTGATGAAAATCTAGCACGCATCCAGCAAGCATTTGTTCGCAGCCCAGGAAAATCGACTCGCAGAGCTAGCAGAGAGCTGCAAATTCCACGATCAACTGTATGAAGAGTCCTACGAAAAAGGTTACCTGAACGTCAACTACCCAAGGCGATGGATCGGCCGCCAGGCAGCCCGTGGCAGAGCACTTCATCACTGGCCTCCAAGAAGCCCTGATCTTACCCCCTGCGATTTTTTCTTATGGGGGTATGTTAAGGATATGGTGTTTTGGCCACCTCACCCAGCCACCATTGATGATTTGAAACGAGAAATAACAGCAGCTATCCAAACTGTTACGCCTGATATGCTACAGAGAGTGTGGAACGAGTTGGAGTATCGGGTTGATATTGCTCGTGTGTCTGGAGGGGGCCATATTGAACATCTCTGAACTTGTTTTTGAGTGAAAAAAAAACCTTTTTAAATACTCTTTGTAATGATGTATAACAGAAGGTTATATTATGTTTCTTTCATTAAATACACATTTTTAAAGTTGTGGTATTCTTTTTGAATCACCCTGTATTTCTGCCATGTTGAAGCCAGAGGCTGTGCCCTATTTTCTAAGTCTCTGAGACGTTATCTTTCAACAAGATAACGCAGAACCGCATGTTGATTATGCTGTCCTGAGTTACTTCTAGAGTGAGTGTTCGACTGTTGGAGTTGCCAGGAGTGAAAAACCTGGTCATGGGTTGGCAAGAAACAGGCTTGCCACCAGCAGTCAGCACGACATGTGAACTCTGGCGTAGAGTTAAAATAGCATGGAATGACACACTCATAACCGTCACTCAAACGCAGTTCGATTCTATGCCCAGCCAGGTATATGCCTTTGTCGCTGTCAATGGTGGCAGCTCTGTGTACTTAATTTTGCACCCTCTACACCCCAAATCGTTAACAATTACGTATTTTTCCCTTTATACTGCTCTATGTGCACAGCAAATGTAATTCAGTTTTGTACTATCCCTACTACTGTTCCAAGTTTAATGGCCAGAAGTGAACATGCAGTTAGATAAGGCTCACAAATTGCTACCATTTCTCTCAACATTGCATGCGCTGCACGATGAAACCCAGTTTTCCAACTTGCCTAAAATACGTATTGGATCTGAAACTTCCTGGCAGATTAAAACTGTGTGCCCGACCGAGACTCGAAGTCGGGACTTTTGCCTTTCGCGGGCAAGTGCTCTACAATCTGAGCTACCGAAGCACGACTCACGCCCGGTCCTCACAGCTTTACTTCTGCCAGTATCTCGTCTCCTACCTTCCAAACTTTACAGAAGCTACGTATTGGATCGTCTGTAACTTGTAGTTCTAATCCGACAAAGACGTTCTTGAAGTCAGCAGAGGATAGTTAAGTTAGAAGTAAATGATGATCTTGAATCTTGACGGTTTATGTAGTTAAAAAAGGTGTTATTGGTTTTCTTTTCGCCGCATGTGTACAGCGGGAATGCTCCAGTGCTGATATTTCTTGAAGCATACGTGACCGCAGCTCAGGAGTATGGTGGTAGTTCTGATGCTCCTTGGACATGGATAGCTACCAAAAAAATGACGCACTGGAAGCGGAAGGTACATTTATGCGTCAGTTCATTCCCTACTTACGGAGTAGATCTGCCGCCATTCTTCCTATTCTTCCTTTTAGAGCAGCCTCCACAAAGCCCTAACCAAATTGGCACCTGGGATTTCACAAATCACTCCATCGTGATTGTCTTCGTTAGCCAAAAAATCTACCATTTCTTTTCCATTAATGCCTCTATATGCCTTCATCTATCAAAAACTGACCTCCGATTTACGGTCGTGGAATAATGTTAGCAATTCCGTTTGTTCCACGCAACAAGGAGGTAAATGCTTCGGGTGAGGACGCACTGATCTGGAATCGCACAATAGGAACCCAGCACGCGCTCCAGTTTCCTTTCACTCTCAAGTTGGTCCTTAAGTTCAAACTGAAGGGCGTCGTAATATCTCTTTAACAGCTATCTACAATAAGGAACCGCACGACGCTAATTAGATGCGATAATAACGGCTCGAGTGAAGTGACATGCGCATTAAAAGTCATTCGAGCAACCTTGATGCAGAAATTGGGCGGTAAGAAGGGAGTAAATGCGTCTTGATAATAATATCATCTTGGTGAGGAACCGCATGTCAGATACGCTCTTGTAGTGAGACAGCCTTTGATTAATGCGTTCGTAATGACGTTGCCGCTGATGTGCTGTTGTCCGTATTAGGCTACGCTCCGTGAAAATGCTGTGTGCCATTGAAAAAATAAAACAAGGAGTAAAATAGCATGCTAACGAATGTTTCCTATCGAGATGTTCGTGTTGTGTTGTTACAATGAAGAATACAGACCTCATTGTATGTCACTACAGTGTTCGCCTACATAGGAAGCGGCCCATTGACTACTGGTTTGTTTCGTTCGCTCGCAGTGTGCATATGTTTACAAAAAATGGTTCAAATGGCTCTGAGCACTATGGGACTTAACATCTATGGTCATCAGTCCCCTGGAACTTAGAACTACTTAAACCCAACTAACCTAAGGACATCACGCAACACCCAGTCATCACGAGGATATGTTTACAGCTGCTGTCAGTTATGCTTCAACAACGCAATTTTAGAAAGGGAATCTCTTTATGTCTGTCTCCGTACTTAATAAATTTGATTGTGACTATAGTTTTGAACTAGCTTATTCACGGCTTACTGTGTGGTAGAACATCATTATTTGTAGCCAGGAGAAAGGATCTTTGGGGGCCTTGAGCTTATCACCATAGCAGATTTCGTTGAGGGCAGTTGGCCTAGAATACTGTGTCTGCTGACATCTCTTTAGCCTTGTAACGGTAGTGGGTCTTCAGATTGTGAAAGTGGTTGATAATTCACGAAACACATCGGCATATCGTTAAAATGTATTTAATAACTATACTATCTAGTCAAAAGCATCTGGTCAGTCGTATGTAATACGGAATTCACAACTACACTGAAGAGCCAAAGAAACTGGTAGACCTGCCTAATATCGTGTAGGGCCCCCGTAGCACGCAGAAGTGCCGCAACACGACGTGGCATAGACTCGACTAATGTCTGGAGTAGTGCTGGAGGGAACTGACACCATGAATCCTGCAGGGCTGTCCTTAAATCCGTAAGAGTACGAGGGGGGGGGGGGGGGGGGTGGAGATCTCTACTGAAGGGTATGTTGCAAGGAATCCTAGATGTGCTCAATAGTGTTCGTGTGTGTGGAGTTTGGTGGCCAGCGGAAGCGTTTAAACTCAGAAGAGTGTTCCTGGAGTCACTCTGTAGCAATTCTGGACGTACTGGGTGTATGATTGTCCTGCTGGAGTTATTCAAGTCCGTAGGAACGCACAATGGACATGAAAGGACGCATGCCATCAGATAGGATGCTTACATACGTGTCGCCGGCCGCAGTGACCGAGCGGTTCTAGGCGCTTCAGTTTGGAACCACGCGACCGCTACGGTCGCAGGTTCGAATCCTGCCTCGGGCATGGATGTGTGTGATGTCCTTAGGTTAGTTAGGTTTAAGAAGTTCTAAGTTCTAGGGGACTGATGACTTCATATGTTAAGTCCCACAGTGCTCAGAGCCATTTGAACCATTTTTTTACAGAAGTGTCACGTGTCAGAGTCGTATGTAGACGTATCAGAGGTTCCATGTCACTCCAACTGCACACGCCCCACACCATTACAGAGCCTCCACCAGCTTGAACAGTCCCCTGCTGAAATCCAGGGTCAACGGATTCATGAGGTTGTCTCCACACCCATATACGTCCATCCGCTCGATACAATTTGAGCCGGCCGGAGTGGCCGTGCGGTTCTAGGCGCTGCAGTCTGGAACCGCGTGACCGCTACGGTCACAGGTTCGAATCCTGCCTCAGGCATTGATGTGTGTGATGTCCTTAGATTAGTTGCGTTTAAGTAGTTCTAAGTTCTAGGGGACTGATGACCACAGCAGTTAAGTCCCATAGTGCTCAGAGCCATTTGAACCATTTGAACAATTTGAAATGACACTTGTCCGACGAGGCAACATGTTTCCGTTCATCAACAGTCCAATGTCGGCGTAAAGCTTTGTGTCGTGCAGTCATCAAGGGTACAGGAGTGGGCCTTCGACTCCGAAAGCCCGTATCGATGATGTTTCGTCGACCGGTTCGCACGCTGACACTTGTTAATGGACCACCATTGAAACATGCAGCAGTTTGCAGAAGGGTTGCTGTTCTGTCACGTTGAACGACTCTCTTCAGTCGTCGTTGGTCCCGTTCTTGCAGGATCTTTTTCCGGCTGCAGCGATGTTGGAGATTTGATATTTTACCGGATTCCTGTACACTCGTGAAATGGTCGTACGAGAAAATGCCCACTTCATTGCTACCTCGGATATGCTGTGTCCCGTCGCTCGTGCGCCGACTGCAGCACGACGTCCAAACTCACTCAAATTTTGATAACCTGCCATTGTAGCAGCAGTAACCGATCTAACAACCGCTCCAGACGCTTCTTGTCTTATATAGGCGTTGCCGACCGCGGCGTCGTATTCTGCCTGTTTACACACACTCCTGGAAATTGAAATAAGAACACCGTGAATTCATTGTCCCAGGAGGGGGAAACTTTATTGACACATTCCTGGGGTCAGATACATCACATGATCACACTGACAGAACCACAGGCACATAGACACAGGCAACAGAGCATGCACAATGTCGGCACTAGTACAGTGTATATCCACCTTTCGCAGCAATGCAGGCTGCTATTCTCCCATGGAGACGATCGTAGAGATGCTGGATGTAGTCCTGTGGAACGGCTTGCCATGCCATTTCCACCTGGCGCCTCAGTTGGACCAGCGTTCGTGCTGGACGTGCAGACCGCGTGAGACGACGGTTCATCCAGTCCCAAACATGCTCAATGGGGGACAGATCCGGAGATCTTGCTGGCCAGGGTAGTTGACTTACACCTTCTAGAGCACGTTGGGTGGCACGGGATACATGCGGACGTGCATTGTCCTGTTGGAACAGCAAGTTCCCTTGCCGGTCTAGGAATGGTAGAACGATGGGTTCGATGGCGGTTTGGATGTACCGTGCACTATTCAGTGTCCCCTCGACGATCACCAGTGGTGTACGGCCAGTGTAGGAGATCGCTCCCCACACCATGATGCCGGGTGTTGGCCCTGTGTGCCTCGGTCGTATGCAGTCCTGATTGTGGCGCTCACCTGCACGGCGCCAAACACGCATACGACCATCATTGGGACCAAGGCAGAAGCGACTCTCATCGCTGAAGACGACACGTCTCCATTCGTCCCTCCATTCACGCCTGTCGCGACACCACTGGAGGCGGGCTGCACGATGTTGGGGCGTGAGCGGAAGACGGCCCAACGGTGTGCGGGACCGTAGCCCAGCTTCATGGAGACGGTTGCGAATGGTCCTCGCCGATACCCCAGGAGCAACAGTGTCCCTAATTTGCTGGGAAGTGGCGGTGCGGTCCCCTACGGCACTGCGTAGGATCCTACGGTCTTGGCGTGCATCCGTGCGTCGCTGCGGTCCGGTCCCAGGTCGACGGGCACGTGCACCTTCCGCCAACCACTGGCGACAACATCGATGTACTGTGGAGACCTCACGCCCCACGTGTTGAGCAATTCGGCGGTACGTCCACCCGGCCTCCCGCATGCCCACTATACGCCCTCGCTCAACTGCATATACGGTTCACGTCCACGCTGTCGCGGCATGCTACCAGTGTTAAAGATTGCGATGGAGCTCCGTATGCCACGGCAAACTGGCTGACACTGACGGCGGCGGTGCACAAATGCTGCGCAGCTAGCGCCATTCGACGGCCAACACCGCGGTTCCTGGTGTGTCCGCTGTGCCGTGCGTGTGATCATTGCTTGTACAGCCCTCTCGCAGTGTCCGGAGCAAGTATGGTGGGTCTGACACACCGGTGTCAATGTGTTCTTTTTTCCATTTCCAGGAGTGTATATCTGTATGCCATACGCATGCCTATGCCAGTTTCTTTGGCGCTTCAGTGTATATGTCACAAGAGATGGACCGTCCAGTGTAGTAGGAGGCGGAAAGTATAGCAGTAAGAGCAGAATGGGTCGTGCAAGACGGCTGAGTGACTTCGAACGTGGCTCAGCCATTCGATGTCACCCGAATTAACAAATCCCAAGTTGACTGTTGCTGGTGTGCTTATGAAGCTGAATCAAGACCAGGTTGCGCTCATGTACTGAGGACAATGACCACCGACCATTGCGGGTGGTGGCTGTAAAAAGTCGCATGAAATCAGCGCAAGGAATCACCAATAACTTCCAAACCGATAACAGAAGTAGCGATAACAGTGGTTCAGCTAGCACAATGACTGTGTGTGGGGTGTTGGGAATGAGGGTGTAATGGTTGGGCATCTCCTCACAAGCCACATATTCCTATAGCCAGAGCGAAGAGACGCTTGAGGCGATGCGACGCTGGACTGTGGATGATTGCGCAGTCCGATGGATGGGTTTGAGTTCGGGGAATTGCTGGGGAACCTTACCTCCCACCATGCGTAATGCCAACAGTGACTTGCGGAGGAGGTGGTGTTACAGTACGGTGGTGGTTTCCCTTGTTAGCGTGTGGTCCACTCTCTGCGCTTAAGAAAACGCTAAATGCGAAAGTATATGATCACATCATACAGCATTGTGAACTGCGTACTGTAGAGGAACAGCAGGGAGATGGAGATTATCAGCTTGACAATGCATTCTGTCACAAAGCATCATCTATAAGGCAACGATTTGTGCACTGTGACATTCTGAAATGGACGAGACCGCCCACAGTTATGACCTGAGCCCAATGGAGCATATCTGATGAGTTAGGAACCCAGCGTCCAATATCACTCCTCGTTTGGTTTGGGCTCTTCAGGGAGAAAAGGCTGACATTCCTCCATTGAAATTCAGACAGCTCACTGAACGTGTCCTCAGCGGAGTTTAATCCGTCATGAAGGGAAGGCTGGAAACAACTCCTATTAATAACCACTAATAGATGTACGGAAACTAATGAGTAGATAGTGTCAGTTCGGTACGGTACCTGAAATCATTGTACGTGACTCGTTACTAGGTCATACTGTCGATGTTACCCTGTAGTTCTGCAGAGGGACAACAACAACTGCCATCCAGCACTTTTCGTTGGTCCACAGTTACGCACGGTGCCAAAGAGTCAATGGTACAAACGTTGGCAGGACTTGGACTTCGTAGTAATTTTCTGTCTTAGAATGTTTGGTGACTTTGTTTATCAGAAATGGCTGCCTTCTTCTTATTTGTGGTCTGCTACTTCAAATTCTTTGTGCATACATGTTAAAAAGGTTTTTGTGTTGCCAGATTCGCCTGATGATGTCATACCTCGAAACATGCTCAATGTCAAATAATTAGAACAAGCTAACAAAGTATTGTAAAAAACTGTTTATAAATTTTAACAAACAGTCTATATTACATAAAAATATATTTCAGTATTTCCTTGACGCTCTCCTGTGAGGAAGAAAAGGAGGCAGGAAGGAAGTAAGAAAGGTAGGAAGCTTTGATTTTCACGGCCTGTCGACACGGAGTTCATTACGGAGCACAAGTTCGGATTAGTGAAGGATTTTTTTGATCATCATTGGACAGTTCCTGTTTCCCGGGTATTGTTAATGAGCCTCTTCCATTTTCTGCTGTCGATGTATCAGCTTTCACAAGCTGCGACATGGTCGCGAATTGAACAGTGACCCGAATATAGAATAAATTTCCTTTACTTCACGTCTACGGTGACAAATTTTTTGTCATTAGACTACCGTCTTCGGTATATAATGATCATCTTCAAATACGTGTTATAAAACATGTCCTAATATACTGGGGTCATAGCATTTGGCGGTGCCACTATGGCTCCAGTATATTAGGGCATGTTTTTATAAAACAGATCTGAAGATGGTCATACTAGGCCGAAACCGGTAGTCTGATGACAAAAAATTTGTGACCATAGACGTGAAGTAAAGGAAATATATGACGTAGCATCTGCTACGGAGAACATCATCCATTGTCCTCCTCCTGGCAGTGAGGTCATCCTTGATCACGCCCAACCAACAGGTTCTGGGTCTTCCTACTAATCGTTTTCCTTCCAATTCTCTTTCCAAATTTCTTCGTCTGTTCTTGTAGTCTCGAACTGCAGTGGACTGTCAAAAACTTGGGACTTGGCACGGGCGCTGATAACCGCACAGTTGACGCCCCACAAACCAAACATCATCATCATCATCATCATCATCATCATCATCATCATCGTCATCATCATCGAAACTCAGTACATACACTTACGACTGTAGTATGGATGTGCTGGTCCTTTGTAAAACAGATTTCTTGATTCCAGTTTCCTTCTTCACCTCTTTCCCTAACTTCTGGAGTATGAATCATTTCTGATGCCTGGAGCCTCAATGACTCTCTCTTTGTGACATACAATCTCCGATGTCGTAGGTCTTTGTACGAAGAAACTGCTGAACATCACTATTTTTGTTTTTTTCAGAAAGTCTATCATCCCATGAAAGTGTTCTCACTTGTCGAAAGAATTCAGTACCCTTTTGCACTCTGTCGGTGAACTCCTACCTAACTGAATTATCCTTGGAGATTATACTTCTGAAGTATGGAGAACTCTCCACACTGTCTATTTGGTTGCGTTCTAGTTTCACACTTGCAGAATGCCATCTGTGTTGACTGCTATCGCCACTATCTTGGTCTCACTGATGTGGAAGTTGGACTCCTGAAACCTGAATTTCCATATGTTTAATGTGATCTGAACTTCTGTTTCAGCTCAGATCATGACATCATCAGCAAAGGTAACTGCATTAAGTTCACCAACAATTTTCTTGATATTCTTTATTGTATCATCCAAAACATTGATGAACAGTAGTGGGAAGAGTTCATTGCCTTGCTGAAATCCATTCTTGATCGGAAACCGTGAAGATTGTCCCTCTCCAACTTTTACACAGTGTCTGTACAGCATTTGCAGTTTCCTTATCATTGCTTCAAGGTCCACACCTTTTCTACAGGCACTCCCTGATCTTCTCCCATGCAACACTATCATCTGCGTTTTTTTTTTTTAATATCTTGAGAACACAAATAACAGGATCTTGCTATTTTTCCAGTGTTTTACATCACAATGCCTGTACTGAAAATTAGAACCACTGTTGATCTGTTATTTCTGAAGCCATACTGCTCCTCTTCCAGCCACGGTTTTATAATCGTTCTCAATCTTTATGACCTTCTCTAGAATTTTCGGGCCATACGACAGCAGGGTTATTCCTCTATAATTAGTAGACTTACGTCTACTGCCATCCTTAAACAGATGAATTAGAACACTCTTGCTCCCGTCTGTTGCCTTTCTACGCTGCAGCCTTTGTGGGCCCTGGAAGCCTGCTGCCTCTTTCTATGCACTTGATGCGAGCCTCCTCGCAGCAGGTTTGAATATCTGGTTCTTTGCCACTTCAACTGATCCATTCAGTAATTGGTCGAAATGGTCCTACAGTATTTCTCTGATGTCACTTTCTTTTCTAACCGGATTTCCATTTTTCATCTTCGAGTGCCTTTATGGCATTGACTGATTTCCTTTTACCTCTGATAAAACAATACAGAAATTTCTTATTGCCTCTGCTGTCCTCCTGGTGCCTCAGAGTGAATATCTGCCATGTCTTGGTCTTCTTTTCTGCGACTCTCTTTTAGCTTTCCGGTAACTTATTTATAGCCCCACCCGTCTCCTGACCCCACTAACGTCATTGTATAAGGCTAGCGCTCAGCATGTACCCTGCTGTGTATTAAAATAGCAATAACATGACGACCACATGCGCCAAACGCCAAATTGGCGTGGAGTGTACTACACTAGCCCCACCCACCACCTGTCCCAGATCTCTGATATTTGCTTCATTTCTTGTAAGTTCTGGTCTCGTTTTGTCTCTGTCGCTTTCTTTTCGAGCAAGATTTCTTTCTCTACCGCTCTTATCATTCTTTCGTAAGGGAAGGATGGGGAAAGAAATAGGCCGTGCTCTTTCAAAGGAACGATACCGGCCTTTGCCTTTATCAGTTTAGGGAAATAACGGAAATCCTAAATCTGGATGGTCGGACGGTGATTTAAACCGCAGTCCTCCAAAAGGAGGAGTTTTAGTGTTTTACGTCCCGTCGACAACGAGGTCATTAGAGACGGAGCACAAGCTCGGCTTAGGGAAGGATGGGGAAGGAAATCGTCCTTCCGAACGCGAGTCCAGTGTGCTAACCACTGCGCCACCTCGCTCAGTCACAGTCCTCCAAAATGCGAGTCCATTGTGCCTAGCATAGCATTATTTCGCTCTCTACGCTCTCCCTTTAGTTTTAAAAAAACATGTAGCTATTCATGCTGTCCTCCTTTGTATACCACCTTCAATATCCGTGTGTCGTGTTTAGTGTAAGTCCCACATACTTTAGCAATATTGTAAAAAAAAAAAAATGGTTCAAATGGCTCTGAGCGCTATGGAACTTAACAGCTGTGGTCATCAGTCCCCTAGAACGTAGAACTACTTAAACCTAACTAACCTAAGGACATCACACACATCCATGCCCGAGGCAGGATTCGAACCTGCGACCGTAGCAGTCAGCAATATTGTAAGATTGGATGGCCAAGTCTCAGTAGGTTAAATGAGTTTTCCCAGTATGTCTTCACAGGACAACTTCCAAGGCGATGGACACCAACACATGTACAATAAGATGGCGCCAACTCCTGCACTGGCACCAGCAATGGTGGACACCGACTGAGAATTGCGACAAAACGGGCCTCAGAGAGCAGCGCTGTGCGCCTTCACCGAGTGAACAAGGTTTCTATAGCCAGCTTTGCTGGCGTTGGCAGTGAATGCGGTTCCTGCTGCATCCGGCTCCTAGCGTTGAAGTTGGGCAACCTGTCCTAGCTCCAGCTCCACGCAACGGCGTGTCTGTAGCCGAAATTTGAAAGGAACGGCCCCGAACCCCTACTGATATTCGCCAGTTCGTGTCTCTTCTAAATTAACTGATCAATAACCATGATAATACGCTCCCCCACCATTCGATACCCTTTACCCAGGCAAGCCGTCGGTGGCTTCCGATGGCTGGGGAAAATTTATTTTAATGCATACACTTATCACTTTATTTTATTGAATTAAGCAATATGCCTGCGATTACTATCATTGAGATCGTCACTATGTGTACTATATGAATCCTCGATTGGAAACGTATTAGTATGTAAGTGAACTCTCTTTCTTTGCGTGGGACGGGTCTTCACAGGTGCTGAGCCTTCTCTACCTCGTTATACTTCTTTGAACAGTTCAAGGTTAGACACAGACTATACTCAAACGTCAGCCATAAATGTATTATTACATGTATGTATGTATTTATGTATGTATGTATATACAGGGTGTTTCAAAAATGACCGGTATATTTGAAACGGCAATAAAAACTAAACGAGCAGCGATAGAAATACACCGTTTGTTGCAATATGCTTGCGACAACAGTACATTTTCAGGCGGACAAACTTTCGAAATTACAGTAGTTACAATTTTCAACAACAGATGGCGCTGCAAGTGATGTGAAAGATATAGAAGACAACGCAGTCTGTGGGTGCGCCATTCTGTACGTCGTCTTTCTGCTGTAAGCGTGTGCTGTTCACAACGTGCAAGTGTGCTGTAGACAACATGGTTTATTCCTTAGATCAGAGGATTTTTCTGGTGTTGGAATTCCACCGCCTAGAACACAGTGTTGTTGCAACAAGACGAAGTTTTCAACGGAGGTTTAATGTAACCAAAGGACCGAAAAGCGATACAATAAAGGATCTGTTTGAAAAATTTCAACGGACTGGGAACGTGACGGATGAACGTGCTGGAAAGGTAGGGCGACCGCGTACGGCAACCACAGAGGGCAACGCGCAGCTAGTGCAGCAGGTGATCCAACAGCGGCCTCGGGTTTCCGTTCGCCATGTTGCAGCTGCGGTCCAAATGACGCCAACGTCCACGTATCGTCTCATGCGCCAGAGTTTACACCTCTATCCGTACAAAATTCAAACGCGGCAACCCCTCAGCGCCGCTACCATTGCTGCACGAGAGACATTCGCTAACGATATAGTGCACAGGATTGATGACGGCGATATGCATGTGGGCAGCATTTGGTTTACTGACGAAGCTTATTTTTACCTGGACGGCTTCGTCAATAAACAGAACTGGGGCATATGGGGAACCGAAAAGCCCCATGTTGCAGTCCCATCGTCCCTGCATCCTCAAAAAGTACTGGTCTGGGCCGCCATTTCTTCCAAAGGAATCATTGGCCCATTTTTCAGATCCGAAACGATTACTGCATCACGCTATCTGGACATTCTTCGTGTATTTGTGGCGGTACAAACTGCCTTAGACGACACTGCGAACACCTCGTGGTTTATGCAAGATGGTGTCCGGCCACATCGCACGGCCGACGTCTTTAATTTCCTGAATGAATATTTCGATGATCGTGTGATTGCATTGGGCTATCCAAGACATACAGGAGGCGGCGTGGATTGGCCTCCCTATTCGCCAGACATGAACCCCTGTGACTTCTATCTGTGGGGACACTTGAAAGAGCAGGTGTACCGCCAGAATCCAGAAACAATTGAACAGCTGAAGCAGTACATCTCATCTGCATGTGAAGCCATTCCGCCAGACACGTTGTCAAAGGTTTCGGGTAATTTCATTCAGAGACTACGCCATATTATTGTTACACATGTTGGATATGTGGAAAATATCGTACTATAGAGTTTCCCAGACCGCAGCGCCATCTGTTGTTGAAAATTGTAACTACTGTAATTTCGAAAGTTTGTCTGCCTGAAAATGTACTGTTGTCCCAAGCATATTGCAACAAACGGTGTATTTCTATCGCTGCTCGTTTAGTTTTTATTGCCGTTTCAAATATACCGGTCATTTTTGAAACACCCTGTATGTTAACCGGGGACCTAGAAACGACGGAGAGGCTCCATCCCCGCCGAAGCCGCAGTGGTCCACAACCCCACGACGACTACCGCAGTCCACTTCACCCCTACCGCCGCCCCACACCGAACCCAGGGTTACTGCGCGGTTCGGCCCCCGGTGGACCCCCCAGGGAACGTCTCACACTAGACGAGTGTAACGCTTATGTTTGTGTGGTAGAGTAATGGTGGTGTACGCGCGCGTGGAGAACTTGTTTGCGCAGCAATCGCCGACATAGTGTAACTGAGGCGGAATAAGGGGAACCAGCCCGAATTCGCCGAGGCAGATGGAAAACCGCCTAAAAACCATCCACAGACTGGCCGGCTCACCGGAGCTCGACACAGATCCGCCGGGCGGATTCGTGCCGGGGACCAGGCGCTCCTTCCCACCCGGAAAGCTGTGCGTTAGACCGCACGGCCAACCGGGCGGGCCTAATGTGTTACATACTTATCCTCAAATGTTTGATACACTAACTCGTTTATAGTCAAGCGTTTGAAGGTGTCTTGGAAGTGGGATTTCGATTCCGTAAATAATTATAAATAGGGATGAGGAGGCGGGTGTTACTGATAACTTTCAGAACTTAAATTCCATGTAGAAGGTGATAGGAAACAGATGAAATCGCTTAACCTGAGCAAGCCTCCAGTGCACTGTAGAATGCTTAACACCACTTATACTGGTTATGTGACTGATCTTTGCAGTTATGCGAGAAGTAAATTAGAATGATGGTAAGATAAGATTCAGCCTTTCGGAATCGAGTGCCAGTTCGTAATTACTGAGCGCGTGGTGGCGACTGGGAGCTCGTTGGCGAGACTGTAGAGGAGCGCGTGATCGCATGCGCTCAGCATCAACTGCCGCAGCTCCTACAGCCTGTGGAGTCGTGGCCGGCTGCAGACCAGCTCTCTCGTGGCGCCAAGTGCGTGCCTCTTGATCGCATTGCCCTCCTGGCCGTATCGTTTACGGCTTAATGCCACTGGCGGCGCTTAACTTGCTCTGACTTTCACGTCTCTCGACGGCGAGTATTGTTTCTTCGTGAATCGTGAAGGCTGGTACGGATTACTCCGGCACCGCTGGACTTAGCGCCAGCAACACTGCTGGACTAGATCAACGTCATCATGAAGGACACTCAGAGAGGATGAGAGCGAACGATGGCGAAACGACTTCCAGTGACGGCGCTGGGCGTTTAAACATTTCTATTAATACTACTACTAAGATCACATAACGCGGCCTGCACTAGAATTTGCTACAAAATCAAATACTGTAATCCTTTCGTAAGTAAAGCCATTCAGAACCTGTATGGAAACGTTTCAGAAAGAATAAAAACCAAAACTTCCTCTCTCCACGATTTAAATTTACAAAGGGGTTACGTCAGCGATGCAACCTATCACCGACTCTTTGTAAAATGTATACCGAGAAAGTGTTGTAAAATTGAAAGAAAACTGTAAGAGCACGAGACTCACAATAAATGACAGATTTTGGCACAAGAAGAAAACGACACTAAATACATCACCAGGAAACTGAGAAATGTAAAAAATAAATAAATAAATAAATCAAAAATCAAAAAATCAGACCTTCAGGTAAACATGAATAAAACAAAATACATGGTAATAAGAGAAACAAATCAATATTTGATAGTGGAAAAAGGGACTGGAACCATTACAAACACTGATCAGTACAAATGTCTAAGAATAAGAAGCATAAAAGATACTAAACAAGATACGAAATACAATCAATTACTATTGGATTATTATGCTACTTTATGGGTTGTACAGATTAAGAACGAAGCAAAAGAAAAAAAATTCAAAACAATTGTTAGAAGCATTACGACAATGATCAGAAATATGGACACTTAAATCCAAATTAATGGAAAGACTGATGGCAACTGAGATGAACTTTACGAGACGGTCTGCGAGGATTTCCAGTCACAAATCACCGGGCAGAAGATGGACGTCACAAGTTCCTTTCAGGCAGCAGCAGCTACCGCCAGGAAAAAAACTGCGAATTTCTCCGCTTGATAATAACTCTACATGACTTCTCCTTTCGCAATTTCTGCTTGCGACTTAAAGAGCAGCTGAATTTGCAAGATATTGTTCAATAGTAGTACAACTTTGTTATTCTTCCATTCATTTGTGTTTAATGGTAATAACCATTTCGAAAGAAAAGCAGTCTTGGTCATAACGGAAACAGTACTTTTATTGACGCGTTTCGCCCTTTTGGGGCATCATCTGAAAATTTTAATTAAATGCAAATCTTGCACTGGAACGAGTTATCACTTAGTGTATAGGTTGTGCTACGTGGTTTCAGAACCTCTAAGTGTGGTCCCATGCCAACACTACTGTTTGAAATGACTCGGGTGATTTTAAGCTATACACAACGGTCCTCACACATGTGGCGAATGCAAATTTTGCGATACTAATGATATAAGTATTATTTCCCCTGCAACCAAGACTGTTCTTCTTTGGAAATACTACGCACGGTTCTGTACCAGGTCCGCCATGAACATGTATTATATTTCTTTTTGACACGAATAAATAATAATACCGTTCTCCCGGCGGTTGACGACATCCAGACGTTGGAGAAGCTGCTTCTCACTCAAGCAGTCCCTCAGTTGCCACCACGACACTGGATGGAGCCCGTTTCCATCCTCTAGTGAAGAAAACGTTCCTAGCATTATCTCCGTTTGAATTGGGCCCCGCACATGGCAGTAAGGAGAGCTGACCATTCAGCGACGAAGGCGGACAGATTGATATCGAGTAAAAGAAAAAACGTACATTCGAGTCAAAACATCGGATTAAACAGTGAATCACTTGGAAGAAAAAAATCGTTCAAATGGCTCTAAGCACTATGGGACTTAACATCTGAGGTCATCAGTCCCCTAGAACTTAGAACTACTTAAACCTAACTAACCTAAGGACATCACACACATCCATGCCCGAGGCAGGATTCGAACCTGCGACCGAAGCAGCAGCATGGTTCCGGACTAAAGCGCCTAGAACCGCTTGGCCACAGCGGCCGGTCCACTTGGAAGATTGACGTTCCTATTCTCCTTGGCGGAGGCCTTTCGGTCAAAATGTAATACAATTTACTGATTATTTGTGTTTAACTTAATTATAATGGAGTACATCAGTTTTACACAGGATCATCAGAACTATTCAGTATGATGATCGAAACATCGAGTGGAATAACTTTGATAAAACCTATTTTCTTGTTATCTCACTTTCAGAGGTATTGTGTGTTCTGACGTTTTCTCCTTGTTTTGGGGTACGCTGGTAATTGTTTCATTTTTCATTAACTCTTCTTTTTCTTTATAACCTACATTTCAAAACCTGACTGTCCATTTTACTTTCTGCATCGACTAGCAAATTCCATGATATAGACCGAAAAAGTAATTTCTCAACCACATTGGAGTGAAAGGCTGCTAAATTGACTCACCATACCAGAGAAGGAGCGCAGGACAAACGGCTTACCTGAAACAGAAGAAAAAACAAGCTTACAATGACGTCCCTGAGATACAAATAGACAGCAAATCTTTAGCAAAAAAAGTCACTTTTCATGAAATATTCTTTCTGCCTGTTAACCAGCGTAATAGCATCTAATTTCCGCTGTTTGTAATGCATTGCATCAGCTGAACTGAAGCTACATAAGCTATCCGTGATACCAAACACAGTGCTGTAGTGTCAAGAAAAAGACATCGATACGGAATCCGACCTAAGCACAGGAGATGTCCATTCACGCTGAAAAGCATCAGGTTGGTCTACAGTTCCGATTGTCCTTGGGGTAGCTTCTAATTTTATTAGTGTCATAAAACGTGAAAACTTTATTTTTCACACCGCGGCGAGAACTTCTCGAGGAGCACAACCTACTGCACAATCTGTGCAGAACGAAGCACAGATCTCAATACCACCGTAGCAAAATACTGTCACAAGACCTGCCCCAAAACTATAAGAAATTAAAATTGTACAGCATCTACATGACGTATTTAACAATCTTTTACAAAGGAGAGTTGTGTGTGACTTTTCACTGCTCTACAGTTTTATTTCTAACGGTCGCTCTTCCCTCTGCAGGCGATGTCAGAGCTCTCCACGGTAATACGTTTTCTTCGTATGCTTTCCGATGTCCACAATTTGAATAAATATATAGAAACACCGCGAGAAACGCAGAAGCTAGTCAAGGAAGCGGGTTATGCTGTTGTATTTCACCACTAACGGCACCTGTGTAATGCCCTCAATGCATTGCAAAAGTGTGTATAGTGATCAGAACAGCGTTCTGTTAGTTAAGAGCGCATTTTGTCGGAGCTATGTATGTGACGTAGAACGTGGGCAAATTGATGGTGCTCGTAGAGTGAGTGTTCTGGCGTAACCACACGCGCCGGAACGAAGACGAAGAACGCAAGGGAAGAGAAGGCGGTGAAACGACGCCAGTCAATGGTGCACTGATTAGGTACGCACCACGACAGGAGCGGCCTCTCTCTACAAGAGGAGAATATAAGCGCCGCCAGCCCCCCTCCCCCCCCTCTCTCTCTCTCTTATGAGTAATCGTCCTCCGTCGGCTCCTTTCCCCCCTCCCCCCCACTTCGTTTTCCTCTCCTTCTCCCTTTTCTTTCCCATCATCTGCCCTCGGCTGTGGTGCGTCATATTTGTGCCAACTTTTTAGTGCAGTGTTCAAGTGAGTGTTCAGTGTTGTGCGTCTTTTCCAAAGTGTTGCGAACAGAAATCATGCTGTCTCTGGGTGTGATTTTTATATCCCTTGCGGACAGAAACCAGACTGTCGCCGGGTTCTTTTAAATGTCTGTCTATTATTTTGCGTGTCTGCTTCCTGTGTATTTTATTAGCATCGCCAACCCTTTGTTTATGTTTTAAGCTCTAGACTTTTCCGCCATTTTACCATTTAAGTCACCGATTTTATCGCCTGCTTTTATTATTTATCTTCATTTTAAAAAAAATCTGTAGGCTGAAGAGCAGTGTACTAAGCTGCTGCCAGCCCGCCCACTTCTTCGGGGGGAATCGAAATTCAAACAAAAAAAAAAAAAAAAGAGAAAGCCAGCCTCGGGCGCTCAGTATCGGCTCAGTATTCGGACAGTATTCGCACAAGCCTTGCACGGAGTGCTACGATTGCAGTTGTTAATGATCTATTTCCATTTCTTGTTTCGACTTCGTCTATAGTGAAGAACATTACTGTTTGCACGTCGCCCATCGCTTCCGACACTTGTTGTACATACAAGTTAAGTATTGTCATTCCTCTTATTACAATAAAAAAACTATTAATGCGATTTTGCTTGAATGGTTGTATAGCATTCCGAGAACGCGGCATCCCTTAGGCACCCTATAAAAGACGAGTGGGCAGGAAACCATAGTGGGTGCTTCCGTAACCAAGGCAGACGGTGTTTTTGTTTTAAGAGGCACCGTATCGAAGTTTTTCAACGTGTACAGGGAAAGCGGACAAACATCATCGGTTAAGTCACAGCGCGGTCGCAAGTGCGTGGTGAGTGATCGTGACAGACTGTAGTTGAAGAGGACTGTGACGAAAAATAAGAGGACGACAACTGAAAAATTCCGTGCAAAACTGAATGTCGCACTCGCTAATCCTGTCAGCACCAAAATGACACGAAGGGAACTCCAGAAGCAATAAAACCAGGACTACGAAGCAGTGGAAGGTCATTTGGTCGGTTGAGTCCGTTTCCAACTTCTTCTGGTTGAGTTTACGTGGCAAGGCTGAAACGTGGCGAGAATTCGGTAATGATTTTGTCAGCCATATCGTGGTATTCCGTGCATTACTGCCAAGGGTTAAGTGAACATCTTTGCTGATCAGGCCATCCCGTGTTCCAATGTTCGAAACATTGTAACCCCAAAGGTAGTACTGTGTTCCAAGACGACAACTCGCATCATCCAGGACTGTTTGTGTGAGCTCGAGGGTGTTTGTCGCATCGCCCCTGGTCACAACAGTCACCAGATGTCAATATTATTGAGTCTTTAGCTCTGCTCTGGAGAGTAGGGTGTGAGATCGCTATCCAGATCCATTATTGTTACGTGAACTTGATACTGTTTTGCAAGATGAATGGTATGTGATTGCCTTGAAAAACGTGCAGGACCGCACTTATCCTCTCCAAAGTAACTGGAAGCTTTGAATACGAACGTTTTTCCTGTATCGTGTAGGGAAATGTAATGTTGCGTTTTTGATGTCTCCGTATTTTTGTCCAATCCCCTTAAACACTATATGTCGACGAGAGCCCGCCCAGCTAGTCGCGCGGTCTAACGCACTGCTTCCCGAGCGGGAAGGCGTGTCGGTCCCCGGCACGAATCCGACCGACGCATTAGTGTCGAGGTCCGGTGTGCCGGCCAGCCTGTGGATGGTTTTTAAGGCGGTTTTCCATCTGCCTCGGCGAAAGCGGGCTGGTTCCCCATATTCCGCCTCAGTTACACAATGTCGGCGATTGCTGCGCGAACAGTGTCTCCACACACGCGTGCACCATAATTACCCTACCACGAAAACATTGGAGGTTACACTCGTTTGGTATGAGACGTTCCCGGGAGGGGCGTTGGGGTCCATTAAGTGCCGAACCGCACAGGGTGGACTGCTGTGGCCTGTTGTGGGGTTCTGAACCACTGAGGGCTACGGCGGGACGAAGCTTCTCCGTCGTTTTTAGGTTTAATGCGCACAATATGTCGATGAACAAGCTAGTCCTCTAGTTCACGTGGCGCGAGACTTCTTTTTATGCTCCTTGACTCCAACGGTAGCCGAAATACTGCGTACAAAAGTTGAATTAACTAAGTTGTACACACGAAAGCACACCATTAATCAATCACACCGTGAAAACACGGGGAATTCTATTTTTCTCTGTCTTAAGACTGACACTGTCAAAAAAGTAGGTGTCCAAAAACTTGCGGTAAGACGAGAACTAAAATAGTAGGTTCAAACAAGAGCCAGGTTTTTTTGTCGTCAAGTTTCTCCTCGCAGAGTCAATAAATGTTGTCGTTATTCAGATGAGAAGGAAGATAACAATAAATTTCAGTGTATCTAAGAACATCTTAAATGGCTAGTTGTCAATAAGGTCCCATTGTACGATCGAGTTGTAATTCTAAATTGCTAGTGAACTACCACACATCATCCTAATATGAGCCGTGCTTTTAGCAATTCACTATGTCACTCCTTACAATGGCCATGCAGCGTTAATACATTACTTGACATTTGTTGAGTAACAAAGAGATTGTTCCAGAGGAGTAATCACAGGCAATGATGGATGACATGAAACACAATGTATGCGTAACAGGCATGCAGTGGTATACTTATTAGGAAAAAAGGTGCACATTTCACCTCATAGGAAAACAGGATAATAGACATTAATAACGTTCGTGTCGCCGGGCGGTTTGCGGCGCCATGTAACGGATTGCGCGACCCCTCCCGCCGGAGGTTCGAGTCCGCCCTCGGGCATGCGCATGGGGGTGTGTGTGATCTTGTTAGCGTGAGTTCGTTTAAATAGTGTGTAAGTCTAGGGAATTCCACACATTTTTTAACGCTCGTGTCCGACACACATCGCGCTAATAAACAGTTGCCGAGTACCTGGAGGATACTGTCTCACTCCTCTCTCGTTTTCAGTTCTTTCAGGGTTCGGTGAGAGAGTGTGTGTCTGCTGATTGAAATATGTCTGTCAAAAACATCCCATGCGTGATCTGTAGGGTTTAGGTCCGGAGAGTACGCAGGACATTCCATGCGTCCACCATCTTCACTTTTCATTGTGTCAGAGACCTCAGCGTCAGCGGGCACTGTGGTCCAGAAACAGGAAGTCGGGACCTACCGTGTAAGTAGGCTGTTTAGGTTTTTTATTGGTAACGCCACCTCTGTATGAAAATCACTGGCTGTGCTGTGTGCAGTCTTTGGCTGCTTCGCCACCTCTGTATGAAAATCACTGGCTGTGCTGTGTGCAGTCTGTGGCTGCTTTGCATTGTTGTAATACTCGCCATTGTAGAATTGGGCAGCGGCAGCTGGATGTGAACAGCGCGTAGCGTTGCGCAGTTGGAGGTGAGCCGCCAGGATTGGTGGATGTGGGGAGAGAGATGGCGGAGTTTTGAAATTTGTCATGAACTGCTATATTTATATATGATGATATCAAGGTAAATACATTGTTTGTTCTCTGTTAATATCTTTCATTTGCTAACTATCCCTATCAGTAGTTAGTGCCTTCCATAGTTTGAATCTTTTATTTAGCAGGCAGTAGTGGCGCTCGCTGTATATTGAGCAGCGAAGATTTTTGTGAGGTAAGTGATTTGTGAAAGGTATAGTTTAATGTTAGTCAGGGCCATTCTTTTGTAGGGAATTTTGAAACTCAGATTGCGTTGCGCTAAAAATATTGTATGTCAGTTTAAGGACAGTCATGTATAATTGTTCACGTACCCCTAAGGAGACATACGTGATCCAGAATAATATCTTTCCAATACCACTGTGCTGTAACGGTATCTCGCGCCACGATTTGCAGTGGTTTTCGGACATTGAGCATAATGCGTACCCATAACGATGACGTTCATGAACATTCTGTGGTATCTAACGTGTTTCCCTCAGTTTTCATGCTAACTGGTGGTCATATTCGTCGGAGAACATCACCCTGGATCACTGTTGCTGACCCCAACCAATATGCTCTCTACAACAACGTCTCTTTCTCGACGACAGCGTGGTTGAAATCGCGTGGATTTAAAAGGCTTCCGAGCATACAAACCACCCCGATGTAATCGCCATAGACACGGGTTCACAGGTAGATGCCGTGTTTCTTGACTTCCGCAAGGCGTTCGATACAGTTCCCCACAGTCGTTTAATGAACAAAGTAAGAGCATATGGACTATCAGACCAATTGTGTGATTGGATTGAGGAGTTCCTAGATAACAGGACGCAGCATGTCATTCTCAATGGGGAGAAGTCTTCCGAAGTAAGAGTGATTTCAGGTGTGCCGCAGGGGAGTGTCATAGGACGGTTGTTATTCACAATATACATAAATGACCTTGTGGATGACATCGGAAGTTCACTGAGGCTTTTTGCAGATGATGCTGTGGTGTATCGAGAGGTTGTAACAATGGAAAATTGTACTGAAATGCAGGAGGATCTGCAGCGAATTGACGCATGGTGCAGGGAATGGCAATTGAATCTCAATGTAGACAAGTGTAATGTGCTGCGAATACACAGAAAGATAGATCCTTTATCATTTAGCTACAAAATAGCAGGTCAGCAACTGGAAGCAGTTAATTCCATAAATTATCTGGGAGTACGCATTAGGAGTGATTTAAAATGGAATGATCATATAATGTTGATCGTCGGTAAAGCAGATGCCAGACTGAGATTCATTGGAAGAATCCTAAGGAAATGCAATCCGAAAACAAAGGAAGTAGGTTACACTACGCTTGTTCGCCCACTGCTTGAATACTGGTCAGCAGTGTTGGATCCGTACCAGATAGGGTTGATAGAAGATATAGAGAAGATCCAACGGAGAGCAGCGCGATTCGTTACAGAATCATTTAGTAATCGCGAAAGCGTTACGGAGATGATAGACAAACTCCAGTAGAAGACTCTGCCGGAGAGACGCTCAGTAGCTCGGTACGGGCTTTTGTCAAAGTTTCGAGAACATACCTTCACCGAAGAGTCAAGCAGTATATTGCTCCCTCCTACGTATATCTCGCGAAGAGACCATGAGGATAAAATCAGAGAGATTAGAGCCCACACAGAGGCATACCGACAATCCTTGTTTCCACGAACAATACGAGACTGGAATAAAAGGGAGAACCGATAGAGGTACTCAAGGTACCCTCCGCCACACACCGTCAGGTGGCTTGCGGAGAATGGATATAGATGTAGAAATTGTTCTGGAAAAAGGTACCTGTACCAGTAGCGACTGCAAGTTCTGCAGGTATCTGCGTAGACGTGTCCTTTTCGCTACTAGGGCTACGTACCGATCCTCTTGCGGTGTGGTGGTCCGTCAACGACTCCTGGCATGCCTTCGCATAATATTTCCACCTCCAAAAGGTCTTTTTTAACTCGAGGTGATACTTTTGGATACACGCATTACCAATTACTGTGGCTACAGGAATGACGCCCTGACCAGCTTCGAACCGTCCAGCTCTCCTCCACGATAGCAAGCTGTCAAATGATGTCTTACAGACATGTTGCCGTGCCATACAGAATGTCACACTAATCGGCTCCAAAAGAGATTCCGTCAAACACCGTGTTGCACGAACTGTGGACATCGAAAGAAAACGAAGACAGATGCGCGAAATGATTAGCTTTTCAGAGCATTCACACAAGGTTGGCGCCGGTGGCGACATCTACAACGTGCTGACACGAAGAAAGTTTCCAACCGATTTCTCATACACAAACAGCAGTTGACCGGCGTTGCCTGGTGAAGCGTTGTTGTGATGCCTCGTGCAAGGAGGAAAAATGCGTACCATCACGTTTCCGACTTTGATAAAGGTCGGATTGTAGCCTATCGCGGTTTATCGTATCGCGACATTGCTGCTCGCGTTGGTCTAGATCCAAATCACTGTTAGCAGAATATGGAATCGGTGGGTTCAGGAGGGAAATATGGAACGCCGTGCTGGATCCCAACGGCCTCGTATCACTAGCAGTCGAGATGACAGGCATCTTATCCGCATGGCTGTAACGGACCGTGCAGCCGCATCTCGATCCCTGAGTCAACAGATGGGGACGTTTGCAAGACAACAACCATCTGCACGAACAGTTCGACGACATTTGCACCAGCATGGACTATCAGCTCGGAGACCATGGCTGCGGTTACCCTTGACGCTGCATCACAGACAGGAGATGGCGTACTCAACGACGAACCTGGGCGCACGAAAGGCAAAACGTCATGTTTTCGGATGAATCCAGGTTCTGTTTACAGCATCATGATGGTCGCATCCGTGTTTGGTGACATCGCGGTGAACGCACATTCGAAGCGTGTATTCGTCATCGCCGTACTGGCGTATCACCCGGCGTGATGGTATGGGGTGCCATTGGTTACAAGTCTCGGTCACCTCTTGTTCGCACTGACGGCAGTTTGAGCAGTGGACGTTACATTTCAGATATGTTACGATCCGTGGCTCTACCTTTCATTCGATCCCTGCGAAACCCTACATTTCAGCAGGATAATGCACGAGCGCATGTTGCAGGTCCTGTACGGGTCTTTCTGAATACAGAGAATGTGGGACTGCTGCCCTGGCCAGCACATTCCCCAGATCTCTCACCAACTGAAAACGTCTGGTCAATGGTGGCCGAGCAACTGGCTCGTCACAATACGCCAGTCACTACTCTTGATGAACTGTGGTATCGTGTTGAAGCTGCATGGGCAGCTGTACCTGTACACGCCATCCAAGCTCTGTTTGACTCAATGCTCAGGCGTATGAAGACAGTTATTACGGCCAGAGGTGGTTGTTCTGGGTACTGATTTCTCAGGATCTATGCACCCAAATTGCGTGAAAAAGTAATCACATGTCAGTTCTAGTACAATATATTTGTCCAATGAATACCCGTTTATTATTTGCATTTCTTCTTGGTGTAGCAATTTAATGGCCAGTTGTGTAATTGGCTGCTGATGATGTCATCATGCCTATATAAGCGAGAAACCGTAGCAGCCTCGGCATTCACTGAATTCCTGACATTGATGGCGGAGATGGCCATCGAAAGCTCGAGGATTTTATTCGAACTGACGCGGCTTGGAATACGAGAACGTTTTATTCAAGCATACAGAGTGTTCCCGCTCAGGCTTTGTTGCAGTTAAGATGCCCCCCCTCCCTGCTCTACATTTCCTTTTACTATAATTGGTCGGATGTCCTGTAGCAATTGGCATTTGTTCCTCAGCAGTTGACACTTGTTCCTTAGGCCGGTATTACACTATCAAATTTCTTTGTCAAAGATTTGATCAAAGATGTGATGAAATATTCCGTCAAGTACATTTGACAAAGTTCTTTGACGCAGCGCTAGAAGGGGTACTACACTGTCCTCATATTTTTCGTCAAATTTCAAGATGGCTGACAACAACAACTTGTTGTTAACCGGAACAGTTGCATGTACCACAATTGGACAGTGTGCACATGCGAAAGAGAGGAAGAGAATCTGGGGGGGGGGGGGGGTGAAGGAAACATACCTGGGTGAAGCCGTGGGTTTTACGACGACACGATAAAAGTGTTCAACAAAACTTGTTACGTGAGCTTATAGTGGAGGACGTCAAGAATGGATGAGCATACATTTCAGTATGTGCTCAGTGAAATGTATCCTCATATCACAAAGCACAATACTCACTTAAGAAGCGCCGTCCGGAGTGGCCGAGCGGTTCTAGGCAATACAGTCTGGAACCGCACGACCGCTACAGTCGCAGGTTCGAATCCTGCCTCGGGCATGGATGTGTGTGATGTCCTTAGGTTAGTTAGGGTTAAGTAGTTCTAAGTTCTAGGGGACTGATGACCTCAGAAGTTAAGTCCCACAGTGCTCAGAGCCATTTGAACTTAAGAGCTGCTACATCTGCAGAAGACAGGCTCACTGTAACACTCCGATTCCTTGCCACAGGAGAGGGTTAGGTCAGGTCAGGTCTCCAGTCTTCTTAATCTGTTTTTGTATTCAGGCTGCCTCACCTTGTAAAGCGCCTCATCAGCTTCATACATCTCTATTAATTTTGTAGTTGTCGGCACACACCAATTGTAATTACCGGCAATGTTTATAAAAACACTACAGACGACAGAGCGCTGCAGGGATGCTAGCGCTCCATGTGGTAACATGTCACACTGCAGTGAACAGGAGACAAGCGGCTTCTTTGATCAAATCTACAGCGAGGCCCTAGATTTGATCAAATGTTGGACGACATTTGACAAAGTTCCCTATGACACCATCGAATATCTTTGACAAAGATTTTTGACAAAGAAATTTGATAGTAGTGGCCTTAGTGTTGGTTGTCCCTCAGCAAGTGTCAAACAGTGCATAAAAGAATAAATTTCGCTGATGTGGCGACGAGAATATACATGGCTGAGGTCGGTGGCAAACCATAACAGGATATTGATCCTGGGTCGGTGTATTAATGTCACACAGTTTCCTATATCTGAGTGGGTCCTTTCATTAGGTTAATTAGACACAGTGGCTTATCGGGGTAGGCAGTCAGACGGCTAGGAGGCGTGCCCAGGTGAGCAGGCGGGCTGGTGCGCCCCGCCTGGGACGGAATGTGGTTATGAGGGGGCGGCCGTTACTCACCACTCGTAACGATCCACTCAGGCCAGGCGGAGGCAGCCGAGAGCCGCCGCTCTAAATATAGACCGGGACTCGCGACTCTCCAATCAATTACCTGCTCACACACGGCAAACGGCTTACCTGTCCGAGTTTAATGTTAGGCCTGGCTACAATAGCGTTCTCTGTCTCGTGTCCACCAAGTAACCAGCAATAAAATGATCTTATTACTAAATATCTGGCTTTGATTTAGCCTTAAGACAAAACTCTTATTCCACAAATAACTAAAGAACCGAAGGTTATACAGAGTGTCAATCAAGTTCCACTTTCGTTTCAAAAAATCGTAACTTGGGAGTTGTTAGTGACAGAACACCGTTGTTTGTTGCAAACCGTTTATCAGTTCTCAGTTTTTTCTGTTAAACATAAAGGAGTAAAGGAAACAAAAGCAGTAAAGGAGTAGGTATTAAAATCCATGGAGAAGAAATAAAAACTCTGAGGTTCGCTGATGACATTGTAATTCTGTCAGAGACAGCAAAAGACTTGGAAGAGCAGTTGAACGGAATGGACAGTGTCTTGAAAGGAGGATATAAGATGAACATCAACAAAAGTAAAACGAGGATAATGGAATGTAGTCGAATTAAGTCGAGTGATGCTGAGGGAATTAGATTAGGAAATGAGACACTTAAAGTAATAAAGGAGTTTTCCTATTTGGGGAGCAAAATAACTGATGATGGTCGAAGTAGAGAGGATATAAAATGTAGACTGGCAATGGCAAGAAAAACGTTTCTGAAGAAGAGAAATTTGTTAATATCGAGTATAGATTTAAGTGTCAGGAAGTCGTTTCTGAAAGTATTTGTATGGAGTGTAGCCATGTATGGAAGTGAAACGTGGACAATAAATAGTTTAGACAAGAAGAGAATAGAAGCTTTCGAAATGTGGTGCTACAGAAGAATGCTGAAGATTAGATGGGTGGATCACATAACTAATGAGGAGGTATTGAATAGAATTGGGGAGAAGAGGAGTTTGTGGCACAACTTAACTAGAAGAAGGGATCGGTTGGTAGGCCATGTTCTGAGGCATCAAGGGATCACCAATTTAGTACTGGAGGGCAGCGTGGAGGGTAAAAATCGTAGAAGGAGACCAAGAGATGAATACACTAAGCAGATTCAGAAGGATGTAGGTTGCAGTAGGTACTGCGTGACCAAGAAGCTTGCACAAAATAGAGTAGCATGGAGAGCTGCATCAAACCAGTCTCACGACTGAAGACCACAACAACAACAACAAACATAAAGGCAATATTCGAGTTCCTCTCATGTACGGGCCAACACTGCAGCATCTGCTTGGTTCACTGATTTGTGCACGAAATGTAAAAGTTTCATTGACTGGTGTCGTGTGCACGCGATTCTCGACGTAATCTCGCAAAAGGACGTCTAATGGCGTGATACTGGGAGAGCGCGGAGGCCGAGTGATGGCACCATCACGACCCATCTGTAGCACTACCAGTTCTATTAGGTTGCTGCATAAATTTGTATCATTTTTGCAGAAGTTTAATATACAATATAGCGGGTGATCAAAAAGTCAGTATAAACTTGAAAACTGAATAAATCTCGGAATAATGTAGATAGAAAGGTACAAATTGACACACATGCTAGGAATGACATGGGGTTTTATTAGAACCAAAAAAATACAAAAGTTCAAAAAATTTCCGACAGATGGCGCTTCATCTGATCAGAATAGCAATAATTAGCATAACAAAGCAAGACAAAGTAAAGATGATGTTCTTTACAGTAAATGCTCAATATGTCCACTCTCGTTCCTCAACAATAGCTGTAGTCGAGGAATAATGTTGTGAAAAGCACTGTAAAGCATGTCCGAAGTTATGGTGAGGCATTGGCGTCGGATGTTGTCTTTCAGCATCCCTAGAGATGTCGGTCGATCACGATACACTTGCGACTTCAGGTAACCTCAAAGCCAATATCCGCACGCACTGATGTCTGGGGACCTGGGAGGCCAAGCATGACGAAAGTGGCGGCTGAGCACACAATCATCACCAAACGACGCGCGAAAGAGATCTTTCACGCGTCTAGCAATATGGTGTGGTTCTAACAAAACCCCATGTCATTCCAAGCATGCGTGTCAATTTTTACCTCTCTATCTACATTATTTCGTGGTTTATTAAGTTTTCAAATTTATACTAACTTTTTGATCACCCGGTACACAACAGATACACATAACAGAATAACATAGTGTCTTTCACCATTTACAACAGTCTGCCAACGGTGGGGTACCTTTTCGATACTGCGATTGCAGATATCACGTGGTTTCGAGGCGAAGAACCAGTCGAGCCATGTTCGGAGCGCACTTTCATTTGGATGGAAAGTTCCTTGAAGGTTGTTCGATAGAGAGCGGTAAAGGTGCAAATCTGAAGATCAGTTGAACAACGTGGGTGCCGAATGACTTCCCAAGCCAACTCCTGTATAGTGTTTTTTGTCAGTCTAGCAGAATGATGGCAGAAGTTATCGCGGAGTAGCATCATTTCGCACAACCTTCCGGGCGGTTGTTCTTGGACTGCGTCTGCAGGACATCTCAGTTGTTGATAATAAATGTCGGCAGTGATGATCACACCTAGGGAAGCAATTCACCACGCTGTCGTTGTTCCCCAAAATGCATAACAGTATCTTTTGTGGAAGCACACGGATCTCTGTACTGGGAGTTGCTGCTTTGTTTGGACTCAACCGTTCCTTTCTTTTCCTTGTGATAGCATAAAGACACCATTTCTCGTCACCAGGAAGGATGCAGAATAGGAATGGTCGGTGTTGTTCATGAGCCAATTGATGACGAGCAAGCAAAAAAATGGTTCAAATGGCTCTGAGCACTATGGGACTCAACTGCTGAGGTCATTAGTCCCCTAGAACTTAGAACTAGTTCAACCCAACTAACCTAAGGACATCACAAACATCCACGCCCGAGGCAGGATTCGAACCTGCGACCGTAGCGGTCCTGCGGTTCCAGATTGCAGCGCCTTTAACCGCACGGCCACTTCGACCGGCACGAGCAAGCATACGTGCACATATGGGTACCAGCTGACTTTGTGATTTTGGCATACAGCATGGAGCACCCATATACCTGATTTTTGAACCTTTGCCATTGCATACAAATGTCGGATGATGGTGGAATGATCACAGTTCATCACATTTGCGAGTTCTCGAGTACACTGACGTGGATTGTTGAGGATTAATGCTTTTAAAACGATTTTCACCAAACCTCGAAGGATTTCCTGAAGGTGAACAGTCTCTAACGTCAAAATGATCCTCCTCATAACGAGAAAACCATTTTCTTGCCGTACTCTTTCCACTGGCATTATCCCCGTACACGCCGCAAACAGAAGAATATATTGGAAATGTTCCTATTTCTCTATTAGGCACTCCATTTTCTAGCGTCCACAGCTCCAGTTGCTTTGTTCAAATGGTTCAAATGGCTCTGAGCACTATGGGACTCAACTGCTGAGGTCATTAGTCCCCTAGAACTCAGAACTAGTTAAACCTAACTAACCTAAGGACATCACAAACATCCATGCTCGAGGCAGGATTCGAACCTGCGACCGTAGCGGTCTTGCGGTTCCAGACTGCAGCGCCTTTAACCGCACGGCCACTTCGGCCGGCAGTTGCTTTGTCCAAACGCCATAACAGCAACAGTGAACTACACATGAAAAACGACTGTCGATAAATAAACCCATAGTAACAGGAATACCAATATGCAAAACAAAAACGCTGCGAACTTATACACCAACCTAACGCTAAATTATCAAAAACCGATAATGTTACTCTTTTGAAAGGAGTTTGGAATGACCGTGATCGATTGTTATGGATAAGGCATTGGATTATTTTTCGTTTCTCGAAAGAATTCTGTTGAAAAGTAGTTTCAGAACAAACGGGATTCGAACCATGGTTCTATTAGTAATAAAGTTAACAGCAGTACATAAAAGCAAATGGTCGCCAATCTAGTTAGGCAAAATTGTACCAAGTACTTCCACTGTTCATAAAGTCTACTATTTGGACTGATTTTACTTGACAATGAATTATGTTATGCAAATGGGACACACAACAGCAGCACAATTTAGCAGTCAGTATAACAGATTCGGCATGAACAACACAGAAGGAATATTAAAACGTTTCGGCAACAACTGGCTCTCAATAAAACTTGCTATATGTACATTAAAGTAGAATAGCTGAAGACTGCTTCGGCAATTGATCACGGATACTAGAGCACCAATAATTTATACATGGGTATCTATTATCAGTTTAATTACTGTCAAATACTTGCACTGAAAAGGTTTTCAGATATTCGTATTACCTTTACTGATTAGCATTTGTTGTAATGTGGAACATTCACTTCTGTATACAGGATAGAGCACAAATGAAACATGTGGTCCCTGAACTTGGCATAGTCTGAATAGCTATAGCCAGTTAATATAGCACGCACAAGTCACGAGAAAGAAAGTTGCACGTCCTTGGTACTGTTATTGTGCTTCAAAAGTGGCTCAACAACTATCGTGGTGCAAATTGACTCAGATCAAGAGTGACGCAATAGTCATGATACAATATAAGAAACACTTAACTACATGGACATGAAAATATAAACACTATTACATACAAACCTGTATAGTAATTATTCCTCATACTGGCCCTTCAAGTTTACTATCTAACAACTGCTCTAAATGATCTCAACTTTATGCTTATTTTTTAAATATTGTTCTGATATTTCAAAATGATGACGTTTAATCTAAACACTTCAGATTATTTCTTTGCAACTGTACTGGTGAAACTTTTGACTATTTTTTTGTGAAAAACGTGGAGTACTTCAGAAACAAGACTCACTGAATGGTAAGGAAATGTACTACTCCACAAAAGCTGTTCAAAGTTGTTAAAGAAGGCATTACTTTTCAGTTCAATAAAATAGATTACTCGGAAATATTGTTGTTCTTGGACAAGGATTCTAACTTCTTACATGATTAAGGATTAAGTATAGGTCTTCAAGGCAAAGTTTAAATAACACGGTATTATTATTTGCATAAGAAACCAAACGAATGGTCCAAGCGATTTTGTAGTACTAAACAGGTTATTTCAAACGAAAGTGTTTCATTCAGTGCACAAGATGCGAGCAGTTTTCATGCTAGAAACAGGCTAACTCTTGCCACAAAGGAGTCTTGCAGTTGGACCTCCAAATCCAACTTTTCTACTCCCGCCAAGCCGGTTTCGCTGCGGAGGGACTTCCCTCCAAATTGGTCATCATTACAATCCTAGGTTCCCTATGTATGGACCGATTCTACAAGAATAGTTTTAATATTCCAGTACTTTTGCAGAGCACTGCTTTTAACATTACGTACATACATTAATTATTCTGACATAAAGAATGAATAAAACATTTACATAAATGTTACATCAAAGAGCATGGTTATACAGATAACACTTTAAGTAAATGCAAGTAAAGAAGCTGTAAGAGGTAAGTATAGGTCACATCGATATTAGTGTAACACATCCAGGAAATTTGTCATTCGGCACGTCCTGCACGTTCAAAAACTCCACTGTGGGGGTGTACCATAAAGCTGGAAGATGATGGACGGCTGCAGCTCATCAGTCTGTGGCAGCTGTAACTGTTCAACCTTTTCCAGGTAAACGTTTCCTATTATGCTTTTCTTTGCGTGGAAAATGAGCCTATCACCCTATCGTGCATTATCACACCAAACATCAAACTTCGAGGTATAACGGGTGTATTCAGTGTACTGTGTACATTTTCGGTACCCCAAATCCTAATGTCGTAGCGATTTACGTGTCCAGAAATGTTGAATGTTGTCTCACTTTGTTGTGCTTCACATTTTGATATGAAGCGTCGCTTTATTTTTCCGTTTGAGTGACCTCACGCAAGCCAGAAATACTAACTTAGGCGGCATGTTCCGTCCTGAATAACTGTATTAAACGGTCGCAGATTCGAATCCTGCCTCGGGCATGGATGTGTGTGATGTCCTTAGGTTAGTTAGGTTTAAGTACTTCTAAGTTCTAGGGGACTGATGACCACAGACGTTCAGTCCCATAGTGCTCAGAGCCATTAGAACAACGCCGTTTTCGTAATGTGTACACCAGACAGGACGGGTATTTTACGACCACCACAAAATGTTTTTAAAAAATAAAGATTTTGTTTTTATTCATAATATACTTTTTCAAGATAAGAAGGATCACAGGCTGGAAAATACGAATATGACATTTTATGTGAGAAGTCAAATTTATTAGTAAGACTTAAAACCTTGGGTTACGTTTCACAGAAAAATTTAAAATAACGGAATCTCGTATAAGCAATGGTTCCAAAATTTTGAAATATGAAGTACATGACCAGATTTCCATATTTTCACGATATTTCGGTAAGTTGAGCGTAGAGTATATCACCCCCCTCCCCCCTCCCACCCCCGGTATTGCGAGGGTTACGGAAGATATTATCCAGTTTATATAAATTTTATTGAAAGTGAACAAGCTTGCAAGCAGTTTATTGAAAAGGTATTAAATACAGGAAAAGTGCTAGTCTGAACCACAATAAGAGTTTTAAAACTATTTGAGTTGAAAATATCATTCACAGAATCTTAACATAAATACACTCCTGGAAATTGAAATAAGAACACCGTGAATTCATTGTCCCAGGAAGGGGAAACTTTATTGACACATTCCTGGGGTCAGATACATCACATGATCACACTGACAGAACCACAGGCACATAGACACAGGCAACAGAGCATGCACAATGTCGGCACTAGTACAGTGTATATCCACCTTTCGCAGCAATGCAGGCTGCTATTCTCCCATGGAGACGATCGTAGAGATGCTGGATGCAGTCCTGTGGAACGGCTTGCCATGCCATTTCCACCTGGCGCCTCAGCTGGACCAGCGTTCGTGCTGGACGTGCAGACCGCGTGAAACGACGCTTCATCCAGTCCCAAACATGCTCAATGGGGGACAGATCCGGAGATCTTGCTGGCCAGGGTAGTTGACTTACACCTTCTAGAGCACGTTGGGTGGCACGGGATACATGCGGACGTGCATTGTCCTGTTGGAACAGCAAGTTCCCTTGCCGGTCTAGGAATGGTAGAACGATGGGTTCGATGACGGTTCGAATGTACCGTGCACTATTCAGTGTCCCCTCGACGATCACCAGTGGTGTACGGCCAGTGTAGGAGATCGCTCCCCACACCATGATGCCGGGTGTTGGCCCTGTGTGCCTCGGTCGTATGCAGTCCTGATTGTGGCGCTCACCTGCACGGCGCCAAACACGCATACGACCATCATTGGCACCAAGGCAGAAGCGACTCTCATCGCTGAAGACGACACGTCTCCATTCGTCCCTCCATTCACGCCTGTCGCGACACCACTGGAGGCGGGCTGCACGATGTTGGGGCGTGAGCGGAAGACGGCCTAACGGTGTGCGGGACCGTAGCCCAGCTTCATGGAGACGGTTGCGAATGGTCCTCGCCGATACCCCAGAAGCAACAGTGTCCCTAATTTGCTGGGAAGTGGCGGTGCGGTCCCCTACGGCACTGCGTAGGATCCTACGGTCTTGGCGTGCATCCGTGCGTCGCTGCGGTCCGGTCCCAGGTCGACGGGCACGTGCACCTTCCGCCGACCACTGGCGACAACATCGATGTACTGTGGAGACCTCACGCCCCACGTGTTGAGCAATTCGGCGGTACGTCCACCCGGCCTCCCGCATGCCCACTATACGCCCTCGCTCAAAGTCCGTCAACTGCACATATGGTTCACGTCCACGCTGTCGCGGCATGCTACCAGTGTTAAAGACTGCGATGGAGATCCGTATGCCACGGCAAACTGGCTGACACTGACGGCGGCGGTGCACAAATGCTGCGCAGCTAGCGCCATTCGACGGCCAACACCGCGGTTCCTGGTGTGTCCGCTGTGCCGTGCGTGTGATCATTGCTTGTACAGCCCTCTCGCAGTGTCCGGAGCAAGTATGGTGGGTCTGACACACCGGTGTCAATGTGTTCTTTTTTCCATTTCCAGGAGTGTATTAAGAATAGTGGTGAAGAGTAGCCACACTGGAGCGTGAATAAAAACTTATTCAGTGTTAGAAATCACTCTAAAGATAGTTAAAAAAAGATAAATCGAAAATAATGATTGGAATTATTTTATACAGAGTGATTTTAATAGATTTATGGGGTCATAGGTTCAAGAAACATTTATACGAAAATAATTCAGATGACATATATTCAAATAGTGTCTGTGAATTATCGATCTTAGTGACGATGCGTTGTTGTTTTCCGCTAGGGAGCATTTTCGAACTTACGTAGTCACAAAAAGTGATTTGAACCATTTCCGATCTCTTATCTTGCGGTGGGAGGATCCGCATCGTACTTATAAGATTTCAATAACAAATTTACAGCCCATGGAAGTAATAAACTTAATTGAAAGGTAATTAGTATGCGACGAGACGGTAACATTACGGACCGAGTCACTTCAAGGAAAAATTTTGTCGCTGTGATTTATGGAAATTTATGTTCAGTTGGCTACAGGAGTTCAGCAAAGGGCAAAAATAGTCACAAAATAGGAGCGTCCTGGCCGCCCTTGTTATCCAGTGATGGCACATTTAGCGGTATTTCGCTGTGGTTTGCAGCATTTTAAGGAACCAAATTAATTTTTCATATTCCCAGAGTCACTCATTAGATGCCAACGCTGTTAGAAGAATTCTATGCTGCAAGCTTTTAACGCCTTGTCGAACGATGCGGTAAGTTTTTTACAACGTGAGTGTGCTGAAAAAGAATAAATTTCAGGCCATTACAGTTTGCGACTTATTGATTCACAGTCGTATATTGCCCATTGTCTAGGAGTGTACCAGAAGATGAAACAAATATGGGAGACTTAATTACTTTAATCATCTTTGCAACGTGTGCCATTTGTCTCTGGCTTCCATGTCAATTTCAGTTTACCGAAGACTGCCGTGAAAGTGCAACCGTCCGATATATACTGGTGGCAATCGATTTCTGTTGTTCTATTTCTACGTATTTCTTATTATTATCATCATAATCTTGGCGCTGTTTTGACGCACTTCCTGCAGTCATACAGATCTCACTATTCCTTACAATATTTATGAACCGTCCGGACTGCTTTTATCAAATTCTTTCGCGATGTTTTGCTGCATTTCCCAACTTCTTGGATCATTCGATTGTGCTCTCGAAATTTTCCCGTCAGAGAGATTTCTTGTGCAGCGAGAACGAGGCTGTTTGGGTTCGTGCGCGTTGTCTTGGGTTTCTCTTCGAGAGTGGGTTGTGCGGTGGCTCTTCGCGAGTGACGTGGAATGTGGCGACAGATGCCGGGGCAGTCGGCTGTACTGTGTCTGAGGTGGCTGTTACTCTGTAGCAGCGTCGTCCGGCTTGCCAATACTAGAGCCACTTGTGTCTCGAAGGGCTCTATTAGCGTCCTGAAGAGCAGATCAGGAGACTGTGTGCTATTTTGTAATTCTGTGGAGAGAACTCTCGTGGAGTCTCCGATGAATTGTTTGCATTGTGGCAGTCTACTGTGGGAGTCCTGTCAGTTGTTCTTACTCTGGTATCCTGTCGTCACGATGTTCATTCTGGCTGGTCTGGAGAGCTGAGCTATGTACCGGTGGTTTCCTTCTTCCGAGTCCTCCAGAAAGCGGTGAGAACTTTTGTACCCGAGTTATGCTTATCCTCATCTCAACGTTAGAACAGTGCTGGGACGTCAAGTTGGTCATGTTTTATTAACATTCTAATCAATAGCTACTGTACGTTATAAGCGTAAAAGTGCCATTTAGTTATGTTGGTTCCTTATAGTAACAAAACCATGTTTCAGCTATTTCTACTCAAATGTTTTTTGTTAACGTAATATAAAGGCCACCTTGATGAGAGACAATTTGTTAAGGAGCCAGGAAGCAGGCGTTTGACAATGGGGCTTGTACCTGTGTGTTATTATTTCGAACAGGGCTCTTCAGTTAAGTAATCTGAATTTTAATTTGTCCTGATATAAGCTAGTCAATGTATTAATTTGTCATGGTGTAAGCTAGACAGTGGTAATTATTACTTTGTGCTAGTTACAAGAAATCTCTAATTAATTCTAAGCTGTCCCCACTTTTTTTGGAACTTCCACTGGCCGACCGTGGTGGCCACGCGGTTCTAGGTGCTGCAGTCCGGAACCGCGTGACTGCTACGGTCGCAGGTTCGAATCCTGCCTCGGGCATGGATGTGTGTGATGTCCTTAGGTTAGTTAGGTTTAAGTAGTTCTAAGTTCTAGGGGACTGATGACCTCCGATGTTAAGTCCCATAGTGCTCAGAGCCATTTTTGAACTTCCACTGTTTCTACTGAGATGCATCGGCTCCTATAGGTAGATGCTGTTTGAAAAGGCTGTGTGCCTGAGATTCACTTTATTTGGTAATTAAGCATTTAATCTTTAAATTTAAACGTGTTCACTAACCGAAGTTATGTAATTATTTTGCTCCCTTTAAAATCTGTTCACTGCAGTGAACTTTGCTATGACGCCCTCTACTAGTTTTAATGGCTCAAATGGCTCTGAGCACTATGGGACGTAACATCTATGGTCATCAGTCCCCTAGAACTTAGAACTACTTAAACCTAACTAACCTAAGGACAGCACACAACACCCAGTCATCACGAGGGAGAGAAAATCCCTGACCCCGCCGGGAATCGAACCGGGGAACCCGGGCGTGGGAACCGAGAACGCTACTGGGACTTAACTGCTGAGATCATCAGTCCCCTGGAACTTAGAACTACTTAAACCTAACTGACATAAGGACATCACCCACATCCATGCCCGAGGCAGGATTCGAACCTGCGACCGTACCGGTCGTGCGGGTCCAGACTGTAGCGCCTAGAACCGGTCAGCCACAATAATTTTAATAATTTATGTGGTAATTGCAAGTTCATTCTTCTGAAATTGAATTATTCGAAAGCTCAGCTAAGTTTCCTAACTCCGGTTTAAGTCATGTAGTTGTTACCTAAGTTCCATGAAATTAATGTCAGCTCTGAAACCTTCTCTTACTGAGTTATAGTTAGTGCGTAAAATTTGTGGTTTCAGCTTGGTTTCATGTGAATCACAATCATACCGTTGAACTGTTATCTCTTGTAACATGATATCATCGTAAACTGTAACATGAAGTATGTAGTATGTGTTATTCACCCTTGTTTATGTGTAATAAATTAGATTAAGCAAAATGTGTAATTGCACTTTTCTGCACAATACCTCTATTTGCCCCCTCCCCCCTCCACACACACACACACACACACACACACACACACACACACACACACACACACACGTACGTACGTGCGTGCGCGCGCGCGCACATACACAGTCACGTAACACATCTTCAAATTTTACTTTTTCAATACTTAGATTTAAAATCTACTTTACAACACTAGCTCATCAAACATAACATTGTTTATGATTGGTGCCGATTGTGAAACATACTATTCCACGTCTGTGTACCCACTGCAGTAAGGCACACTGATAGTCGCTTAAATAAGCTGTCTTCGATGCATAGTCGGATTGCAGTATGATATGTTTTTGTGTTACGTGCTGCGTGAATGTACGTGACGGGAAGGAGACCGTCTTCATCTCGCGTGATGGACAACAAATTGTGTGCCACTCTGCGAGGAAATAAGATGAAAATAACACCATTGAACTTGGAGCAGAAATGCCAACGCAATGTCCACATTAATGCAATATGTTTGTCCGTCCTACTTTAAAAGGTACGCGTGGCTGTTACGCAAGCGTACGGACAGGACACGCAACCGGCAACTTATGGACTTTTACCGGTCTGCAGTCAGATTAATAGCTGCGAGGCAAGCGATTTTACACTTTGTTTACCTTAATGGATATGCCGCCAACACGAAAAGAGCGTTCGCCAGTGAAACTATTTCTTATACGAAATTGTTGAAAGTTTAACGAATGTTGTATATTGAAAGAAGAACGCTGTTTTTATTCTAAAAAGGCGTACTGAAAAATTTTCCAAAAACCAATTTTTTTTATTTTCTAAAAATAGTTCTTATATAAATATATCTCTCCATTGTAATGACGTTAGTCTATTTCTGTCAATGATTTTGAGCCAGATGGGGCACCCCACAGGAAGAGTACATCTTCGTACATACACTGTATGAAGTGCGTGGTAGAGGATGCTTACCATTGCGCCACCTATTAAAGTTTCTTCCTGGTCCATTAGCGTATAAATCGGAGGAAAAATGAATGCCGAAATGTCTTGTACGCACTCTAATTAGTCGATTCTTATTTCCCCATAGGAAACGGCATGTAGAGCTTAAACTACAGGGTGATTCAGAAACAGTATCCGTATTTCAAACGCATCTGTAAAACATACAATTATGAAATTTGGGACACATATTTACCAATCTCTCACGTTTAGATTACAGATTCTCAATATTTTCTCCACCAGCGACATGAAGAATAGCACACCGATACTTGATTTCCCTCCGTACTCGCCGGCCGAAGTGGCCGTGCGGTTAAAGGCGCTGCAGTCTGGAACCGCAAGACCGCTACGGTCGCAGGTTCGAATCCTGCCTCGGGCATGGATGTTTGTGATGTCCTTAGGTTAGTTAGGTTTAACTAGTTCTAAGTTCTAGGGGACTAATGACCTCAGCAGTTGAGTCCCATAGTGCTCAGAGCCATTTGAACCATTTGAACCCTCCGTACTCGGGTCAGCACGCCCAACGTCACTGACATTATGGCAGTACGATCTGGTTCTTCAACTCTTCTAGGTTGGTGCATAAATGTTGTAATTAATGAAACTCCACAGGATGAAGTCACTGGGCGTCACATCCGTGGAGGCCAGCTAAGAAGTGCTAAGTCGTCGGCTGTTTGACGACCTGTCCAACGCACTTGGATACTCCACTGAGGGGGTGCCACGTCTTGTTGAAAAATGAAGTTGTCCTCGTTCTGCCTCGGAAACAACTATTTTTGTAGAATACCAAGATACTGCTGACCGTTAACAGCGTTTTTGTCAAAGTAGTATGAGCCGCAAGCATATGAGTGGAATATACCGCAAAACACATTGACTTTGGATGAATCTCGTACATGTTCAGTGTGTGCTTGTGGATTCTGTAAGCCCAAATTTGAACACTCTGTTCGTTTACTTTACCTCTTGTGAAAGTAGCTAAATCACTGAACACAATGCGTTGTGCGAATGTGTTATCATTATCAACAGCATTCTGAAACTCGTCAGAAAGCGCCACACGTCTGCATTTGTCGTCATGACTCCGTAACAGCTGTAACTTGTACGGCTTCACAACCAACCGAACTCTCAAAACACGCGAAATTGTTGTTGTAAGCGGTGGTAATGGCTGACTGGCACGACGAGTCGATTCTGTGGAACTATGTTTGAATTCGTGCGGTATTTTCCTCGGAAACACGAGATCGGCCAGGACTCTTTCCTTTACGTACAAATCCTGTGTCTACAAACTGTCGATACCATCTGCGAACATTCCATCCATTCGGAGGCACTTTGGCACCTCAGTGTGAAACATCTTTGCACTGTAGTCAAGGAATTACACTTGAGAAACTGAAGAATAAAAAAAATGATTTCTGCTGCCATGTAGCTATTTTGCAACATGTGACAGTTGCCATGCAAACAGAAGACAGCCGGCATCTGGCAGCAACGAATATAAACTAGACACTGCAAGCGTCCCTATAATCTAGTCGTGTCGCTTCTACAACAAAAAGAGACGACACGTCGCAAAGGAATTCTACTGGCGTACACTGGGGGCAGCACACCATGCGGCATAGAGATTACGAGAGTATCGACAGAGGCCAACGACAAGACTAACTGGAAACAGGCCGCCAACGCCCTCTCAGACACCAGTATTTAAGATAACCGCCGAAGACCGCAGGGCCAATTCGTTTGAGTTAGCCAGTCAGTTAGTTAGTTCGAGCCTGTTACGCCAGTTAAGAGTCTGTACGCCGTGGACTTCCAGCGTGTCACACAGATGGAGCTGCACACTTAGCCTCTAGCACAGAGACAGGCAGCACATAGTACACCTTAGCGGACTTCTACTTCAACAGCATTGAGGCTATGTGGACTGTACAGAAGGGTACCACGGCACATGGAAACTAAAGTAGCTCTTTGAATAAGGAACCCAGTTATTAATTGCATGCATTTTGTGTTATAGAACGCGGATACCGGCCACCGACCAACATCCTCTCCTTGCTTCTCACGGTACAGCTCTACAGAGACAACGAGACGACATAAAAGCGGCTAAACAGAAAACAACAGGAATCATCCGAATGGGACGGAAAACGGTAGATGTGATGTACATGCACTGACAGACAATGATTAAATTTTCGGAAAAATTGGACGATTTATTCAAGAGAAAGAGCTTCAGAAATTGAGCAAGTCATTGACGCATTGGTCCACCTCTGACCCTTATGCAACCAATTACACGGATTGGTACTGATTGATGTTTGACGTCGTCCTGAGGGATTTCGTGTCAAATTCTGTCCAGTTGACGCGTCAGATGGTCAAAATCCTGAGCTCATTAGAGAGCCATGCACATAATGATCCAAAAGTTCCCATTTGAAGAGAGATAGGGCTGCATGGCGGGTGGGGACGACGGCCAGGATAGTATTCCATCACTCTCTGGGGCGTCTCCAGACACCTCTTTGACTTGGAATCTCTCTTCAGAGATGAGTACCTCTTCGAACGGAGCCTCTATAACCAAGGAAGACGTGTCTAGAGACGCCAATGACAGCGATGAGATACCAACCTGACTCTCGCCTGCCATATGCCCAGACAACTAGGAGTGATGGTCTGGGGTGGCATTTCATTTCATAGCAGGACCCCTTTGCTTGATATCTGCGGCACCCTTACAGCATAGCGTCACGTCTACATTATCCACGCCCCGTTTTATTGCTCTTCATGCCAAGTATCCAGGGCTTAAATTTTAGCAAGATAATGTGTTCCTATACACGGAGAGAGTTTCTACTGCTTGTCTTCGTTCTCGCCAAAAATACATTCGCCAGCAAGGAAGCCGGAACTCCCCCAAACTGAGAACGTTTGGAGCATTATGGGCAGGACCCGCCAACCAGTTTGTGATTCTGACTGATCTAACGAGCCAATTGGACTGAATTTGGCACGCTACGTCTCACGAGGAAAGCCAATAACCCTATCAGTCAATGCCAGAGGTGGACTAACAGCCGGCCGCTGTGGCCGGCTAGTTCTAGGCGCTTCAGTCCGGAACCACGTGGCTGCTATGGTAGCAGGTTCGAATCCTGCATCGGGCATGTATCTATATGATGTCCTTAGGTCAGTTAGGTTGAAGTAGTTCTAAGTCTAGGGGTCTGATGACCTCAGTTGTTAAGTGCCATAGTGCTTAGAGCCGCTTGAACCATTTTTTTTGGGCCAGACAGTGGTTGAGTTGCTCAATTTGTGAAGCTCTTTCTCTTGATTAAATCATCCATTTTTCCTGAAATAGTAACCATTCGTTTCTGTAAGTGCATCCAATCTACAGATTTCTGCGTCATTCGCATAATTCCTTCGCGGTGTGTCGTTTTTTGGTCTTGGAATGTACTTGTAGTGCGTATATTCTGTGTATTTCTAGATTATTCACTTGGCAGCGGTTGTTGAAACTTCGTCAGCAAGCTTTTGCGGGAATATTGAGTATTGTCTCGCGTCTGTGAGTTCGGTTTGATGAGGTATTTCTCCAGGAAAAAAAAAAAAAAAAAAAAAAAAAACCTCATGACTATTCGCGTCGACCTCCTTTGTATACATCCAATATTCCCTGCCAACACTCTTTGGTATGGTCCCACACATTTGAGTGGTAATGTAGGCTGGGACACAAGACTGTTGAATAACCTTTCTCCTCGCGTCTCTACTAGCAGATAGCTGCTAAGACATGGGGCGAACTGTTAACTGGGCACCAGTGATGTCCACAGCTGATGAAGAGTATATAGCCTGGTGTGCATTTTCGATGTGCGGTGAGTCTCACAGCGAAAGAAGTCGACAATTTGAATGGACGGCGAGGACCATATTCCAATATATTCTACGCTTCTCGAGAAAAAAAGAAAGCGAAGCACCCAGAAGACATGGTCAGGTATCAATGTAACTTTGTACATATCATCGGCGGATACATAAATGGTTAGAGTTGCAATTCTCTGTGACAGATGGAACAGCCACCAGCGTGCATTACTGTTGTTCGAGTTTATAACGCCGTTACCAGGCCTGTTGGGGCACATAAGGGGCGTGAACACTGTCAGATTTGTTGAGCCTTCAGACGTGAGAGCGGCCCGATGTTGGATCGCACGGGATCCTGAGGGCAGTTATACTCCTGGTCAAGGTTCCGGTCGACCGCGTCTGACAACCGCAAGGGAGGATCGCCGTAAAGTGCACCAAACACGTCATAAACCCTTCACAGCTGGACTTACCACGACGGTAATGAACTCCTTGCAACATTCTGTGTCATCTAACACTATTGGTTGGACACTAGCAACAGCCAGACCAGAGAGTTACCGCCCCACGTGTAGGCTACAGCTAGCACAACAACAGAGAGAGCTACATTTGGAGAGATGGCGTGATCGGAAATCATGGACTCCTGATGAATGACGTCGCATGCAGTTCAGCGATGAATTGCGATTCTGCACTAGCCTGAATGACCGATACGGGCGGATATGGCGGCCCCCTGGGAAAAGGTACAATTCGTCCAGTGTTTTGGAGAAGCACATCCGTGTCATTCCCGGCGTCATGGTGTGGGAGCCATCGCGTGTGGCTTCACGTCACGGCTGGTAGCGATTGAGGAAACGCTGATGGCACAACGGTACATCACGGACAACCTACGTCCCCTTATGTCTCATTTGAGTTTCGTGAAGCCATTTTTCGGCAGTACAATGCTCGTCCACAAGCGGCTGAGTGTTGTTGACACACTCTCGTGGCCAGCAAGATCCCAAAATCAGTCCCCAGTCGAACATGCTGAGCCCGCTTCGGACGACAACTCCGTCCGTATGCCAAGATTAGGACATCACGGACAAGTTACAACATCTGTTGCCCAGTTTGCCTCAGGAGGGGATACAAGATTTATAACACCCTTACCAAGCGAATCAGTTCTTCCACCTTGGCCAGAGGGGATGCAACGTCAAAAACATAAAAGGGTTCATAGTGTCAAGTTCTTTATAAATCACTGAAATGACATCACATAATCGCTCAGACCGTGAAGTTTTATTTCCTTTCCTGATCCTCTTCTCTGTGCTTCATTTCTTTGTCAGGCAGTGTATTTTATTTTATTTTGTGACTGCAGAAAACGCACTGCTAGATTTTTTTTAGTGTTGTATGAGCTGAGTGCAACGACCTGACTATGAGAGCACTGTTTCTCGAAACTCGTCGCTATGTTGTGTGAAATTCGGTGAAGGTGGTTTAATGCAATTTATATAACAAAATGCTACGTAACATCTGAGGATGGAAAGTATTAAAGATCCAGAGTGAGTATCCCACGTGTTATACATGGTATCATTATCTAAAACCAGACTTCGTAACGCAGTAGTCCAGCTTAGTGCACCCTTTGGCCGCTCGTAAAAATTTCATCTCAGCCTTCTGAACATGGCTTCAATGTTTTCTCTTCATAACCGGAATTCACTGCGACATAGTAGAACTGGTACAGACATCACTGTACAGAATTCCACTTTTGTGTATTTTTTTAATGTTCTATTTACAGTGTCACATACACTCTGATACCTCAGCAATTTAATGTCCGTATCCTTATCTTTGTTACAAGTGATATAGCTCCCTATGTAGTTGAACTGTTGAATTCATTTTAAAATCTCATCTTCATTTACAATATTGTTTTGTACTAGGCTGTTTCCCACGGAATACCACTGTCTCGGTTTTATTTACTGCTATCTTAACATTACAATCCTTTCCAATTAAGATAGACTCACTTTTGTAGTTCGTCTTCAGAATTTGCCATTAACGCAATGTCGTCAGCGTGTAATATTATGTTAATATATTTATTCTTGTCTATGTGCATCCGTTCTAGTGCTCTTTACTTCCGTTTACGTGTGGCATTATAAAAACAGTAGACGATGAAGTGCACCCTTCCCTCACACTTAGGTTTATTAAAATCATTTCCCTTGTGCAACTAGGGACGTCAAATATATTACAAGTTCCATTATAAAGGCTCTTCATGCAATTTATTGATGTGTTTACCCACGTTTTGCCACAATTTCCCAAAATCTATGGAACCCAACTATGTTGGTAAATTAAATTCTCTTCTTTCCTTTATTGTTTATCACACAATAAATATATTTTTGCTACATTATCTTCCTCTTATGAAACCGCGCTTTGTTCTCTTAGGAACAGCCCTACTGCAATAATCTTTAATCTGTTATTTAATACACCGGGATATATTTTGTAACATACTGACACCTCTGTAACCTGTGGTTTTGCTATGAATCTCTTTTTTAAACAGTGATAACACATTTGCTGTAAGCCACCCTTCTGAATTTTAGTGTTCACCCAGCAGGTATTGATCTTAGGAAAAACTCTCAACTTCATCAGTAATCAACCATGCTTATTTAACTCTCTATTTATCCTGCCAGGTCTTGGAAATTTCTTGCATTTTTGTTTTTTAATTACGTCTTCCATATCTCGTAAGGTAATTAAATCTGTATCTCCACAGTCAGTTTATAATGACTACTTACATTTTTATTATACCACAGGTTCTTGTAAGTTCTCCTTTGTTCCCGACTTATTACCCATGCTACCTAATTTTTTAAAAATTAGCCCGTGGAGCCTCGTTTATTCGACCCTCATTGATCTACACTCCTGGAAATTGAAATAAGAACACCGTGAATTCATTGTCCCAGGAAGGGGAAACTTTATTGACACATTCCTGGGGTCAGATACATCACATGATCACACTGACAGAACCACAGGCACATAGACACAGGCAACAGAGCATCCACAATGTCGGCACTAGTACAGTGTATATCCACCTTTCGCAGCAATGCAGGCTGCTATTCTCCCATGGAGACGATCGTAGAGATGCTGGATGTAGTCCTGTGGAACGGCTTGCCATGCCATTTCCACCTGGCGCCTCAGTTGGACCAGCGTTCGTGCTGGACGTGCAGACCGCGTGAGACGACGCTTCATCCAGTCCCAAACATGCTCAATGGGGGACAGATCCGGAGATCTTGCTGGCCAGGGTAGTTGACTTACACCTTCTAGAGCACGTTGGGTGGCACGGGATACATGCGGACGTGCATTGTCCTGTTGGAACAGCAAGTTCCCTTGCCGGTCTAGGAATGGTAGAACGATGGGTTCGATAACGGTTTGGATGTACCGTGCACTATTCAGTGTCCCCTCGACGATCACCAGTGGTGTGCGGCCAGTGTAGGAGATCGCTCCCCACACCATGATGCCGGGTGTTGGCCCTGTGTGCCTCGGTCGTATGCAGTCCTGATTGTGGCGCTCACCTGCACGGCGCCAAACACGCATACGACCATCATTGGCACCAAGGCAGAAGCGACTCTCATCGCTGAAGACGACACGTCTCCATTCGTCCCTCCATTCACGCCTGTCGCGACACCACTGGAGGCGGGCTGCACGATGTTGGGGCGTGAGCGGAAGACGGCCTAACGGTGTGCGGGACCGTAGCCCAGCTTCATGGAGACGGTTGCGAATGGTCCTCGCCGATACCCCAGGAGCAACAGTGTCCCTAATTTGCTGGGAAGTGGCGGTGCGGTCCCCTACGGCACTGCGTAGGATCCTACGGTCTTGGCGTGCATCCGTGCGTCGCTGCGGTCCGGTCCCAGGTCGACGGGCACGTGCACCTTCCGCCGACCACTGGCGACAACATCGATGTACTGTGGAGACCTCACGCCCCACGTGTTGAGCAATTCGGCGGTACGTCCACCCGGCCTCCCGCATGCCCACTATACGCCCTCGCTCAAAGTCCGTCAACTGCACATACGGTTCACGTCCACGCTGTCGCGGCATGCTACCAGTGTTAAAGACTGCGATGGAGCTCCGTATGCCACGGCAAACTGGCTGACACTGACGGCGGCGGTGCACAAATGCTGCGCAGCTAGCGCCATTCGACGGCCAACACCGCGGTTCCTGGTGTGTCCGCTGTGCCGTGCGTGTGATCATTGCTTGTACAGCCCTCTCGCAGTGTCCGGAGCAAGTATGGTGGGTCTGACACACCGGTGTCAATGTGTTCTTTTTTCCATTTCCAGGAGTGTATATATTCGATCTCCGGTTCACCCAGACTTTTTTTGTTCAATAACTGGGAGTATTTTATACTCCGAAAGTAATAAGGCATCAATTGACGGAGTCAGCCATTAAATTTAAAATGAGCCCACTGCCCTTCGTGTGTTGTACAATACTACATGGTCCTGTTCGATCCGTGTATAAGATGACATAAAAGAAAATGAGGTGGTACTATCCACAGGTCAAACGCACTGCACGAAACGAGTCGCGGAATACTGGAAGGAATTGAAGACTTTTGTTTCAAAATAATGGTACTTGATGAAAAAATTATCGCCGTTTGTTTATTCAGAGACAAAGGCGACAGTGATGATGCGTTATCTGGCGAATTTAGCGTTCATTATGAAAGCATCGTGCCACATACAGATGTGACAACGCAGCTGGACAAATTAATGATTTATTTTCAATATGAGGGTCAAACAACTTCGGCCGAACTATGTTGTTGACTCTCCTACACGGTGGTTTCCACGTAAACGACATACGAATCTGACTAAGGGTCTTGCTAATTATTTCAGAGAGTAAAACCGTTTTTTTTTTTTAATTTCTCGGTAAAATTAAAGTGAAAATAATGTATAATTTGTTTGTGTACATGAAAACAAATTTAATGGGTATGTACACGGCATTAAACATGTTTCATTTTAACTTTTTTCTGAATCTCCGTGTTATCCAGATTTTCGATAATAATAAAAGAGATTCCACTGCACATTACAATATAAATGCTTTCCCTCTCCCCACCACATCAAATCACATCAGGCGAGACACTTTTCCCCCCCAGTCTTGTCCGGACGATTCCAGTCCTCCATCGTTACTGACCACGACGTGGACCGATCGTTGAATCGTAACCTACCTGCTAACACGTAAAGCCCGGAGTTCAGTTTGGCCGCATGCCGCTTGGGCTGCGTAAGGTACGTAACGTGTATCCTGTACCCTGTGGAGCGGTAGGTGTGCCCATGTAGGGCAGAAATGCAGCTCTCCATACAAAATCGCGAGGAATGCTGCACACTCTGGCCGCTTCCAAACACAGTATACCTACGTCTTATTCCTGTCCCATGCCTTCGCTACAAGAGAGAGAGAGGCGTTACGTCAGCCTCTAAGAAAGGAGTACTCCATCGAAGTTAAACATGTATACGCTGCTCAAAACACGTACACACGATACACTCGTTATTACAGTGTTTTCTTAACATCCGTAGATTAAGTGCCATGTACTCAAACCACTTCATTACATACCAATAGTGGCCACTACATCCGTCGGGGCCCGTTAGCAACTTTTAATTGCTGATGCAGAATGAATTTTCATTCTGCAGTGGAGTGTGCGTTGAATTTAAACATCCTGGCAGATAAAACTGAAAGACAAATGGAGACTCGAACCTGGATACCAACTGAACTATCTAAGCGCGACTCGCGACCCGCTCACACAAAGCAGTCTGGAAGGTAAGACAGGAGGTATTAGGGGAAGTAAAGTGTGAAGGCTGGTCGTTAGACGTGTAGATATGTTACAGGGGACAGTCAAATGAAAACGAAAAAATTAGAGAAAAAAGTAAGTGAACTGTTCATTATTTCAAAAATAATTGCCATAACTGTTAATACATTTATTCCACTGTGAGACAAGACGGTGAGTGCCTTGTCTAGGGAACCATGATTGTACCCGAGCGTGCATCTCTTATTCCGAAGAAAAACGACGGCCACCTACGTCCTTCCTCGGGGCTCAAAAATATGGAAATCGCACGGGTACTGTATGGACGATGCGTGGGCCCGACCACATGTTGCCAAGGTTATTTAGAATACGCTGCACAAGTTTCGCTCGAGAGCTCTGACACTTCTCCATACAGCCCGATCCCTCCCCATGCGATTTCCATATTTTTGAGGCTCTGAAGAACGTAGACTACTGCAAACATTTTCCCATGAAGGCGTTGACCGTCTTGTTTCACAGTTGGATTACTTTTGAAATAATACGAGTAAATAATTTATTTACTTTTCTCCTTCTGTCTCGTCTTCGTTTGACTGCTCCTTATTTTATTTACTAAGAAAACCATATGCTCGACTCTTTAGATTTCTCTCACAGCTATTACTCCTACGCACAATGTAGAACTGAGATATATTACAGAGCCTCAACCAGCACTGTTAAAATTCGTAACAATTATGATATTACACTGTTCTTTGTAAATGTTTAGAAATGTATACATTCAAATTAAATATTTCTATTCTTCAAATCAAGAATGCTGAACATTTAACGTCTGAGCTTACTCTTTCATAAATATTTCTATTATTTAAAAACAGTCGTAGCTTGCAGAATGTTCTTTATCAACATAAAAACGACGCGTTTCACCCGGATAGGGCATCATCAGGTCATGTTAAAAAAATCAGAAATTTTCTGCAAAAAGCGTGCGTCAAAACATAACCTGTTGATACCGCACCCGGGCGAAACGGGGCGTTCTTAAGTTAATAAAGAACATTCTGCAACCTAAGACTGTTTTTTAAATAGTAGCAAGAGAAGGCTGCTGTACTACTACGACAACATGAAATGGAATAAATTTTATAAATGTTTTTCTCTTACACTCGTCACACTTCGGCTTGAAATACACCGAAGGGCGAGAACATAATGACGATATGTTTAACAGCGCGTTGGTCGAGGTTTCGAACGCAATACCACCAGGATTCTGCATGGCAAGCATTCGACAGGTTCTTGATAGGATTCCGTAGGTATGCGTCACAAGATGTCTATGCACAGGTCATTCATTTCGATTACATCACGGTCCGGTAGTTTGTACGCGGACTTGGCGACTGATAGCGTCTCGGATGTGTTCCACCGGTTTTATATCATGCGAAGCTGCTGGCCTAAATGCAGACAAGATTTCATTATGCTGTTCCTCAAACCACTGTAGTACGATTCTGGCCTTGTGAAACAGACAATTAACCTGCTAGGAAAGGCCATCATCGTCGGGGAACATATCAGTCAAGAAGGGCCGTAGGATGTTCGCAATTAATGTCCACAGGTTTACTAAAATATAAACAAATTTAAAAAGTGGGAGATGAGGTACTGGTGGAAGTACAGCTGTGGGAATCGGTTGTGAGTCATGCTCAGGTAGTTCAGTTGGTAGATCACTTGCCCGTGATGGGCAAAACCCTGCGGTTGAAGCCCTGATCTGGCACACAGTTTTAATCTGCCAGTACGTTTCAAAATTATAGATGTTAGTCAATATTTTAAACATCAACGACAATGTCATGGAGCCTTCTGTTTACTGCCCCCCCCCCCCCCCCCCTCCGCCAGCCTGTGTCCATGGCGCGGTGCATGTTTCGTGCAGCCATTCGCCTGTATGTTCAAAATGGGTGTGAAATCTTATGGGACTTAACTGCTAAGGTCATCAGTCCCTAAGCTTACACACTACTTAACCTAAATTATCCTAAGGGCAAACACACACACCCATGCCCGAGGGAGGACTCGAACCTCCGCCGAGACCAGCTCGCCTGTATGACTATGTATCTGGACATGGCATCAATGTCTTACAACAGGGAATGTGATTGATCCGACCAGCTCGAGGCGTTTCCATTGATACTCAGTCCAATATCGATTATGCTGTGCTCGCTGCTGTTGTAATTGGTGACGTCGTTGGGTCTTTGTGTGAACATGTAGAGGGGTTCTGCTGCAGAGCCCCCTGATAAACGGTGTGGGTTGAACAGTGTACTGAGAAACGTTTGCGCTTGGATCAGGACTGCACCGTGTCGTCAGATTTGTCACAGATCAGCGCCTATCCCACTTCAGAGAGTGGACAAGCAACCTGACTTCCACTTTCTGTGATGAGGCACGGACATCCAACACCCTGTCGCCTACTTGTGGTTTCACAGTCCAACCACTTGCACTATCTCCGAGGACCCAAGCGAGTTCATACTTCACTTTAAATAACACTATGATTGACAGATGGCAATGGGTGGAGGGGAAGAGGACTGTTGCCTTTGTGCAGCCAGCCACACTTGACAAGGGTCTGCATGCTCCTACAGAACAGGCAACAAGACGAGCACGTGACGCTTGTTAAACAAAAATGGTTCAAATGGCTCTGAGCACTATGCGACTTAACTTCTGAGGTCATCAGTCGCCTAGAACTTAGAACTACTTAAACCTAACTAACCTAAGGACATCACACACATCCATGCCCGAAGCAGAATTCGAACCTGCGACCGTAGCGGTCTCGCGGTTCCAGACTGCAGCGCCAGAACCGCGCGGCCACTTCGGCCGGCCGAAGTATAGTGCTCGAGAGGATGGACATGTTGTTCGTTAGGTCGTGTAGGATGGTATATCCCCGCCACGAACATTGAGACAGGAAATATGCTTGTTTGCACCAAGACAGTGAGCACGACACTAGCACGTGAATAGCTGTTCACCTTTGCCGTTTTCGAGATGCTGGTTCCCAGATGTCATACCTTTGACAACGTCGCTTATGCCAGAGAATTGTCTCACACTGACCAGAAACATCGAATCCTGCCTCGGGTATGGATGTGTGTGATGTCCTTAGGTTAGTTAGGTTTAAGTGGTTCTAAGTTCTAGGGGACTGATGACCTCAGAAGTCCCATAGTGCTCAGAGCCATTTATTTTGACCAGAAAAATTAACGTGACCACCTGTCAAAAGCCTGAACAACCAACTTTTGCAGTACAGACAGCTGTGAGACGTGCAAGAAAAGAGTCAGTTAGGTTCTGGAAGGTACCAACAGGGATGAGACTCTAGTGCTGTGGCCAGCTGCACTTGGTTGAGGCTCCATGACATGTGTAGCCTGATCGAGGATGAACCTGCAGAATCTCGACTGGCTTTCAATCCGGGGAATTTGGTGCCCGGGGCAGAACGTCAAATTCATCCTGGCGTTTTCCGAACAACGCATGTACACTGCGAGTGGCGTGACACGCTGCATTGTCCTGCTGGTAGATGCCATCGCGTAGAGGAAAAAAAGACTGCATGTAGGGGTGAACATGGTCTCTAGGATAGATGCATACTCGTTTTGTTTCTTTGTGGTTTCCAGAATGACGAGATCGCCCGCGGAATGCCACGAAGCATTCCCGGGCATAATGCTTTCGCCTCCGACCTGGACTCTTCTGACGATTGTTGTAGGGCCGTGCACGCCAGCGGCCATCTGTCCGATGGAGCACAAGACGTGATTCATCTGGCAAGGTCACCTGTTATCACTCAGTGGACGTACAGTTGTGGTGTTGGCGTACAAATTCCAGTCTTTGTCGCCGATGAATAGCAGTCTGCATGGATGCATAAACCAGGCACCTGCTGCGGAGACCCATACGCAACCACGTTCGATGAACATCGTTGAGGAGATACTGTTGGTAGCCCCTTGGTTCATTTGGGAGGTCAGCTGTACAATAGTTGCATGTCTATTCACCCGTACACATCTCCGCAGGCTTCGCTCGCTCATGTCATCTATGGTCCATTGTGCACTGCAGTTGCCTCGGTATGGGTTTTGGATGACGCCATTTTGCCATTCACGTTACGCCTTAACCACGGCAGTACGCGAACGAAAAAGTTCAAATGTGTGTGAATTCGTAACGGACCAAACTGCTGAGGTCATCAGTCCCCAGACTTACACACTACTTAAACTAACTTATGCTAAGAACAACACACAAACTCATACCCGAGGGAGGACTCGAATCTCCGGCGGGAGGAACTGCGCAATCCGTGACATGGCGCTTCAAACTGTGCGGCCACTCAGCGCGGCGTTACGCGAACAAAATCAAAATAACTCTGAGCACTATGGGACTTAACTTCTGAGGTCATCAGCCCCCTAGAACTTAGAACTACTTAAACCTAACTAACCTAAGGACATCACACACATCCATGCCCGAGGCAGGATTCGAACCTGCGACCGGAGCGATCGCGCGGTTCCAGACTGCAGCGCCTAGAACGGCACGGCCACTTCGGCCGGCTGTATTCCACGTCTCCTCGACACGCTTTATTACCCTCCACTGCTAGTGCTGCAAACTGCTGTCTGTAAGACGTTACTGCACGCTGACTCCAAACACGGGCGGTGGTCACATTAACGTGACTCGATAGTCTATAAATTGCTGATTTTTCTCTGACCACAATTTTTTGCATCACAATAATTTTATCATTATTTTCTAGATGCCTTGTGAAGTGAAAATAACGAAGAAACTGTATCGTATGCGGATTTTATCACTTTATGAAAATACAAGTGTTTATCGGGTTAAGAGAGAGCAAACGCAAGTACAGTTGGAACAATCAAAAACCTGAAAAACGATGTGGGGACTACACGAGTTTCGAATTTACGGTATCGTAGATAGTCCATCCGGTCAATATTGGTGAGTTCTGGATACTATATCATGTACTACACCCACAGACTGTAAAAATATTATTTTGCTTCTTTTTGTCTGTGATAAGCCTCAAAAATGTTTCAAATGGCTCTGACCACTATGTGATTTAACATCTGAAGTCATCAGTCCCATAGAACTTAGAAATACATAAACGTAACTAACCTAAGGACATCACACACACCCATGCCCAAACGTTCGAACCTGCGACCGTAAAAGTCGCGCGGTTCCGGACCGAATGCTATAAGCCTCACTGTCAACTAGACAGAAGAGTAACATCCGCGTAACTCTTCGCTTACGGATTAATATCGTAGTGGATCACACAGGTCAGCTATCTGTTGTGCGTTACAATTCGGTTGTGATGTCATAGTGGGGAAACAGAGATTAGAGCAGGTGAACAAGCAGGTGACTCACAAATATCCGCATGAATTTATATTGTCTTACTTTTTTAGTCAAATTCTTACGACTGCTTGGTTGGGGTCTTCCATTTGTTGTTATTTGATGAGAGTCTCCTAATCTGATCACACCTACAGGATCCAAAATTCTCAGTAACTAATTTCGCCTCTGTTTTTCCTTCCGGTGTCCAGACGGTTCAGTATGCGCCATATCAGTGTATCACTACACTTTGTGAGAGATTTCCACGTATTTCTTCCCTCCGCATTACTGCCCACTACTCGTCTCATGCTTCATCCATCAACTTAACTTGTAACATATTCTCAACACCTTATTTCACCTGACTGTACAGCCTTCTTCCCCAGTTTTCCCATGGTTCACCTCATACCTCCATACAATGTTGTGTCCCACGTAAAAGTTTTCCTCATATTGATATCATCAGTTAATCCTTGTGCAAAAATTCTTTCTTCATTCTCTGATAGTCACTCTGTATATTCATAAGCTGAATTGTTTCACTTTTTCATGGTCTTTACCAGGTTCAATCTTTAGCAGATCTTTAAGCTGTTTTATGGAAGTCTTCGTCACATTCACCACTGTTTTATTTATACTTACAGCAAAGTTTTTCTTAAATAGCCTGTACTTTCCATTCAACTACACACAAGGAATAAGCAGTTCTGAAAGAACTATATGTTACAGGAGTGCGATGTGTGTGCTGAATGAGCTTTTGAGGTAATTTGGAGGCTGCGACGGAGCAGTCTTTTTCGCTGTTAATAGAGGATACTAGAGTCCCATTAACAACTTAGCGCTGTACATGTTGGTTGTGAACAATGGCCATGTAGGTGATAGGTCCACTACTGGAGCTTTGAGCAGACTCAGAAATGCATGATTGTGTCCGCTTAGTCCACGTAACAGCCTGCTGCGGAATGGGGGAGGAATTCAGAGTACTGCACCATCTGTGAAGAATCCGGTACAAGGAGAACGGGCTGTAGGCCGCATAAGGCAGGGCTGGATTGTGTGTGGGATGCGGCCTTCAGGCGGAGGCGCAGAACGACGCCGCGAAACCTCTCATACCACCGACTCTCAGTGCTGTCTGCAGATTCAAGTTTCGGTTGTGCCAGGTTAGTGTTAAGAGATTTAACGTCCACAGCACACTGGTTTCATTAACGATGTAGCACTGTCGTACTTCAATAAGGACGTGGGGAAAAAATGTGCCGCAGACTGAAGGAAATATCCTGCCATTCACGGTACATGAGAGACGCTATACGATTTATAAATCTGGATGGACAGTCAAAATTTTGTTACTGAGCTCTGTTCATAAGTCAAGGACGCTACGAAACCTCACATATTGAAAATCTGTCCTGTGAAGGAGCTCGAACGGGAGTAACCAGTGTCTAATGAGGATTTTCCACGTTAAGCAAATCATACGAATACGAAATAGGCAGGCTCCTACTTTCGCTTGTTGTACATCAAAAAGATTTATAACATCTACGAAAACTGTTTCGGAGATCTTCTGTTTCATCCTTCTCTCAACTTTTAACAATAATCAAAGGTACACCGAAGTCTCATTTCATTTTGTCCACAATGTTCCCCCTTTCAACAATGCAAAGTGTTACTAATTATTCGTTAGCCAAATGCTGAAGAACCCATTTTCGAGTAGTTAACGGACTTATATCGTGTCATATACTGATAATCTACCGCCCACCGCGACGTTGGATGCTCCTAGGTGGCGTTGCGGGTACGTGACGCGGTAACAAAAAGTATGTAAGCGGAGCGGACATGGAGGGGGTCAGCCTATCAAAGAAGTGGGCTGAATGTAGGAAAACCCATTGAAATAAGATACTTTGACGGAAGGCAGATTACTTTTATGCAGAGTTTGTGAACGAATACCTCGAAAGCGGTGGAGGTGGTCGAATTCTCGCATGCTTCTGTTGTGAGCATCTACCGGAGGAGGTAGGACAGTGAAACTACCACTACGCGCTAAATGGTTGGACGTCCACGACTCTTCGCAGAACGTGGGTTCCGAGGTTTGTCTGCTCTGTAAAATTGGATAGATGGTGATCTGTGACATCTCTGTCAAAGAGCATAATGCTGGTGCACGCACAAGTGTTTCGGAGCACACCGTTCATCGTGCATTGTTGAACACGGAGCTCCGCAGCGGAATACCCCTACGTGTTCACACGCTGACACAATAACATCGTCAGCTACGATAGCAGTGGGTACGGGAGATTCGGGATTCGACCGTTGATAATGGAGTCGTGTCGGCTCTTCGGGTGAATCACATTTGTGTTACACTAGGCCGGCAGTCGTCTACACAAATGCCTTCATCGACGTGAACGGCGGCTCGAAACGTGCAGCGCGCCGCGGACGTAGGCTGGTGGGAGCAGTATTATGCTATGGAAGACGTTCTCCTGCGCTTGCATAGGGTCTGTGGAAGTAATCGAAGACAGCTGACAGCTGCTAACCACCTGCATCCCTTTATGCTCGATGTCTTCTCCGACGGTGATGTCATTTTTCAGCAATATAACTGTCTCTGTTTCGGAGCCAGAATGTAGATGTCTCGGCCACCAAATTCGCCTAATGTAAATCCTGAGGAACTCATCTGGGTGGCTGTCGGACGCCATCACCGCGTGCGGCGATAAGCGGCCAGTTATATACGCCAATTACATGACCTGTGCACAGCCATCTAATGTCACATCTCTCCACAAACCTACCAACGAACTGGTAAGCAGAATCAGTGATGTATTGCGTTCCAAAGACGAACAAACAAGCTCTTAAGAAGACACTCACAATGTTTTGGCTCATCATTGTGAATGCTGGTAACGTTTAAAACTCCATTTTCCAGCGATCCGACCAGAAATTATTAATCGGAAAATATTTTAGAAGCTACTTGTCTCTGATACACCAGTCATTAGTCAGATGAAAAACACAGAGTTCCGAGAGACCTACGTATGACAAAAGTAAAAAAAAAAAAAATGGTTCAAATGGCTCTGAGCACTATGGGACTTAACATCTCAGGTCATCAGTACCCTAGAACCTAGAACTACTTAAACCTAACTAACCTAAGGACACCACACACATCCATGCCCAGCGGTCGCGCGGTTCCAGACTGACGCGCCTAGAACCGCTGGGCCACTGACAAAAGTAATTTAAGATATAAATAACTTGTATAAGAGCATGAAACAGGATCAGATAGACGAACACATATTACACTGCTCCTGTAACTAGTTTGCATCATTAACACCAGAATACTCTATTGCTGTCTTGAAAGAAAATGTAGACTTGAAACTGATTTTTAAAAGACAAACAGCAACAGACACAAACGAAGAAAACGTCGTGCAAACTAAAGATTTATCAATAGGAAACATTGCCACAGAATTAACGACGACATTTAGAAATGTTGGATTATTTGAAGCGTAAGCTGTTGGAAAATCATACAAAAGAATATGAAAGTGCCTAAAATGAGATAGTCATGATGATATGATCTGGGTAGATGTACGAAATAAACAAGGAAATCTGAGATACAATGGAGAAGTAACAAATATGTGAAAATGCTTTATTGGAGAAGTGAAAGTGTCATCAGTTGTCTCTATGCAGATCATTTTTGGAACGGAACCTACTAACAGCTTAGAGACAGAATTGAAGACACTTTCTGCAGGACCTGATGATCATTTTGCAGGACAATGCTCAAGCACATACAGTGCAAGCTGTTACTGCTTTGTTTGAGTGATGGGGCTGCTAAGTGCTATACCACCTACTGCACTCCCCTCACTTAAGCCCTCGTAAGTTCAACTCTATTTCTAAACCTACGGAAACACTTCACGGCATTCGATTCAGAACTGCTACAAATTCGTCGGCCAATAGACAGCGCCACTCGAACTGTCGACACAACTGGCACTGCTAAGAGTATCCTACGGTCTCCACATCGCTGGCAACGGGTTATACACAATGCTGGTGACTATTTTGAAGGTCAGTAAAACTTTGAAACACGTATCTATTTTCTACGATCTGTAAATAAATAGGTACCACTATTAAAGTTCCAAACCTCGTACATGAAATGTCGATCGTTAAGATCGACCAAAGCGTTCAGATTTTAACATTCAGATCTTTGTTACAAAACTTGTTAATTTCACTTTAACAGTAAATCCTATAGTATTATAGATATTATCAGTATTCAAGTTCTATTGGGATCACCATGAAAATTTATGGAGAATATCAGATTAAAATTACTGTGGCTTCATTCCCTGAATTACTACAGAATTAAAAAGTTTCCATAAATGTTCCCCTTTATGGCCGATCTCAGGTCGCAATATTTAACACTGCCACGTCTCCCTGGCCACAAACGCCTTCTACTGGGTTTCCCTATGTCGTAGATTCTCGTCTGTCTCACCCACACACTACAGCGCTTTGGGTTCAATAGACATTAGAAGTCTGTGAGTTTCCCCATCTCGTGTAAATCTGCGCCCTTTGTGTCACACAGTCCTGAGCGTTAGTTTCACAATTCCTGTAGGCTGACTTTTTCGGCCATATATTTAAATGAGAGCGAAATGATCTTTAACTCACAATACCCATCGCTCCTAGCCAAAATTTTCTATTCAGAAAATATCGTCAATACCTTACGCTCCCATAGTATTTACGATATTCTATAAACAGCAAATTTTGACTAAGAACGATGCGTATGCGTATGATCTTTTAACGTTTTTGCATCTCATGATGCGGCTTTAGGCCGCGAAACCGGTTGTGTTTTAGTAAACAACAATTTTACCAGCTGTTAGTGGAGTTCTTCCTATGATCATGAAAACCAAGTCAGGGCCGAATGTACCCCTGAAATGACGCACATGGAGAAGAACTACTGTGTTACTGTAGTATACTGTATTCAATGATCTGGAGGTCAGTAGACCATGCGACTGTATGCCTCCCTGCACCGTAACATCTGGACCACCAAAACGATCATTTTCGACAGTGCTGGACGTATCCTCACGTGCCGAGACATGGGAACACGTAATGCATCCAGGTATATTCTCGAGCATTGTGAGTCAGTTTTTCTCTATTTTATGTCCAAAAAATTTAATTTTCGCGAAATATCGATCTCATTTCTCTGTCTCATATCAAGCAATGTCCGCCCCAGTAGCTGAGTGGTCAGCGTGACGGATTGCCGTCCTCTGGGCCCGGGTTCGATTCCCGGCTGGGTCGGAGATTTTCTCCGCTCAGGGACTGGGTGTTGTGTTGTGTTCATCATCATTTCATCCCCATCCGGCGTGCAGGTCGCCCAATGTGGCGCCGAATGTAATAAGACCTGCGATATGGCGGCCGGACCTGCCCCGCGAGGGGCCTCCCGGCCAATGACGCCAAACGCTCATTTCCATCAAGCAATAAGAAAAGAAACGGTTAATGAAATCGATACTGTGCCTTGTGAGAAGGAAAGTGTACATAGCCCACAGGAATGTAACCTTGTAGAAAGAGTCACCGACGGGTACTCACATTATGAGTACAGTTATCAGGGTCATTAAATGGTCCAACGGTCTTTTATGTTTGGCCGTGCTCAGATTTCACTAGAAGCAGTCTTTATCTAGTCCTGTTCCTATCTCTTAACTCCGTCTAGACAAGAAACCCATTGTCTGACCCTCTCTCTGTGAAAGCGCGCAGCCATTTTAGGTGCTCGCCATTCCGCTTTCTCTCCGCTAAAGATCTCGCTACAGCCCATTGGTTGCTCCTGCTCATATGTCCGGTCTCTCCAGGTTCAGTCTGCACGTTAGCCGCTGTTTTCCCTACCTAAATACCAGAGAAAATATAGTCCAAAGCGCTTGTAGAACTTGCTAATATCTGTCTTACAGTGAAGAATCCAAGTTCGAACGGCTAAAACAGAATGAAAGTTATTTTACTACTCGGAGATGTACCTGTTCCACGACCAGTCAAGTTCATTTATCTGCAAAATTCTGCATTTGTGTAGAATCGATGTTTAGAGGATAACGGATCTTCAGACTACAGAAGACGAGTCGCTGAACAAAAAATACCTTGTAACAAAAGTTATGAGCGGCAGGTTCACAAATATCACAAATGAGGTACTACTTAGCAGAAATCTAATACACCGCCTCACGTCTGAGGCGGTCCCACATAAGTTTGTTGTGGACGGACCTGAGGGTTGTGCTCGCTACGGAGACAGTTCACAGGCACACGGGCCATATTTTGACGAGCACTGTTCTGTTGAAAAACGCCACAACGATACTGTCACATGAGAGATAATCTCTATATATTAAAAGCAATGTCCAGACTGACTGACTCAACACGGCCAGCCCAAACCGCTAGGGATAGATACTTCAAATTTGGAGAAGGTATGGATCTTATACAGTAAGCTCGTTTAAGAAGGAACTGTCCGAGCTTCCAACCTTAAGGTGGTGAAATAAGGGATGACGCTATTAAGGCAATTTTGAAGCTAGACCTACGGAAATAGGTAACTGGTTTCTCGATCAGAAATAAAGAAATTTTTGGAAATTTAACAGTAAGGAGTGAAAAAATGGGTGAAACCTTTTTTTGAAATTATATATTTACTAAAGAACTACAAAAGTATTTTTAAAGCTACGTCTATGAACACTGCTATTTGACTTTTCGGTTACCAACAAAAAAAAAAAAATCTTCCAGTGTTTTTGAAAATTGAACCCCTAAGGGGGTGAAATAGGGCATGAAAATACGTCGCTATTAAGGAAATTTTGAAGCTGTAACTACGAAAATTGGTATTTAGTTTCTCAATCAGAAAGAAAAAAACACAGGTTTCAGCACTTTTGGAAATTCAGGCACTAAGGGGGCAAATGAGTGAGAGGAAGTTTTTTTGAAAATAAATAATTACTAAAGAAGTACTAAAGGATTTTTAATGCTACATCCATGACATGAAACTTCCTGGCAGATTAAAACTGTGTGCCCGACCGAGACTCGAACTCTGGACCTTTGCCTTTCGCGGGCAAGTGCTCTACCAACTGAGCTACCCAAGCACGACTCACGCCCCGTCCTCACAGCTTTGCTTCTGCCAGTACCTCGTCTCCTACCTTCCAAACTTTACGGAAGCTCTCCTGCGAACCTTGCAGAACTAGCACTCCTGAAAGAAAGGATATTGCGGAGACATGGCTTAGCCACAGCCTGGGGGATGTTTCCAGAATGAGAACTGAAGCTGTGGGGACGAGCCGCTAGTCGTGCTTGGGTAGCTCAGTTGGTAGAGCACTTGCCCGTGATAGGCAAAGGTCCCGAGTTCGAGTCTCGGTCCGGCACACAGTTTTAATCTGCTAGGAACTTTCATATCAGCGCACACTCCAATGCAGAGTGAAAATTAGGTCTCATAATTTTATATCCCTTGCAGAACCGTAGCAGAGCCGTCGAATTCGAAACTGCAATAATACGTAATGAAGCAGGAAGAAGTTTTTTGGAGTAAATAATTTTTACATGGGATGTCATTATGGTGCTTTTTTTTTGGTGGGGTTTAAGGGCGCTCAACTACAGAGGTCATTAGCGCCCAGTCACAGTTATTAGAGCACATGGAATCTAGTAAAACTCAAGGGGAGGGGGGGACACCAGAAAGGCTTGACAAAGATGCAGATAAAATAAAAAAGTTAGATGTCTTCGGACAAGCCAGTCAAAGTTATAAAACGCAGAACACGAGCAGCTGCTCGAGCGTCATCAGCTAAAATATCCGGTAAAGTAGATGGCAGGGACAGGACAACACGAGATTGACTAAAGCGGGGACACGACAATAAAACATGGCGCACTGTTAATGCCTGACCACAAGGGCACTGCGGGGCTGGGTCACCGGAGAGCAGGTAGCGGTGGCTAAACCTCATTATGGTGCGTTTATCTAAGAAACACCGTGAAATGTTGACATTGATTGTAAAGTAATCATTAACGGTACGAGAGCATAGTCTACCACATGACGATGGAAAGAGATCTTATCACTATAGCGCACAGTCTTTAACTTGAGCGTATAAGCGGTGTAGCTCGTATAATCTTCGGTTACATCAAAGTTATTTATTTATTTATTAATATCAATGTTTCCAGGCAATGTTTACTGAAAGGCAGTATTTATGACCCATAGAGTCCTCCTGATGTCTGAGTGCCAAAAGGCAACTTTTGTTAGAAAATATTTATTAATAACTATTACTTATTCGCGCCAGAATAAATGTGCTTTCTCTACGTATCTCTTTGCTGACGTCACGAGTGATTTCTGCATCGACACCTCATCCCACTGGCTCTAAAAGCTCCAGATGGCCAACTGCCTCTGCTAACCAGCGTGGGAAACCTACGCTCGCTCCTTACTCCGTACGTACTGCAGCGCCGATACATTCACTTCACGTACATGAAACAGGAAATAAAGTAAAACGGGCTCTTATCTGCATATAGTCAACCGCTGGTAGCTGAGTGGTCAGCGCGACGGAGTGTCATACCTAACGGCCCGGGTTCGATTCCCGACTGGGTCGGAGCTTTTCTCCGCTCAGGGACTGGGTATTGCGTTATCCTTATCATCCTTTCATCCCCATCAACACGCAAGTCGCCGAAGTGGCGTCAACTCGAAAGACTTGCACCAGGCGAACGGTCTACCCGACGGGAAGCCCTAGCCACACAGCATCTTCATTTATCTGCAAATAAGGGGTACATGGCATTTACGTGCCCTCGCGTTCCATGCAGTCCAAAATCCGGCCACAGTCACATTAGAATGCCCCAGAAATCTGGATATTTTACGATTTGTCCTGCCGGCCAAATGGAAGCCCACAGTGAGACGGCCGTCAAACGGTATGAGAGACTGATAACGCTGTCTCACACGAGTACGCGGCATCTCCGTGTCTTTCACAGTGATCATCCAATATCTGACGCTGTTCATGCACCTTATGGATCATACCAGGCCTGATAACAACACTAGACATGGACAACATTAAGCACTCTGGTAGCCGTTCAACCTGTCATAGAGAATTAAAACTCTAATCATTCACACACCTTTCGATGGTGAGTACCTCTGCGAAGTTACATTGACATTTGAACACGTCTTCTGAGTGTTTCACTTTTTTGTCAGGGCAGGGTACACACTTGAAACAATGTGTTTAATGCATTAACACGGAAAGGAATTTCTTAAAATAGAACGTTCATCCCATATTCGTCATCGAAGTGCAAATGTGGAGTTTCAATGAAGAACACAGCGAGTGGAATTGTATGAATACTTGACACTGGCACCAAAATTATATGTTTGGGCGGGTGCATAAGGTCGTAGCGTTTTTCCATACACAGCAGATACACATAACAGAGAGTTCAACCATCAATCACATATTCTCCTTCACTGTTTACAAGTCTCCCTACGCTGGGGTAACTTTTCGAATGCACTACTGTAGAGATCACGTGGTTTTGAGACGAAGAACTCGTCGAACTGCGTTCGGAGCGTTTCACCCCAAAGGAAGTTACTTGAAGGTCGTTCGATAGTTAGCGGAAAAGGTGAAAAATCTGAGGATGCAACATAGGGGAATAAGGTGGGTGCGGAATGGCTTTACAACCCACCTCTGTATAGTGTTTTCTGTCAATCTAGCAGAATGCCGGCGGGCGTTATATCATGGGGTAGCACTATTTTACTGAGTACTTCAGGTCGTTGTTCTTGGAGTGAGTGTGCAAGACATCTCAGTTGTTGACATTAAACGTCAGAAGTGATGGGTACACCTCGGGGAATCATTTCGTAGTACGTCACACCGTAGCTACTCCATGAGATGTATCAGTATCACCTGTGGATGCACGCAGGTCTTCCTACGGGGAAGTGCTGCATTCTTTGGGCTTAACCATTCTTCTCTTTTCCTTACATTAGTATAAAGACACCATTTCTCGTCACCAGTAACGATAGAGGATAGGAACGATATTTGTTGTTCACAAGGCAACTGATGACGAGCCAACACTGACGCACATATGGCCACCCACTGATTTTCGTGATTTTGTACCTATAAACCCGATTTCTGAACCTTCCCCGTTGCATACAAATATCGCACGATAATGCGATCATCACAGCTCATCATATCTACCAGTTGTCGAGTACAATGACGTGGTTCATTGCTGATAAATGCGTTTAAACGATCTTCATAAAACCCCGAAGGTCTTGCTGTACGTGGAGAGTCGCTAACGGCAAAATAATCCGCCTGAAAACGAAAACATTTTGTTGCGGTGCTCTGTCCACTGGCATTATCCCCATACATGGCAGAAATGTTTCTGACTGCCTCAGCTGCTGTCACCCCTCTGCTGAACTCAGACAGAAGAATATATCGGAAATGTTCCGATTTCTCCACTTCGCACTGCATTTTTCTTTTTTTTTTTTTTTTTTTTTGCGTACACTGCTCCACATACTAACTCCAAATAGTCCAGGAAGAGTTTCCTAACAACTTCACAGCCCTTAGAAGGATCAGCTGCGGCTACCCGGCTCACCAAGTGGAAAGAAAGATGCCACCACCTGTCAAACTGGATGACACTACAAGAATCCCTGCCGCCTGGACACATGGAGAAGTGGGTCATCTGGAAGTCCTTGAACAGACTACGGACCGAAGTCGCAGGATCGAGGGACAATCTCATTAAATGGAACGTCCAACTGCCACTGCCACCGTGCAAATGCGGTGAATTGCAGACAACCTGGCATCTCTTCAAATGTAACCAGCTGTAGCATGAAGGACTTAACGTGTGCAGCACCCAATGCTATCAAAGTTGCACAATTCTGGGTGAATACTGTATAGTTTTCTTTGTATGTATTGTAAATATGTTCATTTTAGTGCACCCCTGACACGAATAAAGAAGAATATCTCCAAACGACAAACTGGCCATGTGTAAACTTAAATAGCAACAGGTAACTAGAAATGCAAGATTAACAAAAACTTTGGACAATCGAAAAATGAACCCAAAGCAATCGGAATACCAACATTCAAAACAGAAACGCTATTAACTTATGCATCAACCTAATACATCTCGTTACTATGCATTCGCCCTGAAATAATCCACAATCAAAGGCAGTAGTAGGGATCATATTATGCAGGCCTTATGTTCATTTCCGCAGTGTTCTAATCACTTCACTGAAACTTGGCATGTCCAGTTCGATGACGAACATAAGAACAACGTACGACAACACTTATTTCTTGAAGGAAATAATTTCACCACAATAGATTTTAATGTTTCATTTTTCAGTACACGATTGTAATTTCGGCACTTAGGACTTTGTCAGGTGCTGAAAATAGTGCTTTAACATAATTCATAAATACGTTGCCGTGATACAAACATCGAGGAATTCGGGACCATTGTCAAGAAAGCCTGGCTGGAATCTTGCTTCGCACTTTAAATAAAACCCTTTGGAACAGGCGTTTCTGTGAGTTGTCAGCACCATGTCAAAACGAGTGCGTTTTGATTGTGGTGGATCCGCGCAGCTGCTACGGTCGCAGGTTCGAATCCTGCCTCGGGCATAGATGTGTGTGATGTCCTTAGGGTAATTAGGTTTAAGTAGTTCTAGGTCTATGGGACTAATCGCCTCAGATGTTAAGTCCCATAGCGCTTAGAGCCATTTTGAACCATTTGATTGTGGATTCCATGCAGGAGATTCTTCACAGTAATTTTCATTTTATGAAATATAACTCTTTAAGTACCGTATGTGGTTCGAGGAAACATTCACTTTTTGTGAAATAACACCTCTCTTATCACTATTATAAACTAGTCATAAGTGTACGTCACGTGATATTATTTCTTTAGAGATATGTGGTTCTGCAGTCCTTAGTTTCAGCAACCTTCGAATATCGACTATACATAAATGCAGACTTTTATGGATGAATGATCTTGGCGGGTGGTAGAGGAGACATGTCCCTATTTTTTACAATTGTGTTTATCCGGTTTTAATGATCGAGGTGGAGCGCTTCACCTGTAACACCCTGCAACGTCGCGTTCATTGGGAAAAGGACTCAGTAAGGCCTAGCTGTTATACGACACGCCCATCTATAGTCAAGATTATTAATTTAGTTGGTAGCGAACACTTCAGTTGCTCAACGCTTACACATAGGCCTTGGAATACATTCGCATTAATACGCTATGAAATTCTTTTTGGATCTAGGTTACACGTGCTCCCAATCACTACGGTAAGCGGCTCCTGAAACAATTGAGATCAGACACCGTTCCAAGAATACACACACACACACACACACACACACGCATACACACACACTCTCTCTCTCTCTCTCTCTCTCTCTCTCTCTCTCTCTCTACTCGAAATTTTAAGATCTTGCCCTTAAAAGATAAGAAGCTCTCGGACACTCTTGGTCTGTGTACACAACAGCACAACGACATGAAAATTCTGTTATAGAACAATTACGTACATTGGAAAGCTGTGGTGGATTGAAAAGTGACAGAAAGGAGACGTGATTATACACCTGAATTAATTTACGTAGCAGAAATTACGAAACGAAGAGGCAATAGAAAGAATGTGCGAGGGAAGAAATCTAGGATTTCTCAATACAAACTGATTCATCGTTCTTTTCCTAAGACATCCAGAAATAGTTAACTTATCACTTTAAGGAATTGTAAAGTAGATTTTGACACCAAAATTTATGTATGCTGTTGGATATAGTAGGTATGCACAAATGAAAAAAAAAGTATTTACCGTACTACGTATACCCCTTGAACCTTTCCCGATACGAGACCTGGCCCCTAAGGAAGATATGATGACGGCATATTTAACAGCTATCGTAGCGGTGTTAAAAATGCCTCGAAATGTTCTGCGCCAGTGATGTTGATACTATCTGATTCGTCAGCAACACAGTAATGCCCCAATAACCTCGTAGTGTGACGCAGTGCAACTAGTGGACATTATACAGCACAATAGCACCCAAATTAAATTTGGGACAAAGGCCACTGCGACTTTCAGGGCCACGAACTGATGGTCTGTCTATGGAAGGAAGCAATAGTTACGCGCAGCCACGATTATAACAAAGTACCGAAATTATACTCTGTTGTGACTTTGAACGTATCACTAAGAAACTAGTGGCGTAATGAAAAGAAAACTTCTAGCATCTGTAGCGGACGGTCTTTAGAGAGCTATAAGCTTTTTCCTGAGTCCCGGCCAAGTAGTGATATTCCAAAATCGTATCAGCTATATCCGCCGGTAGATACGGTACACAGCCATACACACGACGGGTACCACACGGCAAGGTCGACTTCCCATGTGACCCTACATAGTCAAGTTCAGACGCCCTAGAGGGCGCACATACACACTGAATTATCATGGACGTATAACAAGGGGAATCGTCATGGCGATACGGACTTTAAGCGTAATTCCACCACGTTTGTTACCCCAGATAATAGCTTCTGGTGGAAATGTTTTGATTAAAAATGCCAGCCGGCCGCGGTGGCCGTGCGGTTCTGGCGCTGCAGTCCGGAACCGCGAGGCTGCTACGGTCGCAGGTTCGAATCCTGCCTCGGGCATGGGTGTGTGTGATGTCCTTAGGTTAGTTAGGTTTAAGTAGTTCTAAGTTCTAGGGGACTTATGACCTAAGATGTTGAGTCCCATAGTGCTCAGAGCCATTTGATTTTAAAAATGCCACCTTTCGTCATTTACGGATCTACAAAACATTCTGTTTCTAGAACTAAGTGTAGAGGAATCACATTTCATTCGTATGTGGACTGCTTCAAACGATAGTTCCCTTTATATACACGAATTTTGGTTGCGCTGCTTACTTTTACTACAGTGGTTTCATTTCTAACATTTGACTTCAGATTTTGTATCATTCCAACTGTAAAAGCTCTCTGGGTGCATGTTGTGAGATGGAAAGATTAGATACCGATCAAACACAGCAAAATACTAGTACGTTCTCATTTTCGGGCATAGACCGAACATTGATTTCGTCAGTCCACATTATGGAAAATGCTGGATTACGAAAGAACCCTTTTCATAACACACACTTCTCTCCTTGGTTGTTCGAAACGTATAAGAAAATTACATTAAAGAAGTAAAATGCGTCGTATTACTGGATCAATTATGGATTTAAGATCGGCAAAACATCTGAGAATGCCTTCAAAATGGTTCAAATGGTTCTGAGCACTATGAGACTTAACATCTAAGGTCATCAGTCCCCTAGAACTTAGAACTAGCCTAAGGACGTCACACACATCGATGCCCGAGGCAGGATTCGAACCTGCTACCGTAGCAGTCGCGTGGTTCGGGACTGAAGCGCCTAGAACCGCTCGGCTGAAAATGCCTTCCTGGCGGTCTGTTATTCACGAAAGCACTGTAACATCTATTTAGAATAACTGTTGCGTGCACACGACACAATGTAAGAACAAGAAGCAATAGTTTACGGCAGTCTGCAAATGCTTTGGGGCTTCTAATAAGACAGCGCCGGCTTCAAGAAAACATACGGTGCCGCGCGGTTAGAGGTGCCATGTCAAGGACTGCGTGGCCTCTCCCGCCGGAGGTTCGAGTCCTCCCTCGGGCATGGTTGTGAGTGTTGATCTTAGCATAAGTTAGTTTAAGTAGTGTGTAAGTCTAGCGACCGATGACCTCAGCAGTTTGGTACCTTAGAAATTCATACATATTTGAACATTTCGAACAACGTACAGCGCAAGGCTGTCGCGCCATCTCCCCTTATTACACCTCCATGTAGATGGTCCAGTGACGTTAATGCGACCACCGCCTACGTTCGACGTCAACCTGTGATAACCACTCACAGACAGCAGGCGGCAGCACTAGCAGTGCAGGGTACATAAAGCGTGTCGGGGGATGCGAAAAACAGTGCAGTCGTTTGCGTAATGCGAAAACAGAAAGACTTATCTGACGTGACAATTGGCTTTCGGGCCAAGACTGAAAGTATTTCCGAAACCGCTAAGTTTCCAAACTTTTTGCATGCCGCGGTGGTTAAAGTGTACCATGCATGGCAAAATGGTGCTATCCGAAACCGGTGCCGAGGCAACTGTAGTGCGCGATGGGCCACATAGATGTCAGGAGTGAACGTAGGCTGAGGAGATGTGTAAGGCTAACAGACGTGCGACTGTTGAGCGGCCGACCGCCCAAAAGATCCAAGGGGCTACCAACAGTGTCTCCAGCGAACGTTGCTGCGTACGGGCTTCCGCAGCAGGTGCCTGGTTCGTGCACCCATGCAGCCTGTTGTTCATCGGCGACGAAGGCTGGAATTTGCTCGCCAGTACCGAAACTGGATGTCCACCGAGTGACGACAGGTGGCCCTTTCACATGACAGATGGACGCTGTCGTGTACGGCGTGGAATGTCCGAAAGCAAACACCCTGGAACAATCGTCGGGAGGAGCCACGCTGGAGGAGAGAGGGTCTGGAAAATGTTTTCGTGGCATTCCCTGGATGGTCTCGTCATTCTGGAAGGCACAATGGACTTACCCAAGTATGCACCTTGTAATGGTACTTGAATTACGTAACCATTACGGCAGCTCACCTGAACCTCTCCATACCAGCAATATTCAACTGTGTTTCTGTAAAGTAGTTAACATATTTCTGAGACAACACTCAGATTTGATTTCATTAATGTAGAGATACTTTGATACGTCGATATGTTTATGTTGCAATGATATTATTCTTATGTGTATTATTTCTTTTGTCACTATGATCTTTTCACGTACTTGTAACTCTGATTTTTGGGCGCGTAAGCGGTTTTTAGTTAATTGTTAGAGAGTCGGACCTTGAGAAAGTCCTATAAAACTTTTGAATATCGCATAATAAAACCTAGGCCTCTTTGCATCCGAGCTTGGAATCATCACCACCTAGATTCTCGACGATTGAGCCATGATTTTACAACGAGACCAGCGGGGGAAACACGAAAAGATGAGTGCCTAGTTTATTCATTATTACATGAAATGACTTTATTAACTGTGCTCTAATGACACCTGCCACATAATAACTTTGTTGTTGCCAGAAAATGCAGTATTTAGCAGCGTGAGCAACACCCCTATCATTATTAAATTTTGACCTTTTTTGTCGTAGGGTTGTTAGAACCTGTCCTTGGGGAACAAGTTCAAAATGGTTCAAATGGCTTTGAGCACTATGGGACTTAACATCTAGGGTCATCAGTCCCCTAGGTTTAGAACTACTTAAACCTAGCTAATCTAAGGACAGCACACACATCCATGCCCGAGGCAGGATTCGATCCTGCGATCGTAGCAGCAGCGCGGTTCCGGACTGAAGCGCCTAGAATCGCTCGGCCACAACGGCCGGCCGAACAAGTCCACACCTATATGCAGTTTGTTTTCCTCAGTACGATGGCATCTACCAGCAGGACAATGCAACGTGTTACATAGCTGGCAGTGGAAGAGCGCTGGGATGAATTTATCCCTGGCCATCAGACTTGTGGGTACATTCAAACCCAAGCGAGAATGTCTGGTACACCTCGATCGCGCTATTCGCACCATGAATCCTCAACAGAAACCTAGCGCACTGTCCAAGGCACTGGAGTCCGGACCTTCCAGAATGTCACTCACCCTCTTCCCGCAATCTCGCAGCTTTCCGCGATGGGAAAGGTGGTTATTCAGTCTTTTGACAGGTGGTGACGATCTGACGTGGTCCGCACCATAGGAAGCGCCCAAAACACGCCTCACGTCATGCATTTAATTCCCAAAAGAAAATTCGTCCGCCTGCTGCGGATAAAAGCGGGCGCACAGCTGCACTCGTGCAGTCCCACGCCGTCAGTCTCACCAGAGTCTTACAGTACCGCAGTAGCAACCGAATGTCGCGGCGTGCGCCAGGAGTTACCTGTTGTCACCACCAGCAGAACCAGACAGGCATTCTTCCAGTTTAGTCATCTTTCACTGGAATCAGAAGCTAGACCAGTGTTCAAAGTCATATCTCGTGACACAACTGTTCAACAATCTAATTATATTTAAATCAGCGTAAGAATAAACACAAGTTATAAAAATAAAACTTGACAGCAACACTGAAGAGTGAACCAACGATCAACAATTATTTAAGAAACAAAAAGGGATAAAAAGAAAAGAGTTATAAATAAATATTTTAACGTAAAGACAACCCAAAAGAATTACAGAAATCATCCTCATCATCATACTACAGTTGTTGTTGTTGTGGTCTTCAGTCCTGAGACTGGTTTCATACAGCTCTCCATGCTGCTCTATCCTGTGCAAGCTTCTTCATCTCCCAGTACCTACTGCAACCTACATCCTTCTGAATCTGCTTGGTGTATTCATCTCTTGGTCTCCTTCTACGATTTTTACCCTCCACGCTGCCCTCCAATACTAAATTGATGATCCCTTGATGCCTCGAACATGTCGTACCAACCGGTCCCTTCTTCTTGTCAACTTGTGCCACTAACTCCTCTTCTCCCCAATTCTATTCAGTACCTCTTCATTAGTTATGTGATCTACCCATCTAATCTTCAGCATTCTTCTGTAGCACCACATTTCGAAAGCTTCTATTCTCTTCTTGTCTAAACTATTTTTCGTCCATGATTCACTTCCATACATGGCTACACTCCATACAAATACTTTCAGAAACGACTTCCTGACACTTAAATCTATACTCGATGTTAACAAATTTCTCTTCTTCAGAAGCGCTTTCCTTGCCTTTGCCATTCTACATTTTATATCCTCTCTACTTCGACCATCATCAGTTATTTTGCTCCCCAAATAGCAGAACTCCTTTATTACTTTAAGTGTCTCATTTCCTAATCTAATTCCCTCAGCATCACCTGACTTAATTCGACTACATTCCATTATCCTCGTTCTGCTTTTGTTGATGTTCATCTTACATCCTCCTTTCAAGACGCTATCCATTCCGTTCAACTGCTCTTCTAAGTCCTTTGCTGTCTCTGACAGAATTACAATGTCATCGGCGAATCTTAAAGTTTTATTTCTTCTCCATGGATTTTAATACCTACTCCGAATTTTTCTTGTTTCCTTTACTGCTTGCTCAATATACAGATTGAATAACATTGGGGAGAGGCTCCAACACTATCTCACTCCCTTCCCAACCACTGCTTCTCTTTCATGCCCCTCGACTCTTACAACTGACATCTGGTTTCTGTACAAATTGTAAATAGCCTTTCGCTCCCGGTATTTTACCCCTGCCACCTTTAGAATTTGAAAGAGAGTATTCCAGTCAACATTGTGAAAAGCTTTCTCTAAGTCTACAAATGCTAGAAACGTAGGTTTGCCTTTCCTTAATCATTCTTCTAAGATACTACTGTTAAATAGTTTAAAAGATCTTTTAATAAATTCTTAACTGTCATCTGTGTTGGCACCATTACTCCGTCGCAGTTCCTCTACATCAACTTTGCCCTATGACGGAGCAGATTAGCTGCTGCGCGCTAAGCAAGCCAACTTATTAACATCAACTATTTACGTGATAGATGGTTCGCTCCTGCCACTTTTGTATTGTATGTCAAGGTTATTTGGTGAACACAACGCTATTCCACTAAGGTTATATGAGACTGTGACACGTCTGAAATTTAACCACGAACGATACAAAAAAATATCTGCACCGGCTCGAACGAGCAGTGTCTCCCTACTGTTAACGTGGGACGGAAGAAAACACACAGCTTGTGATACTTGGGTATGAAACGACAGAAACAAGCGACGGACACCCTACTTCTGCAGTTACGGTGTATGGGAGATAGCTGATCATTCAACATGAAAACGCTCCTGCCTACGGTAATTACCTTGAGGCATTCGAAGTAGAATTCTGACAATGCTTAAGTTTTCTACAGCAGAAGACAAGGCCTTAAAGGCAGTTTAGTTTAAGTTGTTTTGATGAAAGCTTAAAGAGGAATACAGTAAGGATGGCATGAAGATAAACATGAACGTTGGAACGGAAAAAGTAGCTATTTGCAGGTAGACGGAGTGGTGATTGTAGGTGTGGAAAAGGCAGATAATAAACAGGGCATAAGCAATGGTGCGATCACTGGTAAGATAAAGGACGACCTGTAACAAAGGCAATGAACTGTGTTCGGTGGAACAAAAAGATAAGAACAGTCAAGAGTTTAGTTTTGTACGGATCAGAAGCCTAGGACGTCAGCAACAGAAATAAGAATAACCTGCTTTCCACAGACGGATTACTTAAGGCGAAGCTCAAGCTGTTCTAGGATGGATATGATATGAAATGACGTAATCCAACAGAGTATGGAAATGGATAAGGATATCTGTGACGAAATTCAACAGAAATGACTGATGTGGTTTGAGGATGTCAACAGGGTAAATGAAGATGGGATACCAAATGCGATACTACGGTGGATACCATCTCAGCGGAAGGAGTCGCCCACGACACAATTGGCAAAATTATATGGCGGAGCAATAGAAGCAAGGAGTAAAGTCAAGAGAGATGAAAGTGGCGACTGGGGACCGAGAAGTCACGCCAATCGTAGATAATCAGCAAGCAGAAGAGGAAGAAAAAGAAGATGAAGAGTTGTCGTTTTCGTACGAGACTTCATGTAACTAGCCAGTGTCGTTTAAGTGACCGTCTCATAGTTTTAGGCCACAGTTATTCAATAATGTTTCGATGATATTTCCGCCATTTGACTGTACAACCTCATTATATTACTATAATGATTTCCGTCTGAAAGGACTTGTGAAGTACAACAGTGTTGGCATAAATAGACTTCAAGTAAAGCCATCGTCAAGATATATTAAACGGGGTGTCCCAGAGTGTAGATAAGTAAAAAATCGCAAAAATGTATGACAGACGGGTAGCAAAGATGTTTTCCAACCATATATTAAGCCACAGAATAAACATCAAAACAGTCGTTAGACATGCACGACCAGCAACTTCCATAGTATATTTTCAGACCATGTTCATTGCACATGTAACGACTGTACTGATATTTATTCTGTGGCTCAGTTGTTCTTTGGTTGGAAAAAACTTTGCTACCTGTCTGCAATTTATTTGCGGTTTTGTACTTTTCTGCACGCTGGGTCACCCTGTACAATAGATCTTGATGATGACCTCACTTAGCGAAGTCCAGTCATACGCAACATTGTTGTTGGGCCAAATCATGATAGTAATATAAAGTAAGCAAGTTTCTACAGTCAAATGTCACAAATACAATTCAAACATCGTTTACGTAAGTCATGAAAAACTAGCCATACGGGTTTAAGAATGAAAAGATTCGTGTGACTCGATTACGTGATTCTGTGATGTTGCGATGAAATAAGAGCATTTGTCATGTATTGGAGATGGCTCTACGATTGGAAAAAATCAAAGCCAGTAACAATAAAAATAATTATTTGAAGACTAGATGTAGGACGATATCAAAGAATGAGAACCTACGAGTACAAATAAAAAGGAAGAATGTTCGTTTCATACGGCCTTTAAGCCAGTAGCTTTCAACTTATGCGATGCGGCGCCCTGGTCCGCAACGTATGACAGCCTGGGGCACTGTGGATTTGTTCCATAGTTAGTGGCAAAGAAGGAAATTGCAGGAAATTTCACATCTGGTGTCAATCTGTGTAGCCTCGGAGAAGTTCCGCTGTAGATGTTGGCCAGCCTGCGTAAGCAGTCATAACATCCAAGCTGAACTATAGCACCTTACACTTAGCATCAGCATGATAGTTGTGTCAACTACTTTTTATTGTATTGTCATTCTATTAGAAAGTTGAGAAAGGCGATAAACTATGGAAAACTTTTTAAATCTGTCAAGCGGAAGTAGAAAGCTAGAACATGGTGAGAACAGTACGGAAAGTGGTAATGAGAAGTTTAAGGAAACGCAAGCGTAGAGTTTGGTTTGACATGCACTGTCCTGAACAATAAAGAGCATCATACGTGTGTTTCTTTATCTGGTAGTACTTTTTGTTGAATATATGCTACCTAGCATATTAAAGTGTCATTTAGAAAGTGTTCATAAGAATGACGTGGTCAAACGAAGAGAATATTTTTCTAGAAAAATGAGTCAAATGAAAGAACAAAAATTATCATCATTGCCGAATCAGGCAAAAATCTCGAATTAAGCTTTTTTAGGGTCTTGCAATATAACTTAAAGAGTAGCAAAATGTAAGAAAACTCATATAACTGCAGAAGAAATAATTCTACTGTGTGCTACTGACATGGTGTCCATTACGCTTGGAGAGTCCACGGTAAAACGTATTTTGCCCATTTCTTTGTCTGACACTACAGTTAGTCGATTTCAAGATTTAGGAGACGATCTTCGTAAACAAATTATAAAAAAAATCAAAGGAAGGGATTTTGGTTTGAAACTTGATGAGGCCACTGACAGCAACAGAGATGCTCATTTAATTCGCTGGGTGCAATTTGTTGAAGAAAAAGGAAAAAAAAATGATGGAAGACCTTTTTTGTAATGAAAGACATGCAGGTGCGATAGGCGGAGATCTATTCGAAATAGTGGACAGCTTCATGACAGAAAGTGAAATTAACTGGGCTCACTGTGTGTGTGTGTACTGATGGTGTGCAATCCTTGTCGGGGAGGGGAGGGGGGGGGGGTTTACAGTGCCTACAAGCAACTGTCATGTAACAAGAAGCAAGTTCAGGTGACGCACTGAATTGAGCAATAATTTGTTCGTTTTATTTTTTTTAATTTTATCCATTGTTTTCCAGTGTTTCGTCCGCGACTGTTTTACTTTCGTAAAATGAAGAACAAACCGCCTTCAGTCACAAGTTGTATTTATTTACTGCACTATGCATTTCGACCCCTTGCAGGCTCATCTTCAGGTGCTTTTTAGTGATTTACATCGGAAGTTTTGTTTCTAGTTGTTTGCAGTTTAACATTGTATGTTGTCTGCTTCCCTCTTAGGAGTGGAATTTCGGACAATCCCTTTTTAAACGATGCCTACAGTACAAGATCCGCACTCTCTCCAAACTTCACGTTTCTATCCTTAGTGCTTTCTGTTGGATAGCGATAAGTCAGTGAATCAATCTGACCCTATTTCTCCCGCTTAGGGGTTTAATTTCCAAAAACAGTGAAACACGTGTTTTTTCATCTCTAACCGAGAAGCCAAACACCAGTTTTCAGAGATTTAGCTTTAAAAATGCTTTCGCAAGAAATATTTTCATTAAACGTTTCATCCGCTATTTCACTCTCTTAGGGGTTGAATTTCCAAAAATAGTGATATGCGTATGTTTTGTTTCTAACAGAAAAGATAAAGACAAATTTTCGTAGAGTTAGCTTTACAAATGCTCTCAGAATGAAATATTTTCATAATAAATCTCATCCCCTATTTCACCCCTTTAGGGGTTCGATTTCCAAAAGTACTGAAACACTTCTTTTTAAATTGGAAGCCGTATACCAGAGTTCATAGCAGTAGCTTTAAAATACTTTAGTATTTCTACAATAATGATGTATTTTGAAAAAAAGCTTTCACCCCTGTTTCACCTCCATAGGGCTACATTTCCAAAAATGCCAAAAAATGTATTTCTTTATATCTGACCGGGAAACCAAAACTAACTTTCGTAGGTCTAGCTTCAAAATTACTTTAATAGCAACAGTTTTCAAAAACAAAAACCTTCATCTATTCCACCACCTTATGGCTCGAATTTCGAAAAATTCCTTCTTAAACGATGCCTGCAGTATGAGATCCACACCTTCTCCAAATTTCAAGTTTCTGTCGTTAGCCGTTTGGGCTGGGCTATGATGGTGACATTACCTTTTATATACTGAGATTTCATGTAGGTTAATTCTTACAAAGAAGAAGACAGTAACCAGCCACTATTAATAGAAATTAATAGTGGCTTGTTGCTGTCTTCTTCTTCGTAAGAATTAACTTACATTAATTGTACTCAGCCACCGTCTCACCATGTCAGTTTTAGACAAAATAGCAACGGAGATTTCGGTTTTTAGAAGGTATCCTACAAGGGAGCCACAGAAAAAAAACTGTTGGCCAGGGGACCAACGAATTCAAAAAGTTGAAAATTATGGCTTTATGCCTTAGGTAAGCTTACTGTATCATGGAAAAAGAAAGGTTTTGCTTTTACTATCAGACCAGGTAATGTACTGCAGACAGCCACGTATAGACCCGAGCACCGCAGGATGCGGGAGGGACGTGGCTGGCCTCTGGTTTAGAAAGCTGCCACTGCACTGGAGGAAATTCACGCGGTGGTGCGGCTGTGTTGGCGCCGATTGTTACGAAACTGGTGACAGCAGCAGCGGCCTCCACACGTCTATCCGGGCAACAGCGAGCCGAGCCTCCTCATTACCGGATTCCTGCTGCAGTCGGAACGTGCAAGGTTGCGACGTCCGTAGGAAAATACCGCGCGAGCGTGCCTGACGAAGCCCGCAGGATGGCTGCCGGCCGTTGCGAAGTAAACGACGGAATGGAAAGGCACCAGCTCAGCTCCGCCAGTTGGCGATTTCTTCGCGTTTGTTTTACTCAGCCTTCTGTCGATAGGCAAAATGCGATCGAGCCTTTCTTTAACCACTTGACATCAACCTGTGTGTCTTCTAGCACGTAATCGAGCCCCCGTTAGTAGGTACCCAAATCCATAGCTCCCCTGGATATTACTGTTGGTTTAAGAACACAACAGCTGCTTTCGTAAATATCACTGAAGAATATACTGCAATTTGGTCTTTCGTCAGACGTCAAATAGGATTCCTCGTAGATGTTTCACTTTCTTGCCTTAAGGGGGGTAGGACGTCAAACGGGCCGACTTGGAGCAGGAGAGGCACTACAGACATTTTATTTTCTACTGTCTATACTTTCACAAACAAATTCATAAAACTTTGTCAGCATGACCAGGAAGGATTCAGGATTCACACTCATTGCAGTGGAAGTGCAAAAACATAATAAAATAAATTTTTTTTAGATATAAAATTTCATCATTGTTTCACTTACTGTTGGCTGCATTTGTTGTTATAGGTACATTTTTCTTCACAAGTAACAGAGATTCTTTGATGAATTTTGCACAGCATACAAACCATACTTACAGGTGTATGAAACTCTAGAATTTTCAAAATCTATTAAAAACTGTGGTAAAAATTGAGATAATTAACTACAAAATTTGATTTTTTTCTAAAAATAAAGTTTAAAACGTAACAACTCATTAATTTTTACATAAATTAAATAGATTCTAGAGTTTCAGACACCTGTAAGTATGGTTTGTATGCTGTGCAAAATTCATCGAACAGTCTCTCTTACTTATGAAGAAAAGTGTACCTATAGCAACAAATGCAGCCAATAGTAAGTGAAAAAATGATGAAATTTCACATGTAAAAAAAATTATTTTGTTATGTTTTTGAACTTCCGCTGCTACAAGTGTGAGTCTTGAATCCTTCCTGGTCATTCTGACACAGTTTAATGAATTTAATTGTAAAAGTATAGACAGTGGAAATTAAAATGTCCTGTGGTGCCTCTCTTGCTCCAAGTTGGCCCGTTTGACGTCCTAACCCCCTTAAGGAAAAGTTCATGGTTCATAATTTCACAATTCATTGAAGCAGATCCCGATGCTCTAACGTAGAAAACAGGTGTGACCAAACCTGTAGCTTAACTCGGCCGCATTTGAAGAATAGGAGTATTTTTCCGCGATACATAATATACATTGGAGCCCCAAAGAAACTGGTATAGGCATGCGTATCCAAATATAGAGATATGTAAACAGATGGAATACAGCGCTGCGGTCGGAAACGCTTATATAAGACGACAAGTGTCTGGAGCAGTTGTCGGGTCGCTTACTGCTGCTACAATGGCAGGTTATCAAGATTTAAATGAATTTGAACGTGGTGTTGTAGTCGGCGCACGAGCAATGGGACACAGCATCTCCGAGGTACTAAAATGTAGACTTTCACGACCGGAAATGTCATGTCCAATATAATTATCCGGGCTGTTAGGCCGTAGTCGGTTGATGATTTTTGTGTTAATTCCCAACGTTTCGTCCCCGTCTGCGGGAGACATCTTCAAGGGGCTCTGTAGCAGTGGGTGTGTTGGACCTTTCATCGAGCTACAGACCCCCTTGAAGGTGTCTCCCGCAGACGGCGACGAACCGTTGGGAATTAACACAGAATTCATCAACCGACCACGGCATAACAGCCCGGATAATTATAATGGACATCTCCGAGGTAGCGATGAAGTGGGGATTTTCCAGCACGACCATTTCACGAGTGTACCGTGAAAAACAGGAATCCGGTAAAACAAATATTCGACATCGCTGTGGATGGTAAATGATCCTGCAAGAACGGCACCAACAACGACTGAAGACAATCGTTCAACGTGACAGAAGTGCAACCCTTCCGCAAACTGCTGCAGATCTCAATGCTAGACCATCAACAAGTGGCAGCGTACGAACCATTCACAAAAGATCATCGATACGGGCTATCGGAGCCGGAGGCCCACTCGTCTACCCTTGATGACTCCACGACACAAAGCTTTAGGCCTCACCAGGGCCCCTCAACTCCGACATTGGACTGTTGATGACTGGATACATGTCGGACGAGTCTCGTTTCACCTTGCATCGAGCGGATGGACGTGTACTGGTATGGACCCTGCATTTCAGCAGGGGATTGTTCCAGCTAGTGGAGGCTCTGTAACGGTGTGGGGCGTGTGCAGTTGGAGTGATAGTGGACCCTTGATACGTCTAAATACGAATCTGACAGGTGACACGTACGTAAGCATCCTGTCTGATCACCTGTATCCATCCATGTCCATTGTGCATTCCGACGAACTTGGTCAATTCCAGCAGGACGATGCTACACAGTGGCTCCAGGAGCACTCTTCTGGGTTTAAACACTTCAGCAGGCCACCAAACTCTCCAAACATGAACATTACTGAGCATATCTGGGATGCTTTGCAACGTGCTCTTATGGATTTATGGACAGCTCTGCAGGATTCATGGTGTCAATTCTCTCCACCACTACTTCAGACATTACTCGAGTCCATGCCGCGTCATGTTGCGGCACTTCTCCGTCCTCGCGGGGGCCTTACACGTTATTAGTCAAGTGTACCCGTTTCTTCGGCTCTTCAATGTATTTAACACTTACAATAACCACTGAGTAAAATAAGTTATCGTAAAATGGAATCAACGTGATATTTTATATATGGGATTTCATCAATAAATTAATGTATAAATAATTAACGTGACATTTGACTTATAATTTAGGAAAATAATCTATCAGCATCAGATTCGACTGAAGTGGTTACAATTCTGAGGCAAGGCTTCATCTGAGATTTGTCAAGGCTTCATCTGAGATTTTGGTCCTATTTTTACTCTTTGTGTGCTTTACTCTTGAAAATAACTGTTCACAAACGTACGTGCTATCAAACAAAGAGCACATATACAGTGCATGACTGAAGGGATATTTGTCTTTGGGCAGGTATGATATGTAATAGTCCAACAAGAGATAAATAATCAAATTTTTCTTTTAGTTGGATGTCAGATTGCAACTATTTGCATTCCATCCGAAAATCTTCTGGAAATATATCTACACTGATTATAAAAGTTTTCGCATGAATACAAAAATTTTGACTATTTTTTCGTAAATCCTGCAATCGATTTTTAAAAATTCGTGCATCAGATCGAAAGGTTTAGCAGCGTATTTCGTGCCATCTTTAGAATTATGTTTCAATTTATCGTAACTTAACATGTACGGGATTTCATGGAATTTTTGTTTTTTACCGATCGTGTGATAGATGTTTACGTCTATGGCGGTACGGATACTTTGCTTTGGGGTGCTTGCAGCCCACGGCCCGTGGATTGAACACCCCTGGTATACAGTAACACTTTTAATCGTCACAAAAATGTGAAATTTGGAAAGGGAGCCACATAAAGAATCCAGCCTTTCAGTACGTAATAACATACAAATTTATTGATGAAATTAAATAAGTTGTATATTTTTGCAGCGTAGCCTACTTGTGATTATGTAAGAAACATATTATTCAAATGCCCTCCACGACTTGCCAGCTGACTCCTCTTCTCTCTGTGAAACTTTCCACAGATTTTGGGCACATTTGCAGTTATAATTCTTAAATTACGCGTTGAATCTTGGTGTTGAGCTCTGGAAACGATTGTGGTTTCTTGGCATACACACAAGATTTCAGATACCGCACTGAAATCAATCAGGGTGTGTCAAATAACAAGATCTGAGTGGGCAATTCACGCCAGCGTGGCAAGAAGTTATCTGGCCAGGGAATCTCTCTCGTAACAAGTTCATTGTTGTAATCAGTGTGAGGCAGGTTGTACCATCATGTTGAAATCAAACGGCTTCGGCGTCTGTTCACAAGATCCATTTCCGACCAGAAAAACTCTCTTAACATACTGCGATAGCGTTCGCCGTACGCTGTTAATTCGTCTCCGGCGCCATCTTTGAAGAAGTACGGTCCAGCTACGCTCACAGCCGAAATGCCGCACCACACAGTCAGTTTGTAGATTTAATGCCCTCTCCATAATTACTCTAAGGTTTTCTGTACCCCAAATCTTGCAATTTCGGTTGTTCACGGAGCCATTCAACAGAAAGTGCGCCTCATCGGTGAACATTATTTTCTTGAAATTGTTGTCCGCGCTTTGTTTCACAAGCATCAAATGGGCAAATACTCGGCGCTTTTCGTGATCGTTTGGCATCAGTTCTTGTGCCAGTTCAATTTTATAGTCTCAAAGGTGCAGATCACCTTTCAGAATTCGTTGCATGCTGGTTCTCGCAATATCGAATTATTATGAACGTCGGCGAATAGGTTTCAATGGACGTACAGCAACATTATCACGCACTATGGGGATGTTTTCTGCAAAACGAGTAACACGAGGAGCGGCGAGAATTTGATGTCCACAACCAAACCAGTTTTACCAACTCAAGAGATCAGTCCCATCACGATCAACCTACTCGGTGAGTTACGTTGACCAAACATTCCATGGAGTTCAGGAACAATCTGCACAACATTCACCACATTTGTAATTCGTTTTCACTATGACAACACACTGTTCCGTCGTGAAGACCTCCATTACTGACCACAAAGAACACAGCTGAAAATCGCGCAATCTTCAGTGCTGCCAACTTACTACAACAGAAATAAATCATGAATAAGACAGTGATACTTATCATAGTTGACGTTTTTCCCAGGGTTGCAGTTCCACTGCTTCATTTGATGTCTGAGGAGGTGATGACGTTTGAATACGAAACCAAAATTTTATAATTTTTTGTTTGCTGTCAACATACAACGTCCAATGCGGTCCAATATGGCTGCCACCAGTGTTGCCACCACACCATTACCCAAAAACGAAAATAATCATACGAAGCGACATATAGCTGTAGCTAACATGCCAATCACTGTCTGCTTTTCCCGTCACTCTGTTGATGCTGTGACACTCTACCCAAGTTCATCGAAGGCTTCTCCTTCTCTGGCAATAGCTTGTGACGTCATTGTTGAAAGTATAAGCTGTTTGTGTAGGTAGTCAATCCCAGACGTCCGTTATGCGATATATGTTGCTAGAAAAAGTTATTTCTAAATACTGGAAGATTTCGCGACTAGATCGTCGTGAAACACCACACAGCAGACTCAGAATCCTAGGGGAAATCCATACAGTTCTTCATAGTCAATAAACAACTTTTAATCAAAAAAGACAAGCGAGTGCAATACTCCTTATCTTCACTGAATAATAAGAGAATGATCATTGAGATTGACGACTGTGCACAGAGATAACACCATCACAGTGAGAACAACAAGTTGAGGTGTGCAATGGGTTATATTCGTTATCAATGGGTCGCCCAACTATGAAAAAGTTGTATGACAATTCAAAGCATCTTGTAATTTAAATTAGGTCTGAGTACAACAGATTTTTTATTTGCTCTAATTTTTGGAAGCAGTTCACAAGCAGCTGATAGAGCACAAAGTTCTGGAAAAAATCTGCCCTGAATTTACACAAAATGACGCTAACACGTTGGGGAGGTAGCAAATTGTATGTAAGATTGTGTGTAGGAAACGCAGCAAATTATCCTTACCTGAGCAGCTCGCAAATTGACCGTTAATGAGACACTACAAATTACAGTCAAATGGGCTACTCAAGTTAATGTGCCATAACAATTACTTAGAGAGCTGCTGAGAGTACAGATCGCGCTATTACAGATTGAGAAATTCACATTTCCCCAAAATGAACAAAGCTAGCGCCCATTAGCACCTGACATAGGTTAGGAGACCAATCATACGGCAGTCGGAGCACGAACGCCACGAAATTTCATTCTCCGTCTTCAACTCACTACAAAAAATGTCAGTCGAGAAATTCGCTTATTTCGTGGAAAAACATAAAAAACAGGGAAGCAGCAAAAACTTCCCACCGTTGGCATACAAAACGGACACATTAACGAACATGAGGCTGGTACTGGTCTAGAGCAGTGTCTCTTCCATTGGCCAAACATGGTGGCGAAGCGACTCAATACGATTAGAGGACCAAAATTTTGAACAAAAACAACCGACTTTCTCACACAAGCTGAGCAGTGTGGAAAAAAATTCATAATCAGTTTTCCTCTGGGGACAGCAATGTTGGTGACAGGGTGGCCCCAGCCCTAGCTGGGCCAGGCGCCGGCTCTGCCCACAAAAGCACGAAGCAAGCCGAAGACTGACTTTCGGGAAACAACTCTTCTCTGTCGGGAGGCCCGCCTGCCATGAACTTCACATTGGTTTGTTGGGTACGTATGCAGCTATAGATGTAGATACCCCCTGGAATGAACATTGGAACGTAAAGATCAGTCTCTACCTCTGAACTACCCAAGCACAGTTGAGTGAGCCAGATATACTTCTGGTCTCTCACTGTTGATATACGTAGCCAAGGAAGACGGGCCAAATGGATCTATGATGATTTTCTGTTTGGTTTGATCATATAGTAGAGATCGGCCGCTGTGGCCGAGCGGTTCTAGGCGCTTCAGTGAGGAAGATTTAGGTAGTTCTAAGTCTAGGGGACTGATGACCTCATATGTTAAGTCCCATAGTGCTTAGAGCCATTTCAACCATATTGTAGAGTGCATATTAAGAACATACACTAGCTGTTCAATCAAACCCTAACCCTTCCATCGGATTGTCACAGTTATAGCGCGATTCTTCACCCCAAATCACTCGCCTCCAGTCATTCAATGTCCAGTTTTGGCTCTCTTCACGCCGCCCCAAGGGTCACTTAGCATTGACCACCGAACTGTGTGGCTTATGAGGAGCTACTTGACCGCTGTGACCCGTTTATCTTAACTCCCCATGCAGTGTTGTGTTATCTGACTGCTGGTAGCACCTTAGAACCCACTATAGTGGGAGCCGCTAACGATGGTGGTCGAGTTTACGCTTGTTCTGCGCACCTACGTCACGCACTCTCAGGCAGCCAATGGGCGTTGAGAAGTGTTCTGAGCACTCCGCTGTAAATGTCGTAGCCAACACCAGCCTTAAACTTGATCCTAACGAGTTATTTAGTGAATTTTTACTCCATTTGTAGCGAGTTGTCATCGCTGATGGTCGAGGTAAACGACAAATTCTACATAAGCATGCGAAGGAAATAATTTACGGCATACACGCTTTCTTCAAGCGCAAATTACGCTTATATGCGTACCTTAACAGTAGCTTGGAATCGACAACAATGCAATCCTCGTCAATACCTCGACAAGAGCGAACCGTCATCGTTCGTGAATTGGACTGTAGTGATTGGTGCTATTTTCTACAGCCACCCTACGCAATTCTCGACGGTCCCTTTCCGTCAGTGTTTGTCTGCCTAGTATTGGTTTGGCTATAGTTGTTCCTTCACATTGCATTTAACAGTCACATCGCCAACAGTCAGCCGACTTGGACGGCTTTAGAACATCTAAAATGTCCCTCATGGGATTGTTGCTCAATTGATATCCGATGACCAGTTCACATTCGAAGTCTCACCTCTCCTGATCAACCTATTCTGTAGTTGAAACTTCCTGGCAGATTAAAACCGTGTGCCGGACCGAGACTCGAACTCGGGACCTTTGCCTTTCGCGGGCATGTCTCCGCGATATCCTTTCTTTCAGAAGTGGTAGTTCTGCAGGGTTCGCAGGAGAGCTTCTGTAAAGTTTGGAAGGTAGGAGACGAGGTACTGGCGGAAGTAAGGCTGTGAGTACCGGGCGTGAGTCGTGCTTCGGTAGCTCAGTTGGTAGAGCACGTGCCCGTGAAAGGCAAAGATCCCGAGTTCGAGTCTCGGTCCGGCACACGGTTTTAATCTGCCAGGAAGTTTCATATCAGCGCACACTCCGCTGCAGAGTGAAAATCTCATTCTGGAGGTATTCTGTTGTTGTTGCCGCTTCTTTACTGATGCTTATCATGATATCTAGTGGTCAATTCCGCATTACATATGAGTGTCCGTATAATTTCGAGTATTGTATACTTCTAAATTTGTTTTCTGTCACACTATTTCTCAGGGCAGGCAGGGTCCCAGGACATCTGCTCCAACTCCCCCGTACTGTCTTTGCGAAATACGTTTCACGTGATTTACCGCCATCGGAAAATCTTATTTGGAACGACTGGAACGGAAATAGACGTCGAGAACTTTCCTGCGCAATTATAGCCGCTTAACCGAGGACTTGGCCAGCGCTGGCAGAAGAATTATCAGCACGCGAGTTCAGCGCACTTAGATTGCCGCAGTCAGTACCATGCACTTGAACGGCGACCACATTAATGAAAGTGCCATAGTCTTCTTCACAGAAGCTTATATTTGTTGCAGGTAAATATACCGAAATGCCCTATTTAAATTACTATTTAAAAATAGTAAATTTTTCTTTGTTTAGTGGCTGACTCGTCCGTTGGGGGCAGAAGGTGGACTCCGGCACGGTAACATTCTTTTATTGTTGTCAGTCCGATGGAAAATCAGTTCAGGAGCAGGCACAAACTGCACTTTGGTACGCAGAGTTCAAATCCATTGTTACGGTGCAAAGACAATTTCGCTCTTTTTACAAGACATTAGCACCAGACGCCTAGAGAATGAAAGCATGGGATACGAAGTTTCTGGACACTGGCGGCGTTCTGAAGCGGTGTACAGAGGGAAGAACAAGATGAGAATATCGGCCAAGCGTTCCAACGAAGTCCACACCAGTTCGTCAAGCTTCATAGGAACTTCAGATGACACGAACAACTATTCGTAAGGTAGCCAAGAGGCGGCTGCGTCTGTATTCATACAGAGTGGATATTATACAGGCCATAAAGCCCAAAGACAAACAACAGCAATATATTTTTGCATCTGAAATGCTTAATCGAATCGACAGGAATCCTGCTTTCTTATCAAGTGTAATGCCTCCTGATGAGGCCACATTCTGTGTCTTTGGCTCTGCGAATAAGTATATCATTCACATTTTGGGGCCACGGAACGCACACAATATCAGGGAAAAGGTGCGAGGAAGTGAACTTTTGGTGTGATCTCATTTGCTAAGAGATAACTGGGTTGTCCTCCTTTGATGAGAAAACTTTCACAGGGTCTATATACAGAGACATATTAGAAGCGTGCAAGGGTTAAGTCCCTGTAGTCGCGCTATTCATGTGTGTCCTCGGTGGCTGCCAGAGGGTTAGCTGCCCTCTGTAATAAAAAAAGAAAACTGAGTTAATGGATCAACGACGAACTGAAACGGGTGTCTTCGCACCGAGCAGATACAACGAACAAAAACGAACAAAACGAGATAAAAAAAGGGTGGCTCAGATGGATAGAGCGCCTGCCATGTAAGCAGGAGATCCCGGGTTCGAGTCCCGGTAGGGGCACACATTTTCAACACGTCCCCAATGAAGTACATCAACGCCTGTTTGCAGCTAGGGTGTCCATTTAATTATCATTCCATTTCTAGCAAATCTGCATGGTCATCCACGGTAACTGTTCTTTCGGGAACAGATACTACCGTCATAGATAGTTAAAATATGGCTTCCCGGCCATTGACCTTCTTGTGCGAACGCACACGCTATGCCCGAACTCGTACGGGACTTGGTAGATTAATCTGCCACGAGTAATGAGTACGATGGGCAAACATCTATTAGGCGCACTACGAATGTAGTGGTGTGGACATGTTGGGAATGTGGATCTCACGGGAAGCATGCAAGGGATAAGTCCCTGCAGACGCACTATCCTCTGTGCCCGCGGTGGCTCAGATGGATAGAGCGCCTGGCATGTAAGCAGGAGATCCCGGGTTCGAGTCCCGGTCTGGGCACACATTTTCGGCTGTCCCCATCGAGGTATATCAACAACAACTTTCGGCAGCTGAGGGTTTCAATTAATTATCATTTATATTGGAGATGTTTGCTTTTACCTAGGTTGAAGACCTGCAACCCAACCTTTGATTTAAACAAGATGGTGCTCCACCCCACTAGTTGTTGGATGTTCGGAAAACTCTGAATCTATCGTTTTCAGGAAGATGTATTGGACGTGATGGACCTTTGAATTGACCACCTCGTTCTCCTCACATCACACAATTGAATTTTTGGTTTGGGGCTATGGCTTGAAGGACAGAGGGGCGCCACTGCAGCACGGGGGCTTCAAGACCGCCGTACTCGGATTGCGGAAGCCATCGGTACCATCCCTCCGGACATATTGGACCGGACCTGAATGGAAAGTGAATACAGGCTAGACATTCTTCGTGTCACAGCAAGCACTCACGTAAAACTGCGTTTATTTTATTGTATTTTTTAATTAACTTGACACACAATTTGTTTTCGAGACGGAAATAAATTTATTTCATTTAATTTTGTGTTGGGAGCAAGTTGAAAATTGAGCATTTCGATGAATACAAAAAATGGTTCAAATGGCTCTAAGCACTATGGGACTTAACATCTGAGGTCATAAGTCCCCTAGACTTAGAACTACTTAAACCTCTTAAACCTAACTAACCTAAGGACATTACACACATCCATGCCCGAGGCAGGATGCGTCAGACGAGGGGGGGGGGGGGGGGGGAGGGGGGGTGGGGAGAGAGAGAGAGAGAGAGAGAGAGAGAGAGAGAGAGAAGAAGAAGAGAAGAGAGAGAGAGCAGAAAAGTTACAGAAGTATAAAGCATACGCACGCCTGTAATTTTCAAACTCCGTTTTCTAAAAGCGGTTGAGTGCTGAGTCTTCCTGTTTACACATGTTGAAGTCCTAGTCGCGCCCTACACAGCCTGTCAATGCGAAACAGATCGGTGAGGAGAAGTTCGTACCGTCCCCTTGTTAGTGTGGGGCGACAAGTGTAACTTATTTTCTGAAGTCCCTTCGTACTTGCGGTGCTGGAAGAATGTAGGGGAATAACTGAAAATGTGTATCTTAAGGCAAAGCAACTTCAGCTTAGTTGGGAGACTGAGGTAGGTGCAAATCTCGCTCTTGCGCCTGCTCACATTATAGGAGAGCGGATAGGCAATTTCTTACAAGTGTCCGACCAGTAACGGCGCGTAGTGTACGCTAGAACTGGCAGCAAAATTGCCTCCTGACTTGTTGCCTTATGGAGGTTGAAAACGTTCGGTTGAGCTCGTAATACCAGGCGACAAAAGGGAATGACGAATAGCCAGCGGCGTCATTATCCATCGCTTCGCTGCCAGTCTCCTTGAAACTTATCACTTGTCCTGATGACATTTACGTACAGGGAAACAAATCTTGCGAAAGAGCAATAAATGTCGCCGGACAGCCTGCAATAACAGCAGTTGTTCCGCGCTATTTCGAAGAAAAAGCAACCAATTAATCCGTGACATCAGCGCAGCTATGACCGTGTTCTGCACTTACAGCACATCTCCGATGACCCACCGCCAAACTGCACGCTCAGCTCAATGTCTTATAAACAGTATTATGCTCCATTGGGACATTCTGTGCGATTCTTTGATCCGTCGTTCGGTAAACAATAGGCGCAGTAGTCATCGGAAAATGTTTTGCTGACAGAAAATTTCCTCCTTGTGGAATCTTTAGTTGAAACCTAGAAGAGAGCTCACACGAATAACAACATTCGTTTCCTTCTTTTACTAAATAACATTCTTCTCTTGTCCTTCTATAGCTGCATGCGTACCCAACAAACCAATGTGAAGTTCATGGCAGGCGAACCTCCCGACGGAGAAGAGTTGCTTTCGCGAAAGTGAGTCTTTGGCTTGCTTCGTGCTTTTGTGGGCTCAGCCGCCTGGCCCAGCTAGGGCTGGGGCCACCCTGCCACCAACATTGCTGTCCCCAGAGAAAAACTGATTATGAATTTTTTTCCACGCTGCTCAGCTTGTGTGAGAAAGTCGGTTGTTTTTGTTCAAAAATTTTGGTCCTCTAATCGTTGGGCTCGGATTCGAGAGGACTTCCTTTGATTCAGCTCCTCACACTAGCCTATTCTGAGAAAGTCTCTTCATTTCTGCGTAACTGCTGCAGCCTACACCCAATTGAACCTGCTTGCTGTAGTGAAGCCTTCGTCTTCCATTCTAATTTTTACCCCTCCATTACCAAATTGACTACTGCCTTAGGAATGTGTCCTACCAACTCATCGCTTATTTCAGTCAGAAAATTCTTTACTCCCTAATTCGATGCACAACTCCTTGAGATCCTTGTTACTAGCACACATAGGCTAGCTTTGATCAGGAGTTCTGATGGAAGCTAGCCCACGTGTGCCAGTAACAAGGATTCCATAGTAAATGTGCCAAGGAAATCAAATACTCTTTTGGCATTGGTGGGGCCTGAGGATTGCGGTAATGTGCCGTCGAAACTAGTCGATAGAATAAAGACGTTCTCAAGATACAGCTGTGATGGTACTTTTTCTCATATAGAAAAAAACTGTGTTTTGCTTCAAAGGAAATTTGAAGTGTGGAGTTCTCTTTGACTTTGGACTGTGTTCCTGTGTTGTTTACAGAGGAAAAAATGGCTCTGAGCACTATGGGACTTAACATCTGAGGTCATCAGTCCCCTAGAACTTAGAACTATTTAAACCTAACTAACCTAAGGACGTCACACACATCCATGCCCGAGGCAGGATTCGAACCTGCGATCGTAGCAGTCTCGCGGTTCCAGTTACAGAGGAGGTGGTGACGGTGCAGAGACTCGTTGCTGTGTTTGCTCTTCAGTCCACTGGTCGGGCGTTGGGTCTTTTGAGAGTGCGATATTGCAGTGCCTGCGTTATTCTGAATACGATGCATAGTTACATGTCCAAAGAAACTTTGCATTGTATTCAGAATAACACCCTCACTGCAATATCGTATTTATCCACCGACAAAGGGTAAGTGACTTTCAATTGGAATGTCTTACCTGTACGGGAAGATACATAATGGATGTACGAATATAATTTGCAGATTTATGGTTGACGACATATTTAAGCTTGGGTCTGGCCGGGAGTCGTGTACGGATAGCCAAATAATAAAGCGACCACTCGCGATGAATGGGAAAGCTGGATTCCATTCTACAACTGATGGTTGTCCATACAATTGCGAGTACATTTAATATCTTTTGAGAATTGTCAGACTGCTGCAGGGTGTAATGTAGTGGTACAGAAGAAGGGACTGTTTTAACCCTGTCTCCAAGCGAGGCTGGCGGCCCTTATCGTAGGTGTGGCAGGGCCTAGAAATTATCCAGGTTCGCCAAAAAGCGCTTGGGGGGCAGTCTAAGGCGCAATACGGCGCGATGATTCGTCTCGCGCATCGCACGGCGCTAAGAATTCGTGGAGTCTGCCCGCGGCCCCAACATGTCTACACAAGTCGCTACAGATGCTCTGAGGCAACGGTCAAAGAGGAAAGTTTCAAGTCGTAATAACTTGTATTGCGGAAGCCATTGTTTTCCGGACCTATGTTTATTACGATGATTTACTTGTTTCATTGACCTCCACTCGCCCTTTTGTTTGTACCTACAATAGTAGAAAACCCTTTGTAAGGCGCCAAATAGTTTCATAAAAGACTTCCTGACATTTATATTCGCGCTCTCTTTTTCAAATACGTTTTTCTTCATATTGGCTTCCTACTTCGGCCATATTCAGTTATTTTAGTTTTTCCCAAAAAGAAATTTTCGGTTGTTCACTTATACAGTCTCATTCTTAATCTAATCCCCTCGCATTTTTATTTCTTCTCTCTGAACTGTAACTCCTTTTTCTATTGGAAGATAACACTAGGCATATCAATAGTTGGCCATGGGGTTCCTTGAAGAAAGGGGGAGAGAGAGAGAGAGAGAGAGAGAGAGAGAGAGAGAGAGAGAGAGAGAGAGAGAGGGGGGGTGGGAGAGGGAGGGGGAAGATAGAGCGGGGTGTAAGAGGGGGAGATAGAGGGGGGAGGGGGAATATAGAAGGGGTAAGAGAGAGAGGGGGGGGAAATGGGGGACAGAGGGGGGAGATAGATGGGGGAGATAGATTGTCCCGCTGCAATTTTCGAAGTCCGTCGGAATACACAATGGACATGAATGGACGCAGGTGATCAGACGGGAAGCTTACACACGTGTCAGCTGTCAGAGTCGTGTCTAGACGTTTCAGGGGTCCCATATCACTCCAACTGCACACGCCCCACACCATTACAGAGCTTCCACCAGTTTAAACAGTCCCATGCTGACATGCAGGGTCCAGCGATTCATGAGGTTGTCTCCACACCCGTGCACGCTCGATACAATTTGAAACGAGATTAGTCCGACCAGGCAACATGTATCTAGTCATCAACAGTCCAATGTCGGTGTTGGCGGGCCCACGTGAGATGGAAAGCTTTGTGTCGTGCAGTCATCAAGGCTATACGAGTGGGCCTTCGGTTCCGAAAGCCCGTATCGATCATGTTTCGTTGAATGGTTCGCACGCTCACAAACTCATGGTATAATTATTTCCCGGCCCAGCACTGGAATCTGCAGCAATTTTCCGAAGGATTACACTTCTGTCACGTTGAACGGTTTTCTTCAGTCGTCGTTGGTCCCGTTCTTGCAAGATCTTTTTCCGGCCGCAGTAATTTTCGGAAATTTGATATTTTACCGGATTCTTGATATTTATGGTACACTCGTGAAATGGTCGCGAGAGAAAATCCCCATTTCATCGCTACCTCAGAGATGCTATGTCCCATTGGTCGTGCACCGACCGTAACACCACGTTCAAACTCAGTTAAATGTTGATAACGTACCATTGTAGCAGCAGTAAGCGATCTAACAACTGCGCCAGACACTTGTTGTCTTATATAGGCGTTGCCGACCGCAGCGCCGTATTCTGCCTGTTTATATATCTCTGTATTTGAATACGCATATACTATACCAGTTTCTTTGGCGCTTCAATGTATATTCTCTTTTAGTTAGCTGGTTATTCCTTGAATCTCGGGCGTGAGGCATGCCAGTTTTATGTGCGACGCCCTATATTTTAACATATGTTGCATATGTTTCACAAAACAAAACCACGTTCGTCTCCCATAAACAGAATTTGGCGCTGATTACTTCGTCTTTGAGTGCTCTATACGTTGAAGCTGCACCACCACTACCACCACCACCACCACCACCACCACCACCACCACCACCACTACAACCAGCACCACCACAATTTTGTACCTTTACAGCAACGTTTGAACGATTGTATGATTCAATGATCGACTGACTGACTGATTGATTGATTGATTGACTGACTGCGATTCCCTCCCTGGGAGGTGGAGAACACCTTGGGGGAGTATCGCGGAGGCGGTGCCTGGCGCCGGACAGGCCGCTCGCATTCCAGCGCAGCGCAGTACGCGCTACGCTGTGCGTCGGCACGGCCGCCACGGTCGATAGCGACGCCGACGCCGACGGCGCCAGACGGGGTGCGTGGGCGGCGGCCGCCGTCTGGAGCGCTGCTGGACGCCTCCACGCGTCGCTCAGCGGTTTCAGCATCCAGAACAGCTGGCGGCGACAGATCACTATAGCTATGCACACACCAACAGACAAGCTCGATTGTTGCTTACATTCCGGCACGAAATGTGGCAGCAGGAATAAGTCTCCACCAGAGGGCAGTATCGGACGATCTGAGAGTCTCACGGAGACATACAATCAGTGCTGTAGACTTCATACTACGCCGCCGAGGGGAGCTGCTTCTGGGACTCAAATACCTTAGACAGCAAAATGTCGTCTCCATCGTTGATAACGTTTCTGCGATAATTGTTGATCTCCCATCACTGTCCCCGCACAAAGACTCTGCCCTACGAATCTCCTTGCTGTACCACCACCGTTTGCGTCTATGTGCACGAAGTACTGAAACGTAACAGGTAGGACCTTACTACTTCTTTAAAAAGTTTTTACCAGCAGTTTCTCATTTACATCACTTACTGGAAAAGCTAAAATCCTGTCAACAACAACTCTAAGCGTAGCCAAATATAGGCAATATCAGAAATACTGATGCTGCGGGAATTAGATTAGGAAATGGGACGCTTAAAGTAGTAAATGAGTTTTGCTATTTGGGGACTGGACTGAAGACCACAACAACAACAATCCATTGTATCAGTGGACGGCGTCATTTTGCTTTCACCTTCCTGGTGGCTTGCTAGGAAACACGCTAGGAAGTATTTGTATTCTATATTTTAGGAATAATGCACAAAAAATGTATATGTATTGTTGTATTTACGTATCTGTCTATTTTTATTGCAAATCAGATTGCTCTGTAACTAAATTCCTTTATTTTATGGTTTATTCAGTATTATCTAATGTACTGTTACCTGAAAGACCTGAGTCGAAACAAGGCCCCGGGAGTAGACAACATCCCATTAGAACTACTAACGGCCTTGGGAGAGCCAGTCATGACAAAACTCTACCATCTGGTGAGCAAGATGTATCAGACAGGCGAAATACCCTCAGACTTCAAGAAGAATATAATAATTGCAATTCCAAAAACAGCAGGTGTTGACAGATGTGAAAATTACCGAACTATCAGTTTAATAAGTCACAGCTGCAAAATACTAACGCGAATTCTTTACAGACGAATGGAAAAACTGGTAGAAGCCGACCTCGGGGAAGATCAGTTTGGATTCCGTAGAAATGTTGGAACACGTGAGCCGATACTAACCTTACCCCTTATCTTAGAAGAAAGATTAAGAAAAGGCAAACCTATGTTTCTAGCATATGTAGACTTAGAGAAAGCTTTTGACAATGTTAACTGGAATACTCTCTTTCAAATTCTGAAGGTGGCAGGGGTAAAATACAGGGAGCGAAAGGCTATTTACAATTTGTACAGAAACCAGATGGCAGTTATAAAAGTCGAGGGGCATGAAAGGGAAGCAGCGGTTGGGAAAGGAGTGAGACAGGGTTGTAGCCTCTCCCCGATGTTATTCAATCTGTATATTGAGCAAGCAATAAAGGAAATAAAAGAAAAGTTCGGAGTAGGTATTAAAATCCATGGAGAAGAAATAAAAACTTTGAGGTTCGCCGATGACATTGTTATTCTGTCAGAGACAGCAAAGGACTTGGAAGAGCAGTTGAACGGAATGGATAGTGTCTTGAAAGGAGGGTATAAGATGAACATCAACAAAAGCAAAACGAGGATAATGGAATGTAGTCAAATTAAATCGGGGGATGCTGAGGGAATTAGATTAGGAAATGAGACACTTAAAGTAGTAAAGGAGTTTTGCTATTTAGGGAGTAAGATAACTGATGATGGTCGAAGTAGAGAGGATATAAAATGCAGACTGGCAATGGCAAGGAAATCGTTTCTGAAGAAGAGAAATTTGTTAACATCGAGTATAGATTTAAGTGTCAGGAAGTCGTTTCTGAAAGTATTTGTATGGAGTGTAGCCATGTATGGAAGTGAAACATGGATGATAACTAGTTTGGACAAGAAGAGAATAGAAGCTTTCGAAATGTGGTGCTACAGAAGAATGCTGAAGATAAGGTGGGTAGATCACGTAACTAATGAGGAGGTATTGAATAGGATTGTGGAGAAGAGAAGTTTGTGGCACAACTTGACTAGAAGAAGGGACTGGTTGGTAGGACATGTTTTGAGGCATCAAGGAATCACAAATTTAGCATTGGAGGGCAGCGTGGAGGGTAAAAATCGTAGAGGGAGACCAAGAGATGAATACACTAAGCAGATTTAGAAGGATGTAGGTTGCAGTAAGTACTGGGAGATGAAGAAGCTTGCACAGGATAGAGTAGCATGGAGAGCTGCATCAAACCAGTCTCAGGACTGAAGACCACAACAACAAGAACTGTTACCTGCCGAAATTCAGTGCAATCTTTAATTTTCTGTTTTCAACAATCACGTAATTGTAGCGAAATGTATACACATAAGGCCCTTGTGGAGCCACTGTCGTACGCCAGTTCTGCTTGAAGCATCGACGCGGCGTCTGTTGTCCATCAGTTTGGTAAACATGTTATCGATTCTTAAAGGAACACAGTGGACCAGCTTTGTACAATTTTACCTTAAAGTAAACAAGGTAGAAACTCAAAATTACATGTAGAACGAATTAATGTGGGCATTACTGCCCACTTGGTAATTGTTTGGTACACCAGGAATTCTGTTTATTCTTATTTTCAATAGCAACAGCAGCAATATTAACTATTCGTAGCAGGTAACACAGTTTCAATATTGGATCCCAGCAGAAGTGCTTTTTTATAGGCAACCTTATCACTAGGCAGGCGACACTTCATCCCCTCTTTCCTTGGGCGAAGGAACTTGGCAAGATGTACATAAAAATGAGGAGACGATTTTATACGTGGGACGTTTGGTGAGCAGCCTAACTGCAGAGTTCTGCAACCAAGGTTTCCTGTAAGTCATCTATCGTTGAGGAAAAGTGTCGCTGTGGAGGGTGAACGGGTAAAGAAGAAGTACAATTGTCACAAAATTTCATGCTTCATTTTTTCGGGGTGGTAATTAAATGGTTCAAATGGCTCTGAGCACTATGGGACTTAACTTCTGAGGTCATTAGTCCCCTAGAACTTAGAACTACTTAAACCTAACTAACCTAAGGACATCACACACATCCATGCCCGACGCAGGATTCGAACCTGCGACCGTAGCGGTCGCAGACTGTAGCGCCTAGAACCGCTCTGCCACCCCGGCCGGCCTGATAATTAATTAAAACCTTATGAGTCCTCCTCGTATGTGCACCAAAGTTTCCCCCTTCTCCCTCCTTCCCCCCCCCCTTCCCTTTCGCAGCAAATCTCGTCAGGGTCAAGAAGTGCTGCGGGCTGCACTGATGGTGATGGGCAAAATACCTCTGATGTCGAAGTACAGATATTTCTCGTTACATCTGAGGTGACATTAACGACGATGGAGTGTTGACCGACACACAGCTAGTCTCTTTCCAAAGAGTCCTACCTCCTAATTTGAGCTACAGTAACAGGCAAACACGCCAGAGACCATAGATAAAAAACAATGTCTGCAAGAACGTTAGAGAGTCCGTAGTGGATGATGATTTTTTTTTTCTGATGGTCGAAGGCTCTGTTGAGAGTCAGGGACGATCAAAACTGTAGCAGACTGGGGGTACAACTTCCCCATTTTACACACGGGATATTACAGAGCCCGAAAGGCGGAAGTAGAAAGGGAAAAAGCGCCATGTGCCTTCGCTGGCGATATCAATAATTACGAAGTATTACTAGGACAAAAAGACTAAAGTACTAACGGGACGAAAGACTCGGCTGTTGATTTGTCAATGGAACTCTCGTGCCTTTTGCCTGAAGCGAGTTAGGGGAACCAACACAACAAAACAAATTTAAATCCCAGTCCACATGGATGTCTCTTGCTTCTATAGCGTCTCAATCAAAGACGTTAAAATAAATGCTTTTAAATATATGTAAATGTGATGAAATAAAGTGTTTCGGCAATTACCCATTTATGAACCAAAACACTGAAATTGTTAGTTGTTTGCTAGTCTAAGATAAACTTTTTTCTTTAAAGTTCGGTAAACATGCGGGGAAGATTTATAATTTGATTAATCATACAGGAAACGGTTTTAAAACTGATTTATACGTAATCTGTTTGAAGTCTAGGTGTTCTATATTCCTGAGTGACCCATTCGGCGAATATTTCTACTATACGTTATAGGGGACCACACACTGTGATAAACATTCACAAAACGTGGTCCAGCTTGAGAGGGCGATGAAATAATATTTTTATTTCCAAAGATGCTGAAATCGTAGAGACGCTGTAGGAAGCACATGGATATTATCGAATACATCTTTCAAGGGAACCTCCCCATCGCACCCCCCTCAGATTTAGTTATAAGTTGGTACAGTGGATAGGCCTTGAAAAACTGAACACAGACCAATCGAGAAAACAAGAAGAAGTTGTGTGGAACTATGAAAAAAATAAGCAAAAGATACAAACTGCGTAGTCCATGTGGAAGGTAGGCAACATCAAGGTGGGTGTGAACCCAAGAGCGCCGTGGTCCCGTGGTTAGTGTGAGCAGCTGTGGAACGAGAGGTCTTCCCACAGGTGAAAAGTTAAATTTTTTATTTTCAGACAATTATCAACGTTCAGGCGCTCACACATAATCAACTTCGCTCTCCAAAATTCCAGGACATGTTCAGATTTGCTTGGACATATGCAGGATTTGACGGTCTACACACGGAAAAATTTGAAGACGTTAAAAACATATGTTTTGACAGAGCACAGGCAAAACTGTGCGACTGTGAAACTGTTGCATTCATTTGTTGAAGTTTATGTGACAAACTCTTATGTTTGCAAACTTTTTTGGGAGTGATTATCACATCCACAAGAAAACCTAAATCGGGCAAGGTAGAAGAATCTTTTTACCCATTCATCTAGTGTACAAGTTAGGTGGATCGACAACATATTCCTATCATGTGACGCACATGCCGTCACCAGTGTCGTATAGAATATATCAGACGTGTTTTCCTGTGGAGGAATCGGTTGACCTATTACCTTACAATCAAATGTTTTCGGTTTCCATTGGAGAGGCACGTCCTTTCGGCTACTAATCGCACGGTTTTACAGTGCGGTCGCAAAACAGAGACACTAAACTTATTACAGTGAACAGAGACGTCAATGAACGAACGGACAGATCATAACTTTGCGAAAATAGAAAATTAATTTATTTCACTCGAGGGAAGACTTGAACCAAGGACCTCTCGTTCCACAGCTGCTCACACTAACCACGGGACCACGGCGCTCTTGGATTCACACTCACCTTGATGTTGCCTATCTTCCACATGGACTACTCAGTTTGTATATTTTGCTTATTTTTTTCATAGTTCCACACAACTTCTTCCTGTTTTCTCGATTGGTCTGTGTTCAGTTTTTCAAGGCCTATCCACTGTGCCAACTTATAACTAAATCTGAGAGGCGGGGGGTGCGATGGGGAGGTTCCCTTGTTTGTTGAAGTTTTGAAACTTTTTTCAGAGGTGCGAGTAGGACGCCCTCTGAGGGTTCTGTACAAACTTAATTATGTTTATTGGCAGCTCCTCCATAGGTTTTGGTGAGTGCGTTTGAAAGTATCAAAATACGTGACATAAATGGCATTCTCGTTTTATTGCATTGAATTAAAAGCTTAAAGTTTTTTACTCGACCAGTAGATCATAGACCTTAGTGTTTGACATAAATTTCCACTTGATACCTCTACCCGTTCTTGAGAAAAGGGGTCTTAACAGACGCAAAGAGAGTAAAGTAGACAACAAAGCGATCCTATAACGGTTCCGTTTTTACCAGTTGAAGTACGGAGCCATAGTAATTAGTAAGATAACATGTTCTAGGGGACCTGGTTACTAACTAAACTTGTTGTTAGAGAATTGTACGACTCATGCATAGTGCCTGCGCAACACAGAGAAATTAAAGAAAAAAAGTGCAATATAAATTCTAACAAATGCGTTGCTCGGGAAATTGCACCATCTAAGTTTTCTACCAAATTATATGTTATACATCTTTAAGGTCGTTTCCTGTATGACTCCTCACACTAAGATATTTCCTTCCTATTTACTGAATTTTAAAGGAAACAAATTTTGTTTGTTATAGAACACAGAGAGCTTAACAAACACAAAGTATGACCCCAGTACGGAAGCTTTTAAGCTCGGATTTTAAAAAAATCAGAAATCTATAATGGTTAAATGTATGTGAACAATCTCTTCATGCCACACTTGTTGCTGGTTACTGCATTTTAGACTAAAGATTCGTTCCTCTATTCAAGTCCAGAAGTTTACGGAGCTTCGTTTAGGAATTCATTTGTGTCATTGGCTTATGTCTAAGGCGTATGTGAAGAGTGGGAATGGAGAACGTACCAAGTGCCAAATCTCACATTTCCCAGAAGATTCGAAGACAATGACACTTTAGGTACGTAGCTTATTTGTATCCAAATAATTGGGAAGATTTTCTGATATCACAGAAATACACTGCACAATTCATCATGAAAAAATAGTGAGACAAATTAGAAAAATAAATGATTTACGAAAACTGTTTTAAATGCCACATGAGGAAACTTACTGGTTCTACGTGCCAATAAACAAGTTTTTGTCTCGAGTGAAATAAATAGTGTGGCACTACTACTTATTCGCGATAATTTCAAGTAGTGGACATTTAGTCAACAAAAACGTTTTCTCGTTTCTTTTAAATGTTACACAAGGATAACAAAATTAAATTCACGGGAAAAATTCTCTCAGTATTAATCGTTGTTTCTTTTACAAATCCATTCTTGGAGCCAGACTTTGCCAAGTTTACAGCAAACTAGCTGTACTGTTGAGGTAGAAATGGCAATATCAGCAACGTATGTTTCTGCTTTGCCTTCGACAAACACGGCTGGTCTTTCAGAAGAAGTGCAGCATCTACCATCGTCTTTCTGCTTTTGAATACACTGACAGCTTTTCCTTTCATCTGTTTCACAGTAAAGATTGTTAATAACTATTTGAGATGGATGACTATGAGACCCTTTGATTATACTGGATTTGGAGATCTTACACGCCTCCATTGACAAAAACGTTGCAGCAGCATCTTTAAAATCAAAGAATTTAGGTGTACGCCTTCTCACCAAAAACTTGACTGTTCTCTCTTCAAACATTTCTAGGACGAATGGAGGAGACCCTGACACTTGGAACCCCTTTGGTAATCACTGCTTGGCACACAGACCGTGCGCCGCCTAGTAACGAATGTCTGGAACACCTTCTCCATGATTTTGCACTTGGAACAAGCCTATCGACATGCAACAGAGTACCTAGAACGTAACAGTAATGAAAACGCGCATTTAATTAGTTTGCCGTTTCCAGTCTTCGTACTGAGACTGGTGACAGTAACTTCCAACAGCTGCTATGAAATTGTTGAGATAAGGGTTAAGTTGTTTGTGTAAAACAAAATAAAAACTGTCATTTCCGACCATTGGATCCATATCTCGACGTAATGGAACCCTCTGAAATCTGTAAAGGTATGGGACATCCTGCAATGCGCACGAAAGAGATGGCTGAAAGAGATAGTGGAGAGAGCGTAAAGCGAGTTGCGTGGTGGGTGGTGTGTGGGCGACCGGAAATGCCTTTCAGAGAGACGGGCGCCTCGGCGCCATGAGTGGGGCTTAAGCAGGACAACACACACACACACACACACACACACACACACCCGGCCAAGGCCGCGTTCTCCGCCTCCATCGACGCGCGCAGCCGATGCATTCCAGTCGCTGCGGCTCTTTACGACACTCTTATCAGCTGTTCTTATTTGATTACAGCTCGTCTTTGATATGAAACGCCTGTCGTTTGGAAGCGGCGATCGCACCAGTATCTCAGATGGAAGCGTTGTTTTCATCGCGAACGCGCGCGCATATGATTTTACGCGCGGCGAGCTTCACATCATGACAAAAGTGTTTTGTGTGTCGAAGGAAGAAATATTAGAACTTAACGTAGACATTATTAGGGGGTTAAATGATGGGATAGTTCACTAAACAGGTAACTATCCCATCTGTTACAGCTTTGGAAAGGTCAGACGGAGGTTTGAACCTGGAGCAGACTCGTCCCTTTCATTACTACTCTGCCTTAACTGCTCTGCTATCTCTGTCGGTTTCTTGGTCTGCAAGAATTGAATGCTGTTTCTAGCTGTCAATTTATCAAATACTACGAGATATGTGGAACACTGCGGCAAAACACTTCGATCTAGAGTGCTGTTACCTTTCGGGTGTTTCTAAGGATTATTACTTGTTATTTCTGCGGATTCATTTTTCTAGTTGGCGAGCAGAACGACAGAAGTGTTCAACAATAGGAACTCAAGACAAGGTTCTTCTTGTATGAAGTGTGACATCGTCGTAATGAAAGGAAACATCGATCCTGGAAAGGCTGATTTTAACTTTCTTTGACCCCAGTGGTTGAAGCGCAAGCCGGTTGGGGTGGCCGAGCGGTTCTAGGCGCTACAGTCTGGAACCACGCGACCGATATGGTCGCAGGTTCGAATCCTGCCTCGGGCATGGATGTGTGTGATGTCCTTAGTTAGGTTTAAGTAGTTCTAAGTTCTAGGGGACTGATGACGTCAGATGTTAAGTCCCATAGTGTTCAGAGCCATTTGAGCCATTTAAAGCGCAAACGTACATCAATTTCTTTTCGGTTTCGGTCTGTGATGAGTATTTTCGGATGTGTTTTCTGACGGAAATATAAAAATACGAATAAATACCGAATGTGAACTACCTGAGGCAACCTTATACGACTCTGCTGCCACACGTGCGTAAGTATTAAACATAGACTAGATGACCATACTTAAATGCATATTTTTAAATGAAAGTGGAATAAAAACAATTATTCCAACATAGCGACGTCACTTAAAACAGAAATCAGAATACATCCAGGATACCCAGAAATAAAAACCCAGTATGTTGAGACATGATACAGAAACTACTAACTCACGGGAATGTAGTCACCGTACTGCGCAGCTACCGCGATAATAGAACGCCAAAGCAGTTAAACGATAGTTCCCGTAGTCGCAACTGCTCGCGAGGCTTACAGGACTGAATATAATAATAGTTATGACAGCTGTAAAAACAATGTCTGAAGTGTAAAGTATTAGAAATAATAACCATATATTAAAGTGGTGCAAAGGGGAAATAACGTGCTATGCAAAGGTAAGCTACAAAAAAACCTGGTATAATAAAGTAAATAAACAAGATGTAGTGTAACGAGGACTTAAGCATACGTGAAGTGAGGATATAGACAGCATTGTGTACAACAACAACATACACAGTATATAAACTTCTAAGCAAGGTGGTGGTGGAAATTTGTGTTAAGTTCCTATGGGACCAAACTGCTGAGGCCATCCATCCCAAGGCTTACACACTACTTAATCTAACTTAAACTAACTTTACGCTAAGGACAACCCACACACCCATGCCCGAGGGAGGACTCGAACCTCCGACGGGGCGGGAGCCGCACGAACCGTGGCAAGGCGGCGCAGACCACGCGGCTTCCCCGCTCGGCTCTCAGCAAGGAGAAGCTAACCTACTTAAAACATAAAACAATACTGTCTTCTATTTTAATTGACGTCGCAGCTGTTTTTATTTCAGATACCTTTCTACGAGGGTTGGTACTTAAACAGCGGCAACTATTTATTTACAACCGATCTGTTATTGTCCTTCAAAGTAGTCACCAGCGTTCTGTAGAACCCGCTGCCAGCGATGTGGAAGGCGTAGTATACCGTTAACAGAGCCTGTTCTGTTGATGGTGCGAATGGAGCGGTCTACCGCCTGTCGAATCTCTGGAACAGTTCTGAATCGAATTCCACAAAGTGTTCCTTCATCTTCGGAATCAAGTCACAAGGACTTAAGTCCGGGGAGTATGGTGGATGGTACAATACTTCTCAGTCCCATCGAACTAACAGAGCCACAGCTTGCGCTGTATGCGCCCACACATTGTCGTGCAAAACGACGGGTGGGTTGCGCAGAAAGTGTCGCCGCTCCTTTCGCAAAGCTGGTCGCAGGTGATGCTCCAAAAACGAACAGTAATACGGTGCATTGACGGTCTGCCGTGAAGGATCGTTGTAAGAGGTCCGAGCAGATGTAATTTCGATGTATTGGTCATGCGCTGCCTGCGATATGCAAGGTCTCTGACCAGAGAGCAGTGTTGACTGCAGTAGGAACTGTGTGGCTGTAGCAGTAAGTTGTTGCTAGTCTGGAGTCTGCTCTGGTCTGGTCTGGTGTATCGTGTTGGCTGGCCCGGTCGCGGTGCAGCGATGCCGGAGCCTGAGTATTATTGTGTAAGGTAAAAAGCAGCCTCGCGCATATGTAGTATTGTTATCTCAAGTCGCATGTAAATGTTTTAAAACTCTCGTAATAATAATCTTCCTCATAAAAAGTAACTTTTAACAACCATTCATTTCAATTTAAAGAATTTACTAATTTCTCCCATCCATGATCATCCCGATTATTGCAATAGAAAAATCAGTTGCTCCCTTTCATAAATGACAGATACGTCGGCCAGCATTGCGCAAAGCTGTACCGGGAAAATTTATTGTAAGAGCAGATATATCCGGTGACTTCATTGAGGTAAGAATTTTTCCTTTTTTTTATTCAGAATGATCTTTCAGGGCCATGACGCAGCACTGCTGTCGTCCAAAATTTACCAGGTTAAATTCACAGTGAATTATTGAAAAGTCATAAGTGAGCAGCAATTTAATTGAGAGGTTAGTTACATTGTTTTATTACCAGGTTACTGAATTTATTTTTTTATTGGGACGTTACGCTAAATGTGAATGAATTTTGAGCTTAGATTAAATCAGAAAGAATTTTGTTTGGAGGTTGCACTAAATCAGAATCATTATCCATAATATTTATTTTACTTTATGGGGAGGTTACAACGTAATACATTCTAAGTATTTGAAATGGACCGCTTCAAAAATGGCTCTGAGCACTATGGGACTTAACAGCTGTGGTCATCAGTCCCCTACAACTTAGAACTACTTAAACCTAACTAACCTAAGGACATCACACACATCCATGCCCGAGGCAGGATTCGAACCTGCGACCGTAGCGGTCCCGCGGTTCCGGACTGCAGCGCCTAGAACCGCATGGCCACCACGGCCGGCGGACCGCTTCAGTGATCATTTGAATACCTTCAGACAATAAAATTTCGCTTGAACAGGAGTTTCGCGTCCGAAACTGTTTGCATTGCGTTTTGTTGCAGTTATACATTAATCTGTTCTTTGTAAACCAAGTGCTGATGACAGCAATTGCAGTATTAGCTACACCATTTGCAAGACCTTCCACATCTTTCACAACTGCACTTGTCACCAGGAAGAAGAAAAAGTTTTGAATCATCTGCTGTCACGTGCAATGGTTAATATACTGGGTATTTTACAAAACGTGTCAAATACACTTACAGATGGTAGTATTGGTCAAAACTAGAAGAAAAGTTCCTGTAATTATATGTCCGGAAAGATATTGGCCAATCTGTTTTTCTGTCCTCTTACTCCCATCTGCTTGTTACACAGAAATAGACGCTATAGAATATAGATAGTCCCTTCTTCACAGTGAATCACGTATCCTTCCAAATACTCTCGGCTCCATTGTTGGTCACACGCTCGAGTGACGTCTGCACTTTGTCGATGGGTTGCTCATTTGCCAGTGCCTTCAAATGTCCACATAGTCGGAAATCAAACAGCGTAAGTGGACGTGGAGGGCATGCTGCCGGGACGTCCTCGACAAATTCACCGCCCTTTAAACGTTGCAGTGACGTACTGTTGCACGATCAGGTTGTGCCCCGTTGTCCTTGTCTTTCTGCAAGAGAAGCAGTGGACGTAAAACGGAATCCTTTAGCACCCTTCACTTTACATGACCAGTCGGGTTCCGATCTCTTCTGTATTTTCCAGATATGAAGAGAACCTTTGTTGAGCTTTCTCCCTCAACCCATAGTGTCCCATCTTACGCTAAGGTATTCCATGGACCACATAATAAAAAGCTTTTGTTGAGTGGACCTTAGTGTAATATCCTTAGCCGGCCGGAGTGGCCGTGCGGTTCTAGGCGCTACAGTCTGGAACCGCGTGACCGCTACGGTCGTAGGTTCGAATCCCGCCTCGGGCATGGGTGTGTGTGATGTGCTTAGGTTAGTTAGGTTTAACTAGTTCTAAGTTCTAGGGGACTGATGACGTCAGAAGTTAAGTCCCATAGTGCTCAGAGCCATTTTAACCATTTTCTAATATCCTTTTATAAGCTTCAATAAACAGCGTGATTGAATTTTCTCACTATGAGAGCACTGAAGGGCGATCTGTTAATTGCTAAAACCCGTCCAAAAGCCAACAACGCACAAAATGCTTTTTATTCAAGACAACCTGTTTCAACAGTCTCAACTGTCATCTTCAGGTCCTAAACATTTTTTTGTAATGAAACATGTTCATTTTACACTGAACGTCATGTACAAGATGTGCTGAGTTTTATCCATTTGACCTCTTGTGCATGGGGTTCAGCGTAAAATGAACGTGTTGTACTACCAAAAAATGTTTAAGACCTGAAGATGACAGCTAAGACTGCCGAAACGGGTTGTCTTGAATAAAAAATATTTTGTGCCATTTTGGCTTTTAATGGCTTTAGACAATTGAACGGCGTGGTCGATATTTGCAGTTATATATTATTCGACCAGAAAGCCGAACTGACGAAAACGTAACACTATAAAAATTCACTGGATGTGCTGTCTAATAATCCATAACATCCAAGCTCAAAGAGCAGGCACTGGCAGCGAAACGCTGTGGCGAGGGCAGATGCCGTTGCTTACGTTGTTGGGGGGAAAGTTTGCGCTCAGCGAGGGCCTGGTAGTAGGCACCTGCGCTGTGCGCCATATGTTGCCCTTTCGACCACAAAGAGTACAGAAGTGTGCGCTGGCCGATAGCAATCTGCAGCGCTTCCGCTGCCTCGGCTGGCAGCTGCAACGCTCCGACACTACTTCCTCTGTCTGCCAGTTTGCAGCTGTTTGTTACAGTAAAATTAGCTCTCTTCAAAGAGTGCCTCAGTTCTATGCACTACCCTCTACAAAGACGTTAGTCCTGAAAATTGCACACCACGAAAGAAGTAAGAAAATGAGAGATGATAAGATACGCTATCTCAACAAAAGTATCTGGACACCTGATGGTGGAGTGACCACCCTTCGCCTCCATGACGGGTTGAACCCTGCTGAGACACTTTCAATGAGGTCACTAAATACTTGTTTTGTTAATAAAACCTCCTTTTCCTGCTGCCACTTAATTTATTTTTGCCAGACACGTTTCGTCTTTTTCTTGCCCTAAGGCATCATCAGAGTGATGATTTGCTGTGATCTGTGTTTCCTCTCATCTGGTCTGGAGGTCGCACTACCCCTTTATTACCGACATATAAGCACAATTTTGAGTTCCGACCTTTTTCAAAAAATGGTTCAAATGGCTCTGAGCACTATGGGACTCAACTTCTGAGGTCATTAGTCCCCCAGAACTTAGAACTAGTTAAACCTAACTAACCTAAGGACATCACACACACCCATGCCCGAGGCAGGATTCGAACCTGCGACCGTAGCGGTCTCGCGGTTCCAGACTGCAGCGCCTAGAACAGCACGGCCACTTCGGCCGGCGACCTTTTTTCACACTGTTCACCATGTTTCTCCTTCTTTTCTGTGGTGTTCTTTTGCCTCTCGATGAAACTATTTCTTCGGACACTGTGCTTTTAATAATGCAAATATTCATTCAATGAACTTGCTAATAAAGTGGTGACGCGACTTCCAGGCAAGATGAGACGAAACGCAGATCACAGCAAATCGTGCCACTGATGATGCCAGAGCAGGAAAAAGGCTAAAGGCATCTGGGAAAAATAAATTCAGTGGCAGCAGGAAAAGGCGATTTTATTTACAAAACAAGTATATCTGTGCTTGCTGCGGAGGATAGCCACACAAACAAAACATCTGTGGAGGAATGGCAGTCCATTCTTCCTCAAGTGTCGAAACCAGAGGTAGTGATATTGGGCGATGGTGTCTGGAGCGAAGTCCACGTTCTGATCATCTCAGGTTGGGACTCTGAACAGGCCTGTCCATTTCAGGAATGTTATTGTCCACAAACCATACCCGCCAGGGTAGCCCAGAGCACTAACGCGCTGCTTCCTGAACTCGGGTAGGCGCGCCGGCCCCGGATCGAATCCTCCCGGCGGATTAACGACGAGGGCCGGTGTGCCGGCCAGCCTAGATGTGGTTTTTACACGGTTTTCCACATCCCGCTAGGTGAATACCGGGCTGCTCCCCACGTGCCGCCTCAGTTACACACGTCGCAGACATCTGAAACACGTTCGCACTCTTTCACGGTTTACACTAATGCAGACAGCTGGGGTACACTGATTCCATCCCTGCGGGTAAGAGGTGGCAGCAAGGAGGGCATTGGGCTACCCCTAAAACTAACCTTGCCAAATCCGTTCTAACCACGCCGACCCTGCGATCGCTGCGGGACTATGGTGTAAGCAAAAGAAAGAAAGAAAGAAAGAAAAAAATTGTCCACAAACCATGGTGTCATAGATGCTGCTTTATGACGGGGTGCATTGACATGTTGATACAGTCTTTGTCTGCAAACTGTTCCTCCGTTGTAAGCAGTACACAATGTTTTAAAGTATCTTCATGTCCTTTCGCCCTTGGCGTTTTCAGATCAATGAGAGAATCATCTAATCTTCCCCCTGCCATAATACAGGGTGATTCAAAAAGAATACCACAACTTTAAAAATGTGTATTTAATGAAAGAAACATAATATAACCTTCTGTTATACATCATTACAAAGAGTATTTAAAAAGGTTTTTTTCACTCAAAAACAAGTTCAGAGATGTTCAATATGGCCCTCTCCAGACACTCGAGCAATATCAACCCGATACTCCAACTCGTTCCACACTCTCTGTAGCATATCAGGCGTAACAGTTTGGATAGCTGCTGTTATTTCTCGTTTCAAATCATCAATGGTGGCTGGGAGAGGTGGCCGAAACACCATATCCTTAACATACCCCCCCATAAGAAAAAGTCGCAGGGGCTAAGATCAGGGCTTCTTGGAGGCCAGTGATGAAGTGCTCTGTCACGGGCTGCCTGGCGGCCGATCCATCGCCTCGGGTAGTTGACGTTCAGGTAGTTACGGACACATAAGTGCCAATGTGGTGGCGCTCCATCCTGCTGAAATATGAATTGTTGTGCTTCTTGTTCGAGCTGAGGGAACAGCCAATTCTCTAACATCTCCAGATACTGTAGTCCAGTTACAGTAGCACCTTCGAAGAAAAGGGACCAAAAACTTTATTGGCTGAAATGGCACAGAAAACGTTCACCTTAGGCGAGTCACGTTCATACTGAGTTGTTTCCTGCGGATTCTCAGTGCCTCATATACAGACATTGTGACGGTTGACTTTCCCGTTAGTGTGGAAAGTTGCTTCATCACTAAACACAATCTTTGAAACGAAAGATTCATCTGTTTCCATTTGAGCAAGGATAAAATCACAGAAATCGATTCTTTTAATCTTACCAGCTGCAGACAGCGCTTGAACCAATTTCAGACGATAAGGTTTCATAACTAACCTTTTTCGTAGGACTCTCCATACAGTTGATTGTGGAATTTGCAGCTCTCTGCTAGCTCTGCGAGTCGATTTTCCTGGGCTGCGAAGAAATGCTTGCTGGATGCGTGCTACTTTTTCATCACTCGTTCTCGGCCGTCCAGAACTTTTCCCTTTGCACAAACACCCATTCTCTGTAAACTGTTTATACCAACGTTTAATACACCACCTATCAGTAGGTTTAACACCATACTTCGTTCGAAATGCACGCTGAACAACTGTCGTCGATTCACTTCTGCCGTACTCAATAACACAAAAAGCTTTCTGTTGAGCGGTCGCCATCTTAGCATCAACTGACGCTGACGCCTAGTCAACAGCGCCTCAAGCGAACAAATGTACAACTAAATGAAACTTTATAGCTCCCTTAATTCGCCGACAGATAGTGCTTAGCTCTGCCTTTTGTCGTTGCAGAGTTTTAAATTCCTAAAGTTGTGGTATTCTTTTTGAATCACCCTGTACTATTCCCTCCATATTTGACCATTGGCACTACACATAATGGCAGGTAACGTTCTCTAGGCATTTGCGGAACCTAAAACATTCCTTCGGGTTGCCAAAGGGTATAGCGTTATTCATCGCACCAAACCACTCGTTTCCATTCATCCACTGCCCATTGTCGTCGCTCTTTATGCCATCTCAAGTACCGCTTAGCACTGACTACACAAATGTGTTGGTAATGAGGGGCAGTTTACCCCATTCCGTTTAACTCGCTGCGCACAGTCATTGTGCTAGCTGTAACTGCTGGCGGATCTGTGGAAGTCACGAGTGATTTCTTCCGTCCACATCATGCAATTTTTTACAACCACCCCTCCGCAGTGGCTGCTGTTCCTTCACATTGTCGCTTCACGGTAACATCACCAAGAGTCGACTTTGGCAGCTTTAGTTGGGTTCAAATAATGTCCCTGATGGATCTGTTCCTCAGCTGACAGTGGTTGGTTGGTTGATTTGGAGGAATGGGACCAAACAGCGAGATCATCTTCGGATTAGGGAAGGAAGTCGACCGTGACCTTTCAAAGAAACCATCCTGGCATTTGCCTGTAGCGATTTAGGGAAATCAAGGAAAACCTAAATCAGGGTGGCCGGACGCGGATTTGAACCGTTGACCTCCCAGATGTGAGTCCAGTGTGCTAACCACTGCGCCACCTTTCTCGGCTCAGCTGACATTCAAAGACTAGCCCACATTCAGAGTTACTGGGCTCTCCTCACTGACTCTGTTTGGTGTTAACTGTTTCTCTACTGACAACACTGTGCTCCGACTTCTTTTTATACTAGTGCGTCCGCATCTCGCGACATGTAGTGGTAAATTCCGCATTACATAGGGGTCTTCGGATGCTCCCAATTCCCCAGTTCGAGCCAAAAAATTTGTGAGTTCCTAAGGGACCAAACTGCTGAGGTCATCGGTCCCTAGACTGACAAATTACTTAAAATAACTTAACGCTAAGGACAACACTCACATCCATGCCCTAGGGAGGACTCGAACTTCCGGCGGGAGGGGCCGCACGATTAGTGACATGGCGCCTAACCGCGCGGCCATCCGCGCGGCTTCGAGCCAAAATTTACGGGAGGTTTCCTTTGGTTACAGGCGAGTACTGGAACTGGATACACCTTTCCAAATATTCAGTTGAGATTCTCTCTTCCTCACTCTTTGCCTGTTGGATCTTTGCTGTAAGGAATAGCGGCCTTTTGATAGTCCAGATCTCAAACATTCTATGGAAATGGTAATGAGCGTTTGGCGTCATTGACCGGGAGGCCCCTTGCGGGGCAGGTCCGGCTGCCATAGTGCAGGTCTTATTATATTCGGCGCCACATTGGGCGACCTGCGCGCCGGATGGGGATGAAATGATGACGAAGATAGCACAACACCCAGTCCCTGAGCGGAGAAAATCCCCGACCCAGCCGGGAATCGAACCCGGGCCCGTAGGGCGGCAATCCAAATGTTCAAATGTGTGTGAAATCTTATGGGACTTAACTGCTAAGGTCATCAGTCCCTAAGCTTACACACTACTTAAACTAAATTATCCTAAGGACGAACACACACACCCATGCCCGAGGGAGGACTCGAACCTCCGCCGGGATCAGCCGCACCGTCCATGACTGCAGCGCCCCAGACCGCTCGGGCGGCAATCCGTCTCGCTGACCCCTCAGCTATCGGGGCGGACTCAAAACTACTATGAGAAGTGGAAAATGAAAAAAAAAAAATGGTATGAAGGCACATAAACCGGATGTTACTTTGTTTTGATCTACGTCTTCCAGCGAAAAGTATTGAATTCTTTTAGCCAAAAGTTCTTCAAACCAGTCTCACATCTTTGTAGACACACTGCGTTACCGTACCTTGGTTGTTGCGCGATATTATGTTACAGAGCTAACGGCACAGTAAAATTTCAAGAAACTTACGGGAAAGAAGACGAGTGACGTCTTCGACAAGCACCGATATTTAGACAGATGAACACGCCATCATTTTCGAGGCAGAAATGCAACGAGAGAGAGGGAACAAGGAAAATTAAACCCTCGGTAGACGACCAAGAGTCTTAACACAGCACGTGCAGCAAGAGAAAAGACACACACAAACACACACACACACACACACACACACACACACACACACACACACACACTCATACCTTGAACGACTTAGCGGTAAACAGTCTTCACATGTGGAAATACCAGCGGTTCGACCGTTTGGAATGACAAGGTGTCAACTAACACTTCGCAATAAAGTCAGGAGATGTTGAATTGACTCATTTATTAAAACATGTTACGCGTTTTTGGATTACACCCATCTTCAGACATCTGTTGCAAAAAAGTACAAAACAAAAGTGAACAGCACACTCAACACGTCTCAACGTTACAGAAAATGAGGTCGGGTCATATGAGTTACATATTACAAAGTTTGTGGTATGTAACTCCTTCCTAATCAACCAGGCGTACAGCCTTGACAACTCATAGAAAGTGTCCAATAACATATGACTATAACTCCGACACAAGCAGTCTTGAAGCAGAGCGTATACAGACGCTAAACAAGTCAACTAGCAGCGAAGCAGTAGGGGGCGCTGCATGGTCATGTGCTCCATGCGTTCACATGCAATTTAATATATTCAGCATGTAACATCTAACAGGGTGTAATTATGACTAACAACCGGAATGGTACTTCCGTACACGGTAACACTAAAGGACTTTTTTAAAAACAAATTTTTAAACACCAAAATTTTTTACATTGCCATACTATACCTGTAGCCAGTAGCGGCACTAATCACAACTCAAACCATATGTCAATATAAAATAAATAATAGGGGGGAGGGGAGTTCCTTCAGGAATAAACCTTCCAAACTCCCAAATCTCTAAAATAATACGACCAAATTAAATGTAACCAACATTATCCAACATAAGCTAAAACCCTATGATCAGCTCGCGTACGCAAACGTCTTATGCGTAATCTGTTAAAACCAACGGCAACCACGTCTGTGGCAGCCATCCGCCTATCGAAATACAGCCAAGTGATATTCATGGGCCATGATTGCCCAAATAGAAGCCTCCAAACAACAACTTAACCCCTCTACCACATAGAAAAAGTTCAATGGTGAGAGGAAGAACATTTTCATAAAATCCCAAAACACACACATGGGTTATACCTCATACATTCCTTATATAAACTAGTGGCACGACAGTTGCCCGAGTCCTGCCTATGCTATCCGGATAGTGGAGAGCTCTAGATTTTTTGGCTTGTTTGAACGGATACTGTTTTGAGCTTTGTGACCGTTAGCCCCTCATAAGAAGTTATGGTAGTGTATTTTATAGGAGCTGGCGGTGTTCTGTGCAAGTACCGTTGTGATAGGCTAGGTTTTCTGCTGAGTGGTTGGCTAGTTCAACGTCATATGGGGAAAGTTAGTTGGGTAGATAGGTTGGCATATACGGATTTGTTCACCACCGTACCCTTTGGGTGGTCCTTGGTGACACAATGGTTTATTTAATTGATTTTCGAGATTTAACACTTTTAACGTTTTCAAGACTGCTTGTGTCGCAGTTATACTAATATGTTATTGGACACTTGAGCTGAGTCGTTGGTTGATTAGGAGGGAGTTACATACCACAAACTTTGTGGTATGTAACGCATATGACCCGATCTCATTTTCTGTTACGTTGAGACGTGTTGAGTGTGCTGTTCACTTATGTATTGTACCTTTTTGTAACAGATGTCTGAAGATGGGTGTAACCCCGAAACGCGTAACATGTTCTAATAAAAGAGTCAATTGAACATCTCATGACTTTATTGCGATTGTACAGCAATGGTTGCCAATTATTAACATAAAAATGATCGCAGGCCTCAGACGGGATTTTATGTCCTGTATATCAACTAACACTTCATTAGTTTCTAGTACTCGATATCAAAGTTCCATTAACTCATCATTCAGTTATCCACGCACCTACAGTAGTGGTTTTTTGATGTGGTACTACAGTTGGAGTCACGAACGATGGTGGACTAGTCCGGGATTGTACTGGGCACCCACGTCACGCATACTCCGACAGCCAATGGGCGTTCAGTAGTGGTCTGAGCGCTCTGCTCTGAATGCCGTAGCTAATGTGACCACCCACCGTGATCGTAGCGAGCTGTTTAGTGAATTTACATTTCATTTGCTGCGAGTGTGTCGTTGCTGATGGTGGTGGTAAATGATAAATTCTGCATAAGCAAGCGAGAGACATAATTTGCAGGATATGCGCTTCCTTCAAGCGGAAAGCACGCGCATTCGCGTACCGCAACTGTCGGTTGCAATCTCCAACAACGCCATTCCTGTCCGTGCCTCGACATGCGTGAAACGTCGTTGTTCGTGGACCGGACTACAGTCAATGCGTGTCACAATGAACTACACAAGGAACAATACGATAAAAGTACAACATAACCTTCTCCCTACCTCATTCTATGTGAAAGTGTTCCTGCAGACAACCTCTTGAAACTATAAGAAATTTATATAAGTTCGTAAGCTTTCACAACCGGTGTCATTTTGAATAAAATATTTTGGATGTTGGATAACAAAACTGCCGAGGTTTCGACAGGGCGGTTCATTGCATCCAATTCAAGTATCTCGTGCATTTGCCCGTGTCACCTAGCTCTACGCTTGTTTCTTCAGTCAGTTACAAAGAGCTAATTTCCTTTTTCTTGTTTTCTTTCTTCCAAAAATGAATAAGTTACAGGGTAGATATTTATCCAGTTTAAGTCCTAATTTTTGTTAAGATAATAAGATTGGGTTAATGAAAACAAAGTTGAATATTTGAATAAACATTAATCATTACTTAAAAGAAAGATAACAGATTAATAAAAAAGATCTGTCAAATATAACCTTTTCATCCCAACGATTCAAACAAAGTGATATCAGCTGGAACTCCGGCGTTCTTTTTATTCGGCTGTTTCTCCACAGGCTGTAGCTCGACTACGTTCGCCGGCCGGGGTGGCCGAGCGGTTCTAGGCGCTACAGTCTGGAACCGCGCGACCGCTACGGTCGCAGGTTCGAATCCTGCCTCGGGCATAGATATGTGTGATGTCCTTAGGTTAGTTAGGTTTAAGTAGTTCTAAGTTCTAGGGGACTGATGACCCCAGAAGTTAAGTCCCATAGTGCTCAGAGCCATTTGAACCACGACTACGTTCCATTTCTAGCAGAACCTTGTCTCATTAAAAACTCATCTTCTACGATTTTGTCCGTCGGAACCCTGTCATTCCAAACGATCGGATTGTCAAAGCTGCATCCCCGTAAGTGGTTTCAATATTTCATATGCCTGAAGAAAACCCATATTTCATAAGGCCATAGGAAATCTAAGGAGACCCGAATTTACGTGTTCGCATCGCTCTACCAGCTGCAAGATAACGCCTGTAAATAACACACCAATGGTGTCTCCTCTGTGTGTGTTAGAGCCAGTATCATGAAGAAGTTGTATGTTCCTTTCAGCAGGAGCCGGGATGTCAAACAAATGTACGAGGCATAGCCCGAAATAGAGCGCAGTTCAGCGAACAAATCGAAGACTGCCCTCTCATTAAAAGTCAGGTTGCATACAATGTATGCAGCACTGTCATGTTCCAATGGCGAAAGCACTGCACGCCGATGAATCATCTTCCCAGAGAAGAAGTCTGTGCGTCAGTGAGGAAGCGCGCTAGTACTTCCTCGCGCCTCGGTGGTTGGATGTACACTACTGCCCATTAAAACTGCAGCAAGAAGTGTACTGTGTGCTTGGATGTGAAAATAATTAGCGTTTCCCCGAAACTGTACAAATTAGGAAGCACTGGCATACTGTATACAGAGTGACTCCGTGATAACAATGGTCGTCCGGCGTAATGCAGGACCGCGATCCATCGCCGAACACAATGCGACGCCATTCTCCAGCAGTACTGCTTCCCAGTCGCGGTGTTGTCGTGTGGTGTTGATGCACACCACGACCATCTTGCCTTGTGGCGGTCAGACGTTGTCGGCCGGTATCGGCTCACCGTCCCCTGCAGCCCAGCATCGGGTCACTGGCACATTCCAATGTCCCACCAATCAGGATATTGCACGTTTCGACCAGCCTGTCAAATGGGGACCCACAACGAAGGCGCTTTTTATCTGCCATGTGCCCTAGTCTACAGGAAAGTAGTATCACACGAAAGTTGTGAACAAATCAACGAGGATTTGCAGAAAATAAATGCGTGGTGTAATGACTGGCGGTTATCTCTCAAAATTAGTAAGAGTAACCTACTGCATATAACGAGGCGAAAATCCCCATTAATGTACGAGTACAAAATAAATGCCCAGTCTTTGGAAGCGGTAACATCCGTCAAGTATCTGGGTGTGACTATTGGAAATGATCTCAAATGGAATGATCAGACTACACAAGTAACGGGTAAGGCAAACTCTAGATTGGGGTTTATTGGTAGAATCCTGAAGCGATGCAGTCCTTCAACAAAGGAAATAGCTTACAATACGTTAGTTCGTCCAGTCTTACAGTATTGTTCGTCTGTATGGGACCCTTACCAGTTCGGTCTGATTCAAGAGATGGAGAAGGTTCAAAGGAGAGCGGCAAGATTCGTGACTGGTACATTTAGCCATCGCAAGAGCGTTACAGACCTCATAGAAAGTTTGAAGTGGGCCACACTTGCAAATAGACGGCGCGCTAAACGGCAGGGGCTGCTCACTAAATTCCGAAATCCGATCTTCACCGAGGATGTAGAGCATATATTATTACCACCAGCTCTCAAATCGCGTAATGATCGCCATTCAAAGATATGGGGAATTAGAGCACGTACTGAGGCGTTCAGGCAGTAGTTTTTCGCTTTTCCCTCGCGCGATCCGCGACTGTAACAGAGGGGAGGGGGGGGGGCGAATATGACTTTGGCGCGAATTGTGCCCTCCGCCACACACCGCTTGGTGGCTAGCGGAGTGTATATGTAGATATAGATAACGCTGTCTCACATTGGCACCCGAAATCTCCGTATCCTACACAGTGACAATTCAACATCTGACGCTGTTCACACCCCTTACATACCCGTGGTGCCATACACTAAACACGAACAACAATAGTGCACTCTGGTGGACGTTCTACCTGCTACAAAGAACTGCAACTCCAACAATTACATACCCGCTGATGTGTGCATGTACTAAGTTACATTGACATCCGACAACACGAAGTATGTTAAAAAAATTGCGGAACAACCGTAATTTCGCGCCAGTGGTGTCCTGGAGCGAAATGCAGTTCGCATCCCTGCACCCGTCTGTGTTTAAGGGGAGGTTTACTATCTTTGGCCTGGAAAAAGCATGTTCCTTGAGAATTTTTTTCTCGTGATGTGTTATAGATATCAATGTCAAATTTGGTAAAAATGTTTATTGATATGAAACTTCCTGGCAGATTAAAACTTTGTGCCTGACCGAGACTCGAACTCGGGACCTTTACCTTTCGCGGGCAAGTGCTCTACCAACTGAGCTACCGAAGCAGGAGAGCTTCTGTAAAGTTTGGAAGGTAGGAGACGAGGTACTGACAGAAATAAAGCTGTGAGTATCGGGCGTGAGTCGTGCTTCGGTAGCTCAGTTGGTAGAGCACTTGCCCGCGAAAGGCAAAGGTCCCGAGTTCAAGTCTCGGTCGGGCACACAGTTTTAATCTGACAGGAAGTTTCATATCAGCGCACACCCCGCCGCAGAGTGAAAATCTCATTCTGGAAACATCCCCCAGGCTGTGGCTAAGCCATGTCTCCGCAATATCCTTTCTTTCAGGAGTGCTAGTTCTGCAAGGTTCGCAGGAGAGCTTCTGTAAAGTTTGGAAGGTAGGAGACAAGGTACTGGCAGAAGTAAAGCTGTGAGTATCGGGCGTGAATCGTGCTTTGGTAGCTCAGTTGGTAGAGCACTTGCCCGCGAAAGGCAAAGGTCCCGAGTTCGAGTCTCAGTCGGGCACACAGTTTTAATCTTCCAGGAAGTTTCATATCAGCGCACACTCCGCTGCAGAGTGATAATCTCATTCTGGATGTTTATTGATATTTCCTTTAAAAACTGGAATTTTTCGACCGGAAATGTCGAAGAGCAAAGGCGGAAGTGCCGTCGGAACGAAACAAAATTTCGATGTAGACCTCCACGCGCGGTATTTCACAGGTCAGTTTGAAATCAAAACTGAGTTGACATTAGCGAAGTATATAAGATTCTTTAGAAGTTGTACCTCGCTTACTTTATTTGGACCATAGGAAACAAACTGTGCCACTTGAAAAGAACTGCGTTTTCTCATCGTTTTTTCGACTGAGTCGGCCAAGTAAAAATATTTATAGTTGATGGATCGGAGTAAAAGTGGTACTACTCTTAGACAATTTAGTTACCTTCGTCGGAAACAAAGAATCACCCAATCAGTTCAGTAAATTTGAAGTTACCATACCACGCGATAAAAGAAAATTCATTTCGAGAAAAACGCGTTTAAGTTTTATACTAAAATGTAGACTTTCACGGCCGGAAATATCATGTCCATTATAATTATCCGGGCTGATATGCCGTGGTCGGTTGATGAATTCTGTGTCGATTCCCGACGTTTCGTCTCCGACAGCGGGAGACATCTTCAAGGGGGTCCGTAGCTCAATGGAAGGTCCAACACACCCACTGGCTCGCTACTGACTGCCGCTAAATTCCGAGTCCGCGCGCTCCCACGCCGCGGCGTGACGTCACGTGTTTTGAAAACGTCAGTGCAATTGGCCGCTGTCCGTCGCCGTCGATCGCCGTTGCCATCACCCAGTAGTGGACAGGTGGTACACATCTTCTTTAACACCGGCATCCATATACCGTTTAATTTCACGCCCTCCTCCTTTCGGTTGAAATTATTTGGGTGTTTAGCGATTTCGATTGCCTCCCTGTAGAGCCTTTCGTAATAATCCGCTTGTGGCCGCTAGTACTTGCGTCTCCTTGAAACGAATATTGTGGTTCCCTGGCTGGAAAGCATGTTCCGCAACAGCTGATCGTTCCGTTTCTCCTCTTCTACAATTACCCTTATGGTCTTCCAAACGTTTAGCGCGCGGGAGCGCGCGGACACGGAATTTAGCGGCAGTCAGTAGCGAGCCAGTGGGTGTGTTGGACCTTCCATCGAGCTACGGACCCCCTTGCAGATGTCTCCCGCAGTCGGAGACGAAACGTCGGGAATCGACTCAGAATTCATCAACCGACCACGGCATAACAGCCCGGATAATTATAATGGACACGTTTTAAGTTTTGACTACATATAAAAGCAATATTATGCATCTTACGTTCAATCTCATATTCCGGGTCCGTAACCTAGTCCTTCCTCTTCCTCATACAGGGGGTTCTGCTCGATCTGGGCCTTCCTGCGATGCTCCAGAGCCGCTCGTACGGCCGGTGACAAGCGGTTTTCGGCCGCTTGAATGCGGTGGTCGACCGAATGTTTGGCGAACTGCGTCGAGTAGAGTCCCAGGGTGACGTCCATCGTTGTCATAGTCTTCAGAATTGCTGAATACCCTTCGTTGAAGTTGGTCACTGCCAGGAAAGTCGCAATCTCCACAGTCTTCACGCCAGAATGCAAATGTTAAGGGGCTAACTTGTAAACACACGCGTTCAAACTTTCATTTGAATTTTGTGTGTTTCCTCCCAAGCACCGGTACAAGAACTCGTCCTCCGAAAGAAAAAAACTGGTGGGTGAAAAAGGCCGGTTTCAGGCAGGTGCATTTTTTGTTCAACCGCAAATAACAAACATTTCCGTTCCGTATTTGGAAAAACCGTTTCAGGAGTGGATTCTAAACACTTTTATGGATCCAAGAACGCAATTTAAAAATTTCGATTTTTTTGAACGAAAAGATAGTAAACCTCCACTTAAAATGCCGGAAGTTTCATTGTTGTAAGTCTGTTAGTTACTATTCAGTGCCGCATTGAGTAGAGCGTTGTGTCGCACAGTTTGCGAATTTCGAGATGGCAGAGTTGAGCAACGCATCTGCATTAAATTTTATGTGAAATTCAAGAAAACCTTTACAGAGACAGGCCAAATGATGCAGGAAGCCTGCGGTGATGAGAGCTTAAACCGTACCCGGTGTTACGAATGGTTCACAGGTTTAAAAATGGCCGGATGGAAGTTAAATATGACGCTTCGACGTCTACGGACGACGCTCTTATCAGGCACGTCAACGAAATTGTGCGTGCCAATGGAAGACTGACTGTCAGAGAGAACGCGGAAGAATGTTACATTTCAGGTGGGTCATGTTATGAAACGTTGACACAGCATCTTGGAAGATATCGTGTTGCCGCCAAGTTCGTCCCACGGTTTATGAGTCGAGACAAAAAGACCTTCGCCGTGCAATCTGTGAAGAGCTTTTGGATCGCGCAAATGAGAACGAGATGTTGCTTAAGATAATCGTAACTGGTGTTGAGCCGTGGATCTACGGTCGTGATGTTGAGACCAAGGTTCAGTCTTCACAATGGGTCGGGAAAGGTTCTCCAAGATCAAAAAAAGCTCGTCAGCTATGATCAAATGTCAAAGACATGCTGATAGCTTCTTCAACTTTTAAGGATTATTTCAGCATGAATTCGTGCCACAGAGACAAACTGTTAATCAATGGTACTGCCAGGACGTGTTCCGAGGTCTGCGAGAAAATATGAGAAGGAATCGGCCTGAAATGTGGCGAGACAATTCATGGGTCTAGTATGACGATAAAGCACCCGCACATTCATCCCTGATGGTGCGTAACTAGAGCACAAAAAAAAAAACGAAAGCGCTCTGCTGCTTCGTTTTCCGCACTTTCCAGACTTGGCCCGTGCGGACTTTTTTTTTTACTTCCAAAGTTGAAAACCACGTTGAAAGGACGAAAATTTGCAACGATAGACGACATAAAAGAAAATTCGTAATCGCCGCTTCGTGTGATCCAGCAAGGGCCGAACCACGACTGCTTCCGAAAATGGAAACGGGTGGGAAAGATGCATCAATTGTGGAGGAGAGTATTGCGAAGGAGACCGTGTACAATAAGCAAGCGTAGAAAATTTTTATGGAATTTTTTGAATAGACCTCGTATTTCTGGGTGCTTCACTTTTTTTTTCCAGGCAGTGTATTATAGTCGATACAAAAATGGTTCAAATGGCTCTGAGCGCTATGGGACTTAACATCTGTGGTCATCAGTCCCCTAGAACTTAGAACTACTTAAACCTAACTAACCTAAGGACATCACACACATCCATGCCCGAGGCAGGATTCGAACCCGCGGCCGTAGCGGTCGCGCGGTTCCAGACTGAAGCGCCTAAACCGCACGGCCACACCAACCGGCATAGTCGATACCTGCATCACATTGTAGCTCTAAGAAATCTTCTTTCGCTACGAATTAATCGATAGTATTGTTCGACTGACGTTGCAACAAACTGGGAATGGTGCCAAACTGAAGCACGATAGCCCGCATCTCGTGGTCGTGCGGTAGCGTGCTCGCTTCCCACGCCCGGGTTCCCGGGTTCGATTCCCGGCGGGGTCAGGGATTTTCTCTGCCTCGTGATGGCTGGGTATTGTGTGCTGTCCTTCGGTTACTTAGGTGTAAGTAGTTCTAAGTTCTAGGGGACTGATGACCATAGATGTTAAGTCCCATAGTGCTCAGAGCCATTTGAACCATTTTGAAGCACGATGCAGAAGGAATGTTACAGATTTGCGTCTCCTTGTCATCGCACTCATCAGAGACGGAATGCTAGCTCATTTTCAGAACAATAGAGGACGAGATCTTCTTCGAACAGTGCTGGTATGCGCATAATTGACGAATCCACAGACACTGAAATGCTGTGTAATTAGGTTACATTCTCGGTGCAGATATTCGAAAAGATGATGATTTGGGTCGTCTGCGTTTCCTCATACGGAAATAGCTTTTATCCGAAAGTAGAGCGATTGTTATCCTGCAGGCGTCAACTAGGACTACGAGTTATTGTGGAGGGGACGTGCTCGTATGTCTGGCAGACACAGTTTCGTTGATTTAATATCGCTTTATTCGTGAAGATGTAATCTCGCCCGTAGCAAAGCGTGACGCGGTTGTTGGCCCCCCACGCTGTGTTGCTGGCTCATCTCGCATACAGATTACGTTCCGCTGCAGTGATGGAGTACCGCGGAAGTCATTAAGACGTCTGCACAGCGCAGCAGTAGACGGAACTCTGTCCTCTTCGCCTTGCACCCCGACAAGTGCGCAGGTTTTCGATTAGAGGGAAGCAGAAATGAGCAGAATGCTGAAACTGTTGTCCGATGCTTTTGACAGTTATTGTTAATGTTTTCTATAGCACCACCTTTTTCTTATTACTTCTTCAAATTCCCTGCTTTGCGTTTTGGCTTTTAGTGCCTGCAGTATTGTAAATATGGGTATTTACCGACCGAGGGAAATATCACTTTTATAGGTAGAACAAGAGTTCCCGATTTGTTGTGTTCCGATGGAGCCTTGAGAAAATGTTGCCTTGCTAAAAGAGGTTTGCCGAAGCTGATATTCATTCTTACACTCCTCTGTTGGTGCTCGCACATATTGCGTATTACACGCCATTCCCTGTAGCGTATAACTGTGTTCCTGAGGATTTCAAACGTCTTGCACAACATCACGTTGTCTAGCGCCTTTTCCAGGCCAACCAATCATACGAAGGTGCGAACACTGCGTCACCATCAAATGACTGAAAAGATTATATTCAGACGAGGTGAACTTAGTGTGGAAACTGTTTAAGTGTTACTGGACGCCAGAGTTCCGTGTTTTACCGTGAGAAACTGTAACCTCCCCCCCCCCCCCCCCCCTCACTTATCGACCTTAATGACAGTGAAAAATTAAACCGCGTGTACCTAATGGAAATTTGGGAAAAGCAATCGTCACCGAAGTTAATCTGTCGATAAAGAGGGAGGAAAGTGTTACATCTAAATGGAAGGAAAAATGCAAATGAAGCTGGTGGAAATTAATTTTGAAAAGGGGTAAAGTTAATAAAGAAAGTAAATATGCGGCCGTTACATCAACAATTAACTAGCGGTAATTAGATATTTGAGATCTGGGGGAAATTACGGTCGCTAGTCCTAAGGACAATTACTATAGTAACTGAAAAAGAAAGGTTATTACACATATAATTAGCACTAGAAGGGTGGCAACTGAAGGTTGACGCGTGTAGTGTGAAAACTGAAAGTTTGTCAGAAGTAATAAATTTCGCTACACTCTGACTTAATTCAGCAAAAGAAGTAATAAAACCGGAAAATTGAAAGTTAATTTAGTGACTGAAATTAATAGTGAACTTTGTTTCTGAAGCAAATCGAAATTCAGTAAAATACAGTTAGTCTTGGGCTACCTCAACAATCATTTCAAAAGCTACTTGAATCTACGCAATTTAGAAATAAGAGATTTAACTTTGAACTTGAATTAAATGATTCTGAACAATTAACAATAGTAAAATTTAGTACGGACCAAGCTGAGCTGCAGTCACAGGTAACTAAAATATGGTAACAAAACTCGCAGTCTTAATTTGTGCTTGTGTAGTCTAAATATTGTAGCCAGCTATGAATACCTTAACTGAACTTTGAAATTAAAGCAGTGAAATCGAATGATGCTGGCGTTTGAATTTCAACGACACTCGGGTTCATTCCGGAAAAGGAAGGGACCCTGCTTGGTAATGCAATTGGGACAATGAGCAACAAACGTTCATGCTAAGTTGCTGTAATTTTGTGATGCAACAATTTTCAAAGTTTGAAAAGCTGAGGTCTGCCATACACTTCTAAAACTTTACGTGCTTCCAGTCTTCCTTGTTGGTTGATTGAAGGTTTGAAGCCGTCGATCGAGGAGGCGGCGACAGTCACTCATTGTCGGCCGTCGCTGTTGCAGAAGCTGGGTGTTGGCGCGCCTTCTTCTCGACACGGTCTCCAGCCGAAACGGGCTCTTGATGTGTGCCGGCTAATGCTTCCCGTCCGCGACACCATGTCAGAGTCTAACATAGCAAGTCGAGCGCAATTACATGCTGCCAAACCCCGAAAGCGCGGCAACTCGCGGGAGCTTCACACAACACACCTGCTCCACTGCCCTACTCCAGCCAGACTCGCTCTCTGCTCAGCCCGCGCTCCACGAGGCAGAGTTAACACTACCAAAGATCCTAAACACTTTCGTTCTCCACACGACCTATCGATGTATTCGTTCGATAGCATAGTTTTCCCTAGGCAAGACCCAGCGTAAAAATACAAATAATATTTACAAAACAAACCAATTATACATCGACATAAACGCATTATATATATATATATATATATATATATATATATATATATATATATATATATATATATAAATAGTAAAACAATTACAATAAATAAAGCCACAGAAATGTCTTATCTTGAGGTAACAAAACAAGGAAAAAAATTATAGTACAATAGATGGAAATAGGAGGATATGCATTTCCGGCGTTACAAAACTAGGACTGGCTGGGGTTACAGAGATCGTATGCTTGAGTACGTACAATGATGAGCCAAAACATCATGACCAACTTCTTAATAGCTTGTTTGTCCGTCTTTGGAACAAAAAACATCACAGATTCTGCGTATCAGGGATCAGAGAGTTTCTTGGTAGATCTGTGGAGGTATTTTGCATTAAATGTCTGAGCACGGTCATGTACTTGGCGTAAATGACGTACCGCTGATTTGCGTAGGCGGTGGCGGAACCCGATAACGACCCAGATGCGTTACATAGGATTTGCATCAGGCGAATTTCGTCGCCGAGACATCAACGTCAATGTATGTTTGCACGTGGGAACACTCCGCCGCCAAATAACTGTTAAAGTTCATGGTGAAACCTTCAGCTGTCATTTATTTTGAACACTTCGCCAAAAGTTTCGCTCAACGACCATTATCAAGCTTAGCTGGCATAAACGTTAGGAAAGTTATACCATAATTTGAACAAAAGTAATTTTCTCTTTTAAGCCCACCATAGTATATAAAAAATTCTCACAATAATAACTGAGTACGACAATTTGCGTCAAGAAGCAAGTCCACATTGAGAGAGTGAGCTGTCGATGTGGACTTGCTGCTTGACGACTATTAGCGTATACAGTTGTTATTATTATTATTTTCGATTATTCCCATTTAAGAGAGCGTTTGAACTTGAATTCCTTTATGATGATTGTTTATGTTTTTTCTGAGCCCAAATTTTCTTCATGTGTTCACTGCGTTGTTTCTTTCGCTCCGCTGTCCATTTCCATCCTGGTCTCTTCTGTGTTGTGGAGTCAAATTTATGTTTTTTGATGATATTCCTGAATTCAGTTCTATTTTCTGCATCGTTTACTGTTATGTGTGCTTGTCTGAGGTCCTCTTCAACTTCTTTTATCCATTTTGTTTTTCCCCTGCCTGAGTTGATGACTTTAAGAATTCGCTTTGAAATTCTGTTTTCATTCATCCTGTGGATATGTTCGTAGAACTGCATTCTTCTTTTCCTTATTGTATCCGTAATCTTGTCTGTGTATTTATATAATTCTGATGTTGGTCTCTTCTTCCAGATTCCTTGCTCTTGTATCGGGCCAAAAATTTTCCTGAGAATTTTCCGTTCTTGTTTCTCTATTTCTTTGATTTTAGTTTGCCCACCTATTTGTGTTGTTTCAGATGCATACAGTGCCTCTGGAAGTACGACAGTGTTGTAGTGCCTCAATTTTGCGTTAATGGATATGGACTTTTTGCTATAATAGTTCCACGTGAGTTTATATGCTTTTTGTAGTTTTTTTATTCTTTCCTCATTGGCCTTTAGGTTGATCCCTGATGGCTGGATGATTTCTACCAGGTTACAGTATACAGTATACAATTATACACAAATTTTTTATGTAGTATTGTCGGCTTAAGAGAGCAAAGTACTTTTGTTCAAAATGTGGTATAGCTTTCCTGCCGTTTCTGCCAGCGAATTGTAGCGAATTGTGCAAATAAATGACAGCTGAAGCTTTCACCATGAATTTTGAACAACCACTTGACTTCACTATAAAGCTCCTCAAACCACTGCAACACTGTTCTGGCTTCGAGACGGGGACAATTATACTGATGAAAGACGATTTCGCCGTCGGGGAAGAATCAAACATGAAGGTATGTTAGTGGTTCGCAGTTGTCAACGTCTCTGCGATTACTACCACAGATCCCATGGAAGTGCAGGAGAATGTCTCCCATAGCATAATATTGCTCCCACCGGCCTGTGTCCTTGGCGCGCTGCTCGTTTCGAGCCGCCGTACACCACAATGACGGGGTTTGTGGAGAGCACCATGGATGTAGAGTAGCAAAAATGTGATTCACCCGAAGAGCCGACACGTTTCCACTGATCGTCGGTCGAATCCCGGTGGTCCCGTGCCCGCTGCAGCCGTGATGGACGATCTAGTTGGGTCAACATGTGAACGTGAAGATGTAAGCTGAGGGGCTCCACGTTCAACAATGTGTAGAGAATGGCGTGCTCCGAAACACCTGTGCGCGCAGCAACATTGTGCTCTTTCGGCAGATACGCCACAGATCACCATCTGTCCTACTTTACAATTAGCTTCTAGTGGTAGTTTTACTGTTCTACCTCTTTCCGTAGTGCCCACCACAGCAGCACGTGAACATTCAACCAGCTTCACCGTTTTCGAGATACTCGTCCACATGCTCTGCGTAATAATGATAATTTGCCCTTTGTCGAAGTCACTTACCTGAATGGATTTCCCAATTTGCAGCCCGTACTTCCGCTGTGGTGATTCCCCCTCCGTGTCTGCTACGCTTACATACGTGCCTGCGACGCAACCAGGCGCCATCCAAAGTCGCGGTGGGCGGTTGTCATAATGTTTTGGGTGATCAGTGTAATTGTCTTAATGAACCCGTGCGACATCACAAATCTACTGCGTCTCGTGGATGATAATATTCAAGTTAGCATGTAAAGTGGCCATCTCGAGCTCCTGATGTGAATTCCATAAAGCAAGTGCGGAATGCTCTCACGAGTTCACCTCTGTTGGGTGAGATAAGTTTTGCGAGAAGATTGGCGATTTCAGTGCAGCTGTTACTAGGTTACCAGAACGAATATTTCTCCCTGCACCAGGCTGTGTACTCTCATGAATCATCCTAGCATAGTTAAAATGTGTGCCGGACCTGGAGTCGAATTCAACACCTTTGGATTTTTCCAGAATGAGATTTTCACTCTGCAGCGGAGTGTGCGCTGATATGAAACTTCCTGGCAGATTAAAACTGTGTGCCCGATCGAGACTCGAACTCGGGAGCTTTGCCTTTCGCGGGCAAGTGCTCTACCATCTGAGCTACCGAAGCACGACTCACGCCCGGTACTCACAGCTTTACTTCTGCCAGTATCTCGTCTCCTACCTTCCAAACTTTACAGAAGCTCTCCTGCGAAACTTGCAGAACTAGCTCAGTTGGTAGAGCACTTGCCCGCGAAAGGCAAAGGTCCCGAGTTCGAGTCTCGGTCGGGCACACAGTTTTAATCTGCCAGGAAGTTTCATATCAGTGCACACTCCGCTGCAGAGTGAAAATCTCATTCTGGAAACACCCCCCAGGCTGTGGCTAATCCATGTCTCCGCAATATCCTTTCTTTCAGGAGTGCTAGTTCTGCAAGGTTAGCAGGAGAGCTTCTGTAAAGTTTGGAAGGTAGGAGACGAGGTACTGGCAGAAGTAAAGCTGTGAGTACCGGGCGTGAGTCGTGCTTCGGTAGCTCAGATGGTAGACCAATTGCCCGCGAAAGGCAAAGGTCCCGAGTTCGAGTCTCGGTCGGGCACACAGTTTTAATCTGTCAGGAAATTGCATATCAGCGCACACTCCGCTGCAGAGTGAAAATCTCATTCTGGAAACACCCCCCAGGCTGTGGCTAAGCCATGTCTCCGCAATATCCTTTCTTTCAGGAGTGCTAGTTCTGCAAGGTTCGCAGGAGAGCTTCTGTAAAGTTTGGAAGGTAGGAGACGATGTACTGGCAGAAGTAAAGCTGTGAGTACCGGGCGTGAGTCGTGCTTCGGTAGCTCAGATGGTAGAGCACTTGCCCGCGAAAGGCAAAGGTCTCGAGTTAGAGTCTCGGTCGGGCACACAGTTTTAATCTGCCAGGAAGTTTCACTTTTGGATTTCGTGGGAAATTCTCTTAGCAAATTATCTATCCGCGTATGACTCACGGCCTACCATCAAAATTCGAATTCTGGAAATGCCTGTCCTCCACTAGCCCGGCGTCACAAAATCTCTCCTCCGAACCATCTGCAGCGCATCATTTGGAGACTTTCTCCGAGGCTGTGGCTTAGCATTTTCTCCGCTACAGCCGTTCTTGCAGGAGTGCTGCTCCCGCAAGGCATTCAGATGAGCTCCTGTGAAGACTGGCAAGCGGGTCAGACCAACGGACAAAATTTTATTTGTGGGAATAGGTCACGAGACATGCCCAGATAGCTCATTCGGTAAGACCTCTGTCAGAAACTTATTGGTGGGCCATTAGCAGCACTATACATTGTTGTAATGTCAGTACAATGGTGGACGATGCTGTGTATCTGCTCTGTACTGACGTAGATGTACTATATCAAACTGACACAGACCTTTTTGTACAGGTGGAAAACGTCTTTTTGACGAAAAAATTATCCATTAATCTTTGAGTGACTGTCTTTAATGCTGTGTTATGAGTTCAGCTCATTCGCTGTATTTCATAGGATTCTACATAGAAGAATGAAAGTACAGACACTATCGACGGTTAAACACCTAAGCCATTCTCAATGGTTCTGATCAAGTCGTTTTTTACTGCTGCACCTTTTTTCACGTTGCATCCAAACTACACCGAAAATGCTGTGTTGCATTTTGCACTATAATCAGGCAACATGCCCGAAACGTGAAAAAAATAAATTTGGTTATTTCTGATAATGAACGTGGAGAGAATAAAATTTTCGTTAGTGATCTGAGATCAGCATGACATGGAAGTGCACAAGGAGGGAAAGAAGGACGTGACGCAGTCTTTTTAATGCAGCATATGGAGCTATTCATATCATGTTCCACACTGATCGCTCCGTAGCCGAAAATACTGAGGCATGTTTATGCAGCAGCGTTGATAAAAACAGTGAACCAAGAAGTGTAGAATTTATTTCTTTTATTCCAGTATGCGATCAAAAGAAAATAGTCCTCCGACTTTCGATTTCGGTCAGCGACGACTGTCTTCAGATCCTAATATAATAATATATAATATAATAATTTCATAGAATAAGAACTGTCAGAAAAAGAGCGTTCATCTACATCTACATTTATACTCCGCAAGCCACCCAACGGTGTGTGGCGGAGGGCACTTTACGTGCCACTGTCATTACCTCCCTTTCCTGTTCCAGTCGCGTATGGTTCGCGGGAAGAACGACTGTCTGAAAGCCTCCGTGCGCGCTCTAATCTCTCTAATTTTACGTTCGTGATCTCCTCGGGAGGTATAAATAGGGGGAAGCAATATATTCGATACCTCATCCAGAAACGCACCCTCTCGAAACCTGGCGAGCAAGCTACACCGCGATGCAGAGCGCCTCTCTTGCAGGGTCTGCCACTTGAGTTTGCTAAACATCTCCGTAACGCTTACCGTATAACCCTGTGACGAAACGCGCCGCTCTTCTTTGGATCTTCTCTATCTCCTCCGTCAACCCGATCTGGTACGGATCCCACACTGATGAGCAATACTCAAGTATAGATCGAACGAGTGTTTTGTAAGCCACCTCCTTTGTTGATGGACTACATTTTCTAAGGACTCTCCCAATGAATCTCAACCTGGTACCCGCCTTACCAACAATTAATTGTATACGATAATTCCACTTCAAATCGTTCCGCACGCATACTCCCAGATATTTTACAGAAGTAACTGCTACCAGTGTTTGTTCCGCTATCATATAATCATACAATAAAGGATCCTTCTTTCTATGTATTCGCAATACATTACATTTGTCTATGTTAAGGGTCAGTTGCCACTCCCTACACCAAGTGCCTAACCGCTGCAGATCTTCCAGCAATTCGCTACAATTTTCTAATGCTGCAACTTCTCTGTATACTACAGCATCATCCGCGAAAAGCCGCATGGAACTTCCAACATTATCTACTAGGTCATTTATATATATTGTGAAAAGCAATGGTCCCATAACACTCCCCTGTGGCACGCCAGAGGTTACTTTAACGTCTGTAGACGTCTCTCCATTGAGAATAACATGCTGTGTTCTGTTTGCTAGAAACTCTTCAATCCAACCACACAGCTGGTCTGATATTCCGTAGGCTCTTACTTTGTTTAGCAGGCGACAGTGCGGAACTGTATCGAACGCCTTCCGGAAGTCAAGAAAAATAGCATCTACCTGGGAGCCTGTATCTAATATTTTCTGGGTCTCATGAACAAATAAAGCGAGTTGGGTCTCACACGATCGCTGTTTCCGGAATCCATGTTGATTCCTACATAGTAGATTCTGGGTTTCCAAAAACGACATGATACTCGAGCAAAAAACATGTTCTAAAATTCTACAACAGATCGACGTCAGAGATATAGGTCTATAGTTTTGCGCATCTGCTCGACGACCCTTCTTGAAGACTGGGACTACCTGTGCTCTTTTCCAATCATTTGGAACCTTCCGTTCCTCTAGAGACTTGCGGTACACGGCTGTTAGAAGGGGGGCAAGTTCTTTCGCGTACTCTGTGTAGAATCGAATTGGTATCCCGTCAGGTCCAGTGGACTTTCCTCTGTTGAGTGATTCCAGTTGCTTTTCTATTCCTTGGACACTTATTTCGATGTCAGCCATTTCTTCGTTTGTGCGAGGATTTAGAGAAGGAACTGCAGTGCGGTCTTCCTCTGTGAAACAGCTTTGGAAAAAGGTGCTTAGTATTTCAGCTTTACGCGTGTCATCCTCTGTTTCAATGCCATCACCATCCCGGAGTGTCTGGATATGCTGTTTCGAGCTACTTACTGATTTAACGTAAGACCAGAACTTCCTAGGATTTTCTGTCAAGTCGGTACATAGAATTTTACTTTTACGTTGCTGGCGAATTGTAGTCTATGCGCCGGTGTCCTGAGTTAAATATCTACATCTACGCAATAACTAAGGGAGTGAAGGGTTCTGAATTTATTGAATGCGATCCCGAAGCCATCAGAAACATCTAGGCCCAGTGCCGGCGCCTTTTTTCATTCTTTTGTTTTTTGCAGTGACACAGGAATCCGCGACAACGCATCGGCGGCCCTACATAACAGACATCTGATCCGTTGTCCACACGCAGGTGGCAAGAAGAGGAACTGTACCTTCATACTGCAGTATATCCCATGAGTATCAGCACTAGTGAGCGAAAGCTTCGCACTCCGAAGTATTGACAAAAAATGTATCGTATAAATTACAGTCTCATGTCCAGAAGTACCACAACAAATACACCCACAACATTACAGGCCGTCCCTGTATCGATTTTCGCAGCCAGACGCGGCCACCGTGCCTGGGCGAGCAACAGGTGCTGCCGTTGAGGCTGAGCCTCGGGATGCTGCGAGCCCCAATCTCTGTCCCAGTGTGCTGCTCTGACAGGTGATGACGTCACTGTGCGGTCGCCTGCCTCCCGTGCGTATCGCTGCACGCACTGTAGCGGGGGTGGGGTCTCTCTCTCCCTCTCTCTCTCTCTCTCTCTCTCTCTCTCTCTCTCTCTCTCTCCCCCCCTTCCCCACTGTGCCTCGTTCTTTCTATGCAAGCTGTACACACATCATGAACACCTTACTGTCACTTTGTGGAGAGGCACGAATGAAACGCGTAAGAGCAACGGTCGGTGTGGCTGGAGATCCGTCCTCCATGCTGATGCCGACACCATTGTAACACGGGTTCTGAAAATTTTTGTGAACTGTCGGGCCTTCTCCCTGAAGTGTTAGGGGGAAGGGGGCCAGGAGAGGCCAGCGTGCTCAGAATGGATAGCTCACCAGACAGTTTAACACTTATAATAATCGATTTTCATTGACGCAGTTAGTGTATCATGACGGCAGCTTTTATATCTGACGGGTGGACTTAAGATCATTACAAACAATCCCGCCTATGGGAATAGCCTTCATCCACGCCTCCCCCCCCCCTTCACACACACACACACACACACACACACACACACACACACACACACACACACACACACACACACACACACACACGAGAACACACGAGAACGTCGCACTGACGTAAGGGCGCTGATGATCATGCTGTTGAGTGCCCCACATCCAGCTAAAAGTTTAACGCCTCTCTGAGTACGAGATTTCTAATGCCCGCATGATTTTTTTTTCACTGTGCAGCGGAGTGTGAGGCAACACTGAATTTTTTTTCTTTTGAAAAGCAAACTCTTTCGTAATTCATGTAACACATACGTCCCACTAAAGCGTTGGGATGTCTATATCTCATATCTGTCTAGTGCCAGCATGTCGCCAGACGCTTTTGGAACTTGGAAAAAAAGTACCACGGACTATGGAGTGGACACACAAAACACTGTGAGCGATCAAATCTGGCGGCGTGTGTTCATAGTGTGTGTTCCACGAAAATCACGTCTCCATTCCTAGAATGTCTGAAGTAACTACTTGTGTTATACATCAAACGTTACTGCACACCTCAGTAATTCTGCTGAACTGTACGTAATTTGCATGTACTAGGACATATACATGCCCAAGAAAACTACGTAGAATGTAGAAACCAGGGGTGTGAGATATGTAAAAGGCATTTTTAAATTTTATGTCGAAAACTTGTGGGCGATATTTCATGTTTTTCATTGTCAGGATGTAACGCCGGAAATGCACATCCTTTCATTTCCATCTACTGTACTATAGATTTTTCCTTACTTTATCACCTGAAGATATGACATTTCTGTCTCTTTATATATTGTAGTTGTTTTACTGTTTGTATACATATATTTATGCATTTATGTTGGTTTGTTTTGTGAATATTATTTGTATTTTTACGCTGGGTCTTGCCTAGGGAAAACTATGCTATCGAACGAATACATCGATAGGTCGTGTGAAGAACCAAAGTGTGTAGGATCTTTGGTAGTGTTAACTCTGCCGCGTGGAGAGCGGGCAGAGGGGGAGTCTGGCTGGGGTGGTGCAGTGGAGCAGGTGTGTTGTGTGACGCTCCCGCGAGTTGCCGCGCTTTCGGGGTTTGGGAGAATGTAGTTGCGCTCGACTTGCGATGATAGTTTCTGACATGGTGTCGCGGACGGGAAGCATTAGCTGGCGCACATCAAGAGCCCGTTTCGTCTGGTGATCGTGTCGAGAAGAAGGCGCGCCAACATCCAGTTTCTGCAACAGCGACGGCCGACAATGAGTGACTGTCGCCACCTCCTCGATCGACGGCTTCAAACCTTCAATCAACCAACAAGGAAGACTGGAAGCACGTAAAGTTTTAGAACTGTATGGCAGACCTCAGCTTTTCAAACTTTGAAAATTGTTGCATCACAAAATTACAGCAACTTAGCATGAACGTTTGTTGCTCATTGTCCCAATTGCATTACCAAGCAGGGTCCCTTCCTTTTCCGGAATGAACCCGAGTGTCGTTGAAATTCAAACGCCAGCATCATTCGATTTCACTGCTTTAATTTCAAAGTTCAGTTAAGGTATTCATAGCTGGCTACAATATTTAGACTACACAAGCACAAATTAAGACTGCGAGTTTTGTTACCATATTTTAGTTACCTGTGACTGCAGCTCAGCTTGGTACGTACTAAATTTTACTATTGTTAATTGTTCAGAATCATTTAATTCAAGTTCAAAGTTAAATCTCTTATTTCTAAATTGCGTAGATTCAAGCAGCTTTTGAAATGATTGTTGAGGTAGTCCAAGACTAACCGTATTTTACTGAATTTCGATGTGCTTCAGAAAGAAAGCACACTATTAACTTCAGTCACTAAATTAACCTTCGATTTTCCGGTTTTATTAATTCTTTTGCTAAATTAAGTCAGAGTGTAGCGAAATTTATTACTTCTGACAAACTTTCAGTTTTCACACTACATGTGTCAACCTTCACTTGCCACGCTTCTAGTGCTAATTTAATAAAAGTTGTTACGAAATTACCAGGCTTCATACATCAGCAAATAAGAATTTATATTACGTAAGATGCTGCTTACATTCATAGAAGTTCGATCTGTTCATCGTCTAAATGGAATTTATTAGCTCAGAGTGGGTCCTCAGCCACTAGTACACAATTATTATTGCAGTTATAGCGAACAACATGTAAGTCTGTATAGAAAATCAATTTAAAACCGCCCCTGCAATATTTCACTAAGATGGCGGGTAACGTAAGACAATCACTTATCGATTCTGGTTGAGGCTGTATTTCATTCGTAATAAATAATATATATTAAATCTTTTCTCACCTTCGGTATATGCATTAACATTCAAAAATATTTCTGAATGTTTCATGACACATTAAAATTCACTATTTAACAATAAATTGCGCTGTAGATCAGTAACGCTAATGGCTGCGCTCATTGGTAGCTGAGTAGAAAATTTAACATTTGTATAGGATGAGATTTACGATGAAACAAAACTCCAAACAAAGAAGATTCATTTCAGTAACACACAAACTCTATTTTCAAATATCAGTTAGCAACATAACAATACTTTAGTATTTTTTTACATACCTGTATGTTACGAGACATCAATCTCATCCTATTAGTACAACAGTTAGAACAAGAAGAAATATTTTTTTTACAAAATCGTATATAACAAAATACTTAGCTTTTCATTAGCTTTTTACATCGGTATTGTCTGAGACATAATTTTTTTCAAAATATTAAATTATGTCGTTGGCAATAATTATTTATTACTTTTTTACAGACGAAGTCCCTTTTATCAGTATCACGAGAATGTAATCAAAGTTCAGTCACATTCCACATTCAATGCTGTCGTGAATATTATTTTGAATAAAATGTAGGCGCCGATATTGCAACGTGTCCCACTTTGCCGATTTTCAAAATCAGTCAGCTTAAAAGTTTTTTGATAGTGAAAGTGTATTATTTATATAAAAAAAAGGAAGACAGGTTTCGAGCTATTTAAATTTTAATATTTCTGCAACAGCGACGGCGGACAATGAGTGACTGTCGCCACCTCCTCGATCGGCGGCTTCAAACCTTCAATCAACCAACAAGGAAGACTGGAAGCACGTAAAGTTTTAAAACTATATGGCAGACCTCAGCTTTTCAAACTTTTAAAATTGTTGTAAAAATTAAATGATTTTTAAAAAAAAATATTCGTCTTTAAATAGATACATTTTTGCATTCGATGAGACCATTCAAAGCTGTGATGAAAGGCCACTCCAGAAACCAGCTTATGGTGTAATAATGTTCTGCTGCTTCAATAATGTTCTACCGCTGCAGTATGTCAGGACCATCGACAGTTTAAAGTCCATATTCATGATAAGGTTCACCGTCCCACGTTCGTCATTGCACCTCAGACCTATGGGCTTCTTAGGTTCGCCATTCGGTTAAAGTGAGACCCACAGAAGAACAGGCCGTGGCGCATCCGCCACAGCATGTGAGTCTGGAAGTCTTGCGAGTACCAGCAGCCGTCTCCGGCGAGGAGCGTGTGACTGTTTCAGACGAGTTTAATAATTCTTGACTGCGCGTTTAAATGCGTGTAACTCCTCGAGAGGACACGACAAAATTAAGACCGTTAGTGAGCACCTATTCAATTAATTATTGATTTCTCGAGGCCCTGCACGGAGCCGAGCGGACAATACGGCTCGTGTGACGTCACTGGTTCGTTGTATGACCCGTATATCTCACTGGCCCCGATTAAAGTCACTGTAATTTTTATAGCACGGCAGAGATAAATTTCACGTCGTCATATGCGAGACCATTAAGCCATTTAAGCCGTTCCGAAGCCATCGAGTAACACTGTCAACCGACAATTCCAGTTCTCTAATTCTCATGGCTAATTCTGTGAGCGTAGCTTTAGTAATTTCATGATTGTTTTGGAAGGTCTACGATTCTAATGCTTTTGTAATAAACTACAGAGTTCACTTAAATCTTGTTTTTACTATGATGCTTAATATTTTTCAATGGTAAAATGCAAATTCCTCACCTTAAGATTTATTGCTAGGGTCTCAATATTTCATAGCGCTAATCAATCCATTATGTTCATTCAGTCCAGCAGTGGGTTTCAGGCGTGTGCCTGTGTCACTATTAACTCTGATTCAGTTAAATTTACTTACACCCTCGCAGGGTTTCGTACTGTTTCAATCTGTTATCAAATGTCAAACCGTTGAACGTCTGTGCAGCTTTCTCCCATTTGCTGGTTACTGTGTCATCTGCAACTGCAGGTGATGAAATTTCATGTCTACGAAATACTCTTATCAGGGTTCCGTGCCATCTGTAAAAACGGAACCCTTGTAGTATCGCTTTCTTGTCCGTCTGCCTTCCCTTTTGTCTGTCCGATTGTTAAGAACCATTTTTCTCATAACGGGTACACGTATAAAGTTCAAATTTATATCAAGTACTTAGGTGTACGGTTCCTTGGAGCTGTAAAAATCTTAAGCTATTAAGTTAGTTCAATCACAAGCTACGGCCATTTCTGTCACATATTTTTAGACTGGAAAACTCACTCATCAAAACGTATAGTGTGCTTCCCGAAGCTCTAGAATCACGAAATTTGGCAAGAAGCAAGGTTTCACGGTAAAAGTAAAGGAAAAAGATCCCAAAATTTTTAAATTTTAATTATGTGACACGAAAAAATATTTTTTGCATTTTTTATCTATCGGTCTGTCGGTGTGTTAAGACCCATTCGCTCTGTAACAGATTGGCGTATCAAGTTCAAAGTTATGTCACATGCTAAAGCGTATGGTCCTTTGGCGGCATCAAAATTGTAAGCTAAGTAAATGCAGCCAAAAGATTCGGGCATTTATGTCACACATTCGGATACTCGAAAACTCACTCACCAAAATCTATATGGTACATCCCGTTGACCTAGAATCATGAAATAAGATAAGAACACAGGTTTCACATCACATGTGAAGTAAAAAATATGACTCTTGTTAAATTGTAATTATATCACCTAAAAATACCTTTCGACATTCGAACATATATTGCATTCATCATCTATCGAAAGTGTAACAGACGAACTTTAATGCAAGCAAACATACGATGTAGCTTGTAGCCATGTTTCAGCAAGTAAATAAAAATGTTCTAATAAATCTTCTCTCTGTACACATATAAACTGAAGTCTCCTGCTCGCTTCTTTTTTTATGGCCGAGATAGTCCGAGGAACTACTGTATAAGTTTTGATACGGTTTTGAAGTTCCCGGGACTGATATCTTGCCAGTATCGATATACAGTAGAACTAAAACTTCGTCCTACCAGGTTTTGAAGCCCCAGCGGTACCGTCTGACCGCCATGTCATCCTCATGCCACAGGCGTAACTGGACGAGGATACGGAGGGGTTAGCACACCGCTCTTCCGGCCTTTGTCAGTTTTCGTGACCGTAGCCGCTACTTCCCCATCAAGTAGCTCCTAAAACGGCCTCACAAGAGCCGAGTGCACTCCGCTTACCAACAGCGCTCGGCAGACGTGACGGTCACCCATCCAAGTGCCGACAGCGCTTATTTTCGGTGTTACCACAGCGGCAAGGCCGTTGGCTACATATTAAAATGCAAGTGCGTGGAACAAATTTCACTTGAAATCAAGTAATTAGCAAATGCAAGGCTGCATCTGTTTTATAAACTGGAATAAGTGGAACTTACTAAACATTGCTCGTCCAGTAAAATTTCCTACGCCTTAATTGCTGCCGGTTCAGTCTCGGCATGTTACCTGATTCCGAAGCGTGGGACGGCTGCAGGTTGTGAAGTATTACGCCGCTTGGTTTAAACTTATAATTTCGCGACGACTGCTCTGGACCACGGCGGTAGACAGTTAAGACAGCTGTCGCGGAGCGGCGCTTCTCCGACGAGGTCAGCAACAATAGTCTTCTCATTCTGTAAACATCCCCCAGGCTGTGGCTAAGCCATGCCTCCGCAATATCCTTTCTTTCAGGAGTGCTAGTTCTGCAAGGTTCGCGGGAGAGCTTCTGTAAAGTTTGGAAGGCAGGAGGCGAGTAACTGGCAGAAGTAAAGCTGTGAGGACGGGGCGTGAGTCGTGCTTGGGTAGCTCAGTTGGTAGAGCACTTGCCCGCGAAAGGCAAAGGTCCCGAGTTCGAGACTCGGCCCGGCACACAGTTTTAATCTGCCATGAAGTTTCAACAATAGTCTTACTCGACGGCAGCAGCAAGTGTGTCCTTATTCTAAAGCTGTGAGATTTTCCTTTTCGGTTCGCTTTAGGGGGGTGAGCTTCCTCTCAGATGCGGGTGGACTTTAGAGCATAAGAATTCTTGTTCTGCTTCCTATACTTTAGTTTTCCTGGAGACGAAAATGTCCTCTCGACTCCCATTTCACTGTCTCCAAACAGTGCTGTCGTTCGTTTCAAGTTCTATTTACTTTCCTCCCTACAATCAATCCTCTCGGTTACGACTATGTCTATCGATTTCTACTCGACAATTTGTTGCCTTTCAAGTGGAAAAAACCCTATATTCTGGTTTCCTTTTCATGTGGCTATAAGGGGAAAAATGTTATGTTTTCAGGGCAACCTGCTCTATCAAGAGGCGTCAGGTCTACACATGTGATAATCTTCCGCTTTGAACATTTCCTTTCAGTAAACTGGGGAAGCGAGCTTACATCGGACCAGAGGGGTTCCGCTTATCTTTCAGGGCGCGCATTGTGTCCGAAGGTGCTGGGATGGCTTGGCAGCAGAGCCGAGCTGGGGTTCCCTGCGTGAATTCACAGGCTACTACTAACTGAAACTTCAAGTGAAACCAGTGAATCGGAGTACTTTGTACTGTAAATGACTGACTTCCTATCAAGCGAGAACGAATATCATTCATCCCAGTTTCGTATGACTTAATAGCTCTGGGACAGAATAACACTCAGAATGTTACGCTGCCCTAGTGCTATGAAGCGAACTATACGTAGAGTTACTATTAGGAATAATCGTGACTTAACCATACTTAGGTACAGTAGTTTCCATCGTGAGGTATCTAAGATATTTACTGTATAGGAATTATGTCAAGAAATACTACATACGATGGAAAAGGAAAGAAATTGAAGAACGGAAGAAAGATTGTGGTTTATCAACCCGTTGTCAACGAGGTCGTCACAAGTGAAGCACAAGATGGGATTGGGGAAGGATGAGAATGAAATTGGCAGTCACATTCAAAGGAACCGTCCTGGAATTTACAGATTAGGAAAACCATTGAAAATCTATATATGGATGGCTGGATTGACCCACCACCCTCCAGTATGTGAGTCCAGTGTCTTACCACATTTTCGGCGGCTGTCACAGGAAGTAGACGAAGATGAAACCACTATATTGTTTACCTCCAGTTTCTTCGAAACATAGCAAAATCGTTCAACACAAAATCTTATGAAATTGAACATCTCAATTCGTGTTCCTGTTTTATTGTCAGGAAAATCCTCAAATATACAAAAACCTTTTTTTTAAAATGTTTATACGAGATAGTAAAGTGTGTGTATATGAAATCTGGAGTAGTGTCCGTAATTGTGGCCTTCTTTTTTATAATCTATTTTGTCTCTAGTTGATACGTCCAGATCCTTAGCTGTAAGTGTGGTACAGGGCTTCGCACGAAAAACCGGCCCCGTGTACTAGAGTGCTCATTGTCGCCCGCTAGTTGTCAGCTACTGTTTCGAAACAGTTGCGATTACGTTTTGTGTTGTCAGTACGAAAGCTGTTGTGACTTGGTTAAGACGTGCGAAGTAAATCTCTCAGCGAGATCTATCTTCTCCAAGAAAGAATCGCAATAGTGGAAGCGTACGTATCTACCAGTTCCTGTAAGAAAACGCGGGACATTTTTGCAAAGAAGTTTCCTGCCGTTTCCGCTCCAGCAAAGAGCAGTATACAGGATTTCGTGACAAAGTGGCTTTTACAGGGTCAGTTGAAAACACAAAAAAGAATCGAGCCCCGACCATAACACGAATGATCCGGAGTCCAAACAAATCGACAAGTAAATTGTCGCAACAGGAGAATGTTCCGCGTAGGTCTTATCAACGTGTTTTACAGCATATGAGGGTGAAGCCATACAAAATGACGTGTGTCCAAGAACTGAAGGAAGAAGATAAGGCAAAACTTGTGAATTATTGTACGTGGCTATATCAAACAACTGAGAATGAACTGTTGAGTCTGCTGCTGTATTTCAAGAGTGATGAAGCCTGGTTCGATATGACGGAAATATGAACTCTCCGAAACACCAGATATTGGTCAACAAACAATCCCTGTACGATTTATGAGAAACTTCTTCACCGTGAAAAAACGAAAGTGTGGAGTGCCGCGCCACTACTGTCTATATGTGAACCTCGCAGGAATTTTACCCACAGTTGACCCCCAACCCCCAAGACCGTACGTATGCTGTCTTAAAACAAGATAGGCCGACCTGCTACTTTTCACATGAGCCAATCTCACGAATTGATGAAAGATTCGCAGAAGAGAGGACTGTCAACAAACCTAACTGCTTGTGACTTTTATCTGTGGGGCAGTCTGAAGGGAAAAGTGTACGCAAATAACCTAATAACGTTATAAGACTTGAAGGACAATATTCGTAATGAAACTTTGAGGGCTGATAACGGCAGACTTGCTCCAAGCAAAATATTAACACGTTAGTGCGCGCGTGAAAGTGCATTGAAGCACAACGTCACTTTCAGTACGTAATGTTGTGTAGATCTTTGAATTAGCTTACTTGCTATTTCTTTATTATCTAATAATTACATGTTTATGTATTTGTTGTTGTATCTGCTCGTTGGGGGCCACAATTTTTGCGTATTTGGTGAGCAGTTCGTAGACGGGACCGGTTTTCCGTGCCTGTGTCAACTTATCTTACAATGTACATATAGGTACAACACTTACAGCTAAGGATCTTGACGTATCAGTTAATGAAGAACTAAATCAGGTAGACAAAACAACTCATAGCTCAAAATGGCTCTGAGCACTATGGGACTCAACTTCTCAGGTCATTAGTCCCCTAGAACTTAGAACTACTTAAACCTAACTAACCTAAAGACATCACACACATCCATGCCCGAGGCAGGATTCGAACCTGCGACCGCAGCGGTCTCGCGGTTCCAGACTGCAGCGCCTAGAACCACACGGCCACGTCGGCCAGCCAACTTATGGCGATGAGAAACTAATACTATAGGCGTCTCCACCCAGAGAAACACAGCAGTCACTTACTTCGGATGTGCCAGGTGGGAACTTAGTACCCGTATCAGCATCAGTACAACCAATCCTTTGTTGTTACCGCTGCATCTAAGCTGTCAGTTCAGTGACAGACACGCTTAAAATACGTCGACGGGAGTTTATTTCGATGCGAAATCCGCAACTGAGAGTTCCTCAGAGATGCGGTGTTACCGTTACCCTCGCGCTTGGCCGTGTTTGCCTTTGCTGTTACCTCCAGAGTAAACTTCCGCAAGACGTGGGATCCACACCTCTGCGTACTCTGTTCCCCCGTAGCGCTACTTTGAAATCCATTCCGTAAACATCTCCGTCATCCTTGTTACAGACTACTTGGTTTCACACAGGCTTGGCATTTTCAGTAAAACAGGTCGTTCCGATATTAGGTTTCACGTGCCGTACGATAATGAATGTACCGTTTAAGCGTTACAGAACCTCTCTGGACGTATTTATCACATATTTCACGCCGCTTTGCAGCGAAAAGTTAGCAGGCTTCATATATTACAACAAAGTAAACGAGATTGTTAGCGATCTTTCACAAGGTCTCCCAAATCCGCTTTAAGTAGTTCTTTGAAGTAATACGGTGCTATGTTTCACATAATTTATCAGACATAGCATCTTCAATTACTTACTACAGAAAATTAAAAGGGTGACATCTCCCAACCTTCAAACTGTATTTTCGCACTGTAGGTGCCAAACGCTGGAGCTCATAACCCGGTGGGTTTCCACTCAAACGTAACTGGCTCGAATCCTGCTAGTGGATAAATTTTTCACTATCAATATTTGGCCGGCAACGAGGGAGGTGGTGGCGAACAATTCTTAAAAACAGACTTTGCGCCAGTATCCTGGATTACATGCTGATCCCGTCTGGAATGTTAAAAGAACTGGCATACTCCGCTTATGGTCTTAGAAGTTTTATTTTGCTATTGTCATTTCGGCGTTACGCCGTAATCTGGCACAAATAATGGGTGCCGACGCTCTGTATTGTTTCAGGTAGTGAGGGAAATGGCACTTTTGTCGGTAGACCGTCCGTCGGGTGGGAGAGGAAGGAAAGAGGTTGCAGTTTGTCCCTTCGACGTCGATGTCATTAGAGGTGGATCACAAGTTCGGACTGTTTCGAGGATGGTAAAGGAAATCGGCCCTGTTCTTTCTAAGAAGCCATCCCCGCCCATTTGCCTGGAGCTTAGGAGTGGGTTGTGTTCCCCGGCACTGTGTTTTATTCTCTCTCTCTCTCTCTCTCTCTCTCTCTCTCTCTCTCTCTCTCTCTCTCTCTCTCTCACACACACACACACGCAGACACACACACACACACACACACACACACGCAGACACACACACACACACACACACACACACACACACACACACACCAACAAAGCAGATACAATACTACATTCACAATATCCACCTACACTAGATCACACTGCTAAATCTACATACATAATTGGCAAGCTATCTTAAGGTTTTCCGAGGACGGTAGTTCTGGTACCACTACATCATACGTCTCCAGTTCCATTTGCGAATGGTGCTTTGGAAGGGCGATTGTCTGTATGTCATCAAATGGGCTTCAATTTCTCTTATTTACCGAGACGTATATGGAAGGAAGTAACATGCTGCTTTACACTTCCTGAAAGTACACCCTCTGAATGTCAGCAGAAGCACTCTTCGTGATGAACTCCTCTCTCTAAGCGTCTGGAGTTTGTTGAGCATCTCTTATAACGCTCTCGCGCTCTTGTGAAACTATCCTCTGACGAAATGCGCTATTCTTCATTGCATCTTCCAGTCTTGTAAAGGTCCCAGACTGTTGAATACTCAAGAAAACGGTTGAATGCGTTTTTAAGCGATTCCGTTTGGATGAATTACATTTCCTTAAGATCCTTGCAATGACTCTCAGCCTGGCATCTGTCATTCTGGAGTAAGTTTCATGTGGTTATTCCATTCTAGATCGCTCCGGGCAGTTCCTCCGAGGTATTTTACGGTTCTTACTGTTCCCAGTAATTTCTCATCAACAATATAGTCCAGCAATACAGTGTTTCTTCGCCTAGTTATATTGATACAGTTTTAAGTATGCTGCAGCAGACGGACAGTACCAGCGTCACCTATAATTCGAGCGTCGGTCTACAATTCTGTACATCCGTTGTATTACCATTTTTGGAAACTAGCCTGACGTGTGCCAGTTCTTACTCAAGCGCGACTGTCGCAGCGTGAGGGATTTTCGGTAAAAAACAAACGCGCCAGGAAGAGGATAACTCCGCACTGTAAATATAATATATTTAATATATTCAGTATAGTTTTTCTGAGAGTATTTGTTTGGGTCCAGTGTTATATGAAAGTGAAAACAGTCACTGCCGCAGTCAATACATACAAAGAGTATACGCTTTTGAAATATGGCACTACACACAATACTGAGGGTTAGATGAGTAGATCGAGTAAATAATGAGTACTGATTCGAATGGTGAGAGGAGGGGGGAGGGGAGGGGAAGGAAGACCTACTTAGTAGAACCTGACTAACATTAGGGATAGGTTGACAGGATACATCCTGAAGCATCAGTAAATAACCTGGTAACGGAAGGAGTGCGGTGGTTTGTGGGGAGGGGTGAGGGGGGGGGGGGATTAATATTGTAGAGGGACACCAAGGCTTCAAGACAGTAAACAGCTTCACGTGGGTGGGTGGAGGTAGTTACGCAGATGTGCAAAGGCTTGAACTGGACAGGCCAGTGTGGACAGTTGGAGAAGACTGAAGGCTGCAACAATATCCAATGTGAAGTCAAATACAAATACTGTCCCGACCTCAGGAATCGTTCGCTTTCATTTCGCTCAATTGTTCTACAATATCGAAATTTTTTACCTAAGTATCTGGAATTTTTGTTCGTTGATCAAACATTTGTGTGGTAGAGCCCTCACGCGAGGAAGCATTTTTAAATGCTGAATCTAATATTTCTGTATTATTTTTGTTTTTGAGGCCTCTGTTCCGCAATTGCAATTTTCTTCCAAGTAACGTGGGAGTCATTCCGTCGTTTGCGGCTGCATAAAGTCACATTTCGACCAGACACGCATGGTGTCCCCTCCCCTCCAGGCTCCTCCCCCCCCCCCCCAAAAAAAAAAAAAACACCGTCAAGCTTTAGAGGCAGGTTCCCTACAGGAAAACAAGATAAAAATGTCTACGAAACGGCATGGGTGTGTGTGTTGTTCTTACTATAAGTTAGATTAAGCAGTGTGTAAGCTTAGGAACCGACGACCTCAGCAGTTTGGTCCCATAAGACCTTACCACAAATTTCCCTTTTTTTTAAAAAAAAAAAAACAGCTATGAGCACTTCTTCGTCCATACTATGAAACAGATCTGTTCTATTGCGAGGACTTCGCTTTCCGTATTTTGGGAGGAGATGGTATGGACCAAACCAAGAAAAAAATGTCCAGTAAACATGGGGTCTATAATGCGTACCTTAAGAGCTATGAGCACTTGTTCATCTTCGCTTCTGTGAGAAATATCTCTTCTACTGGACAAGTGCTCACAGCTCTTAAAGTATGCCTTCAGAGCCCATATTTACTATACATTTTTTCCTTGCGAACTTGCAGCATGCTGCAGATGAAAAACAGAACCGCAACTTGTCCTTTAATTGAAATAAATGGTTGTAGCTCCGTCATAAGCTGCATTGACTATATATTCTTTTATTCCTTGATGGTGACTAGTTTCGGACACCTGTGTCCATTTTCAAATCATCAGTGCTGTAACTGTGACAAACATGGGTGATAGACCATCTACAGGAACCGCCCCTCCTGTAATCAAAGCGGTATATGGCCGACTTAACAACAGCAAAATGATCCACATAGGACGGATATTAGAAATCGTTTAACGAGGCGATAAACAGCTCAAGTCTTTAAAATTATTTTTATTAGATCTACATTTCCATACGATCGTCTATACACAGGCGTTCAATTTTTAGCACACTGGACTGCACTGCCACACAATGATTTCTCGTTTTCGTGTTTTTTTTATTGTATCTCCACAAATACTGTGTGTTTCTGTGTCTCTGCGTTTCTATGTACTCAACGCATATACAGAGTTACATAGATATTTATTGATTTATCATAGAAAATTTTCTTGATGGCAACAAGTGACCGTTAAAAATTGCATTACTTTTATCTGCACTTACATGATAACCTACTTTTCTTTTTTTTTCCTATTCTGAACAATGAATTAAGTTTAGAGTGACTGTAATACTATTTTTCGTTGTATGCATTTCTTACTAATAATATCGCTCTAACATTTAAATAAAATACACAGAATGATGGGGTCATGACCACAGGTGATATAGGCCGTGCTTGATGCCACTATACGGAACCAGCATCTCGATCAGACTTGTGAAACGTTTCGTTACGCAGAAAAATGCGTGAAATGAAGTAATATTAAGTTCCACAGGCAGTTGTTTCAAAAATGCAAAAAACCCTATGAACAAATTTTGAATTCATAGTCCGAAGCTAAGCAGTGATATCGTTACGAAGTGAAAGTGAATGGTCTTGTGTTTGAGAGTATTTGTGTCTTAATGTCAGGAACTGAATGGCAGCTGTCATTATATATCTCGTAAAAATACGTTGATTCTCAGATCAGAAACTCGATAAATATAGATCCTGAGGTAACGGAATGTTAATATCTAACTCACTTCAAGCGTTTTCTCTATAATTAAGGTTTTCTGATATATTATGCATTTTATCTTGATTTTGTTGTGGTATCTGTACGCCTAATGCAATAAGCAAAAGCCGTAAAGCGTAAACGCTCATTTTGAGCAAAAACGGGACGTTATGGATAGAACTGGATGTCACTTCTACTAAAAACATAACAAAATATTTCAAACTTGTTATTGAGGATCGGTTGAAAACTGCTACCTGGCTAACTACACTCCTGGAAATTGAAATAAGAACACCGTGAATTCGTTGTCCCAGGAAGGGGAAACTTTATTGACGCATTCCTGGGGTCAGATACATCACATGATCACACTGACAGAACCACAGGCACATAGACACAGGAAACAGAGCATGCACAATGTCGGCACTAGTACAGTGTATATCCAACTTTCGCAGCAATGCAGGCTGCTATTCTCCCATGGAGACGATCGTAGAGATGCTGGATGTAGTCCTGTGGAACGGCTTGCCATGCCATTTCCACCTGGCGCCTCAGTTGGACCAGCGTTCGTGCTGGACGTGCAGACCGCGTGAGACGACGCTTCATCCAGTCCCAAACATGCTCAATGGGGGACAGATCCGGAGATCTTGCTGGCCAGGGTAGTTGACTTACACCTTCTAGAGCACGTTGGGTGGCACGGGATACATGCGGACGTGCATTGTCCTGTTGGAACAGCAAGTTCCCTTGCCGGTCTAGGAATGGTAGAACGATGGGTTCGATGACGGTTTGGATGTACCGTGCACTATTCAGTGTCCCCTCGACGATCACCAGTGGTGTACGGCCAGTGTACGAGATCGCTCCCCACACCATGATGCCGGGTGTTGGCCCTGTGTGCCTCAGTCGTATGCAGTCCTGATTGTGGCGCTCACCTGCACGGCGCCAAACACGCATACGACCATCATTGGCACCAAGGCAGAAGCGACTCTCATCGCTGAAGACGACACGTCTCCATTCGTCCCTCCATTCACGTCTGTCGCGACACCACTGGAGGCGGGCTGCACGATGTTGGGGCGTGAGCGGAAGACGGCCTAACGGTGTGCGGGACCGTAGCCCAGCTTCATGGAGACGGTTGCGAATGGTCCTCGCCGATACCCCAAGAGCAACAGTGTCCCTAATTTGCTGGGAAGTGGCGGTGCGGTCCCCTACGGCACTGCGTAGGATCCTACGGTCTTGGCGTGCATCCGTGCGTCGCTGCGGTCCGGTCCCAGGTCGACGGGCAAATGCACCTTCCGCCGACCACTGGCGACAACATCGATGTACTGTGGAGACCTCAAGCCCCACGTGTTGAGCAATTCGGCGGTACGTCCACCCGGCCTCCCGCATGCCCACTATACGCCCTCGCTCAAAGTCCGTCAACTGCACATACGGTTCACGTCCACGCTGTCGCGGCATGCTACCAGTGTTAAAGACTGCGATGGAGCTCCGTATGCCACGGCAAACTGGCTGACACTGACGGCGGCGGTGCACAAATGCTGCGCAGCTAGCGCCATTCGACGGCCAACACCGCGGTTCCTGGTGTGTCCGCTCTGCCGTGCGTGTGATCATTGCTTGTACAGCCCTCTCGCAGTGTCCGGAGCAAGTATGGTGGGTCTGACACACCGGTGTCAATGTGTTCTTTTTTCCATTTCCAGGAGTGTATTTAGTTTCTAGTCCCTTGGAGGCGATGAACTAAACGAATCACAATGCAACAAAAACAATAATTCTCTGAACAAATGTTTCACTCGTGTGTAAAAAAGAAAGAACTAACACAGTACTTCAGACTCTTAGTTACCGTTTCACTTGGCCAGATGTAAAAACGATAACCATCGCATTAATATTGGGAATTTGATCGCTCAGTTGTTAAATTGAGTGCTTGAGTTCAGATATAAACGAAAATAAAATAAAAAAGAAACTAACTAACTGGCAGCTTTGCTAAATGACAGAAATTCAACTTTTTGCCCTCCGTCACGTGATTTAGACGTTGGTTTCAATTCTTAATGCGGCAGAGATAGAGGCATGCTCATTCTATTTGTACGTGTGGTCTAAGAGGTAAGAAAACAGACGTAGGAACACACAACAGAACAGTAGACACTGCCGCAGCCACAGAAACCGAACAAAAGACGATCGTATTCCGCGCGATCAAAAGCAAAGAAAGTGCAAGAGGTGAGTCTATCTGTCTGTTTTTCGACAGCAGGCTGATCCACAGGGTGAGTTATCCTTTACGTCAATGACTTGCAGCTGTCTGTAGCGCGTGCGTTGGCTTTTTATGTGTCAGTTGGGAAGGAACCTGCTTACAATGTGGACCGATTTTAAACGTGACACTCGCACGAGAGAGGAGTACGCTTTGCAGTTTAGCTGTGCACCGACACGATGATGCCTGTACGGTGCCCGGGCGATCTGTTTCGCCCTTCTCGGAACGCATTGCCAGCGGTGTGAGCATGCGAGACACGCGGTGGCTCTGCGTTCTGCGAATACGCTAGCGGCGCACGCTGGGTGATAAGCCACGCAACGAACGGCGCGTGCGGCGCGCGCCGGCTCGATAGCGCCGCATTGATTGCATTACTCGCCGGCTCTCGTTACTGCTTAGTGTTCCAAGGGCGTGGGGCAGTGACAGCGAGCCTCAAGAAGCTCGCCAGCACTGCCTTCAAAACGCAGCGCGCACAAATTACTTGATAGGACAGTTACTGTTTACAGTGTAGCGGGTGTCCGAACAGTCGCCAGACGTTTTTTTCCTGGTGTTTCGGCAGGTATTTGCAATTTCGTTTTTGCAGTGTTTAGCTGGCGTCAGCCCAAACAAATGCTGCCCATCACGTCTTTCATGCGACGCCCTGTGTCGACGGAAAATGTTCGTTAGCTTCCCATTAGAAATAAAATTGTTTTTAAATTTTACTTGCCCACTCAATAGAACGGTCCGAAATTAGTCTAGCGTGTTATTCGTTTTTTCTATATGTGTTAACAGGGACAGTTAAAGAGGGAGAATAATCAGGACTCCAAAAGCGACTGAACAGCGCACGAAAAATTCCGCTTGAAGAATCATTTTGATTGTAACGGGGAACAAACCGACGCTTTCCATCGATACTGCTTCGTATATGAGACGCAAAAGAGGTGATCAGCAATGCTTGTTTGGGTTGACTCCAGCTACAAATGTCTGCCGAAACACCAGATAAATTGCGTATGACAACTCTTAGGAGAGACACCCTGTTTACAAATGATACAGCAGATAACGTCAGAATGCAGCGATTTCCAAGCGGAAGAGCACAGGATTGATTAATGGTGCAGGGGTTGGCAGTTGACGCTAAACGTAAACAACTATAAAACGTATTGCTCAAACAAAGGAGAAGAAATTCGCTACTATACAGTCACACTATTGTTGAGAAACATGCGCGATACAGCAACTTCCGTAAAAAGTCCAGGAGAAACCATACGATGAGAAATTAAATGAAATGACCACATAAAAGAAATGGTAGGAAAGGCGAATATCACACAGATTCATAGGTAGACTCTTACGGAAATGTAACTAAGCCACAAAAAACGTACCGAGCGAAGTGGCGCAGTAGTTGGCACAGCGAACATGAATTCGGTAGGACGACTGTTCAAATCCGCGTCCGGCCATCCAGATGTAGGTTCTCTGTGATTTGCCTAAATCCCTTCAGACAAATGTCGGGATGGTTCCATTGAAAGGGCATGATCGATTTCCTTCCGCATCCTTCCCTAATCCGAGCTTGTGCTCCGTCCCTGATGACCTCGTTGTCGACGGGACGTTAGACTCTAATCTCCTCCTCCTCCTCCTCCTTCTCCGCAAATGTCAGGATGGTTCTTTTGAGAGGGCGCTGCTAATTTTCTTCCCCATCCTTCAAACATCACAAGCTTGTGCTCCGTCTCTTTTGTGAACGGGTCTTCGAACTCTAATTTTCCTTCCCTTTTTTTTTACGAAAGAAGTGGCCTACAACACACATTTTCAACTGGTTCTTTATTGCTGTCAGTATGAGGCCCTTACCGGATTGAATTACGAGGAGAGATAGACAACACCCAAGGAAGAGCGGCGTGTTTTGTCTGCGCGAGAGCGTTATGGAGTCGTTCAGGAAGCTACAGTGACAGGCGGTACAAGAGAGCCGTTCTGTATAACGGAGAGGTTCAATACCGAAATTCCGACAGAGTGCATTCAGGGAAGAGTCGGATGACACAGTACTTCCTCCCATGTCTCGCGAAATGGCCACAACGAGAAAATTCGACAAATTAGAGCTAATACAGAGCTTTTACCAGAATCATTCTTCCTACACACCATTCGTAAATGGAACAGGGAAGGGGAGACCAGTTAGTGTTACTAACAGTACCCTCCGCCACACACCGTCAGATGGCTTGCTGAGTATAGATGTACACTCAAGCTCATAAATTAAGGACAATGCTGATACATGGTGAAACAACGCTCTGGTGGGCAGTTTGCGGGTTTAAATCAGCTGCATTTGACCTGCGGTCGTCGCACAGTGCTGCTGGAAGCAGTCCACAAACGCAGAGGTGTGTTGGTGCATGTCAGAGTACGGTGCAGCGAGTAAGTGTGCAGACGTTTTCGGACTTGCTAATGGTGACTGTGTGTTGAAAATGGCTCATAGAACACATACTGATGACGTTATGAGGAGTAGAATATTAGGACGACTGGAGGCTGGTCAAACACAGCAGGTCGTAGCACGGGAGCTCCGTGTGCCACAAAGTGTGATCTCAAGACTATGGGAACGATTCCAGTAGTCAGGAAACGTGTCCAGGAGCTACACAGTGTACAACACCACAAGAAGACCGATATATCACCGTCAGTGTCCGCAGACGGCCAAGGAGTACTGCAGGTAGCCTTGCTCGGGACCTTACCGCAGCCACTGGAACAGTTGTCTCCAGACACGCAGTCTAGAGACGACTGAACAGACTTGGTTTATTCGCCCAGAGACCTACAAGGTACATTCCACTGACCCCTGGTCACAGGAGAGCCCGTAAAACCTGGTGTCGAGAACACAGTACATGGTCATTGGAACAGTGGTCCCAGGTTACGTTCACAGACGAGACCAGGTATAGTCTGAACAGTGATTCTCGCCCGGTTTTCACCTGGCGTGAAGCAGGAACCAGATACCAACCCCTTAGTGTCCTTGAAAGGGACCTGTATGGAGGTCGTGGTTTGATAGTGTGGAGTGGGATTATGGTTGGTGCAGGTACACCACTGCACGTCTTTGACAGAGGCACTGTAACAGGTCAGGTGTACCGGGACGTCATTTTGCACCAGTATGTCCGCCATTTCAGGGATGTAGTGGGTCCCACCATCCGCCTGATGGATGATAACGCACGGCCCCACCGAGCTGCCATCGTGGAAGAGTACCTTGAAACAGAAGATATCAGGCGAACGGAATGGTCTACCTGTTCTCCAGACCTAAACCCCATCGAGCAAGTCTGGAATGCTCTCGGTCGACGTATCGCTGCACGTCTTCAAACCCCTACGACACTTCAGGAGCTCCGACAGGCACTGTTGCAAGAATGGGAGGCTATACCCCAGCAGCTGCTCGACCACCCGATCCAGAGTATGCCAACCCGTTGTAAGGCCTATGTATGTGTGCGTGGTGATCATATCCCATATCGATGTCAGGGTACATGCTCAGGAAACAGTGGCGTTTTGTAGCACATGTGTTTCGGGACGGTTTTCTCAACTTGTCACCAACACCGTGGACTTACAGATCCGTGTCGTGTGTGTTCCCGATGTGCCTATGCTATTAGCGCCAGTTTTGTGTAGTGCCACGTTGTGTGGCGCCACATTCTGCAATTATCCTTAATTTATGAGCATGAGTGTAGATCTAGGTGCGCTTTTGGTTTGATAATTGTCAATATAAAACCATCCATAAAAACTAAAATCTGGGGAACAAGCAAAAATTTGTCTGAATCAAGGGACACGCTAACACGAAGTACGAGTATAGTGAAATAGTCGATGACGCTGCGAAGATGGCCGCTCAAAGAGGCACATCTGTGAACAGCTTATCGTCGCCATGAGGCCTGAAGGCTACTCCACATTGATGAGCAAGACTCCAATGAGAAGACGAATATCAATATGGATAACAGGGAAAATATTACGGATAAATACAGCCAATTATTCCCTAGAGGCTCTAGTTCCACAGACGCGGGGGTTTAGCCGAGCCGTCTGAGGCGCTGCAGTCATGGACTGTGCGGCTGGTCCCAGCGGGGGTTCCAGTCCTCCCTCGGGCATGGGTGTGTGTGTTTGTCCTTAGGATAATGTAGGTTAAGTAGTGTGTAAGCTTAGGGACTGATGACCTTAGCAGTTAAGTCCCATAAGATTTCACACGCATTTGAACATTTCTAGTTCCATACATTTAATGAAAATAAAAAGTTTATTAAGTTAAATAATTTGTATGAGATTTAAACATAGAGCATTCCCCAGCCATTTCACCGACGAAGCGTTCGAGATAAACTTTACTGGAATGTGATGGAGTAAACAGAAGACGATATCAACGCCATTCTTTAAAATATAAACTATTTGGAAATCAGCAAACTGATTTCATACAGCAGTTTATCACATCTCATCAACTAATGTAGCAGCTCTCCATCATAACAATATATTAATTTTATAATTTACTGTTAAATTTTTAAGTAAATGTGACCTTACCCTGTAAAATTCGCAAGACACGAAATTTGATCTTTTTTCTAGATCATTAACTAATTTCTTAGAATTATGACAATTAGCAGAAATGGTTCCATAGCCTTCGGACCAAAAGGCAAAAAAAAAATTACTTTTGTGTTGTCATTGTGACTGCACTGAGGTTTTTTTGGTATACAGAAGCAGCATATTGTCATGGATGGATGGATGGTTGAATGGATGGATGGTGGATGGGTGGGGTGAATGGATGGATGGATGGATGGATGGACTGAGTGTCACTAACTGATGTAAGTTCAGGCGTACCACAGTTACCTATAATGAAGTACTGTGCAAAAAGTGATGCACAAATTCCCAGTCAGAATGTGATAAGATTTCAAACTGGTGCAAAGAATGGTAACTTTCTTCACACGTTCAGAAATGTACAGTTGTGCACAAGCATCTAAAATGTAGAATCTTATGACTAAAATGTCAATGAGCCACAACTGGAATCAGTCAACTCATACAAATACTAGGGTGTAACAAAGGGTGAGAAGACGAAATGGAGTGATCACATTAGCAGAATCATAGATAAACCAAGTGGCAGGGTTGAGTTCTTGTAGTATACTGGAGAAATGCGGCCGTCTCCGGAATAGATCCTATACAAAACATTCGTAGTAAAACATACACACAGATGGGCATCATGAATGATCAAAAGTTTATTTGAATCTCGGGAGAGAGTCACGAAAATTCTTAAAGAACAAGAACTGGTATACCCTTGATGGTAGATGTCAAAGATCCTGCGAAAGGGTGCTTAGGCCATTTAAGAACCAGTACTAAGCGAGTAATCTAGGAACATATTAAAGCCCCGTAGGGACCACGGAGACAAGATTACACTAATTAAGGGCGCAATAGGAATATGAGGAACCATTCCTCGCTGCGTGCAACACGAGAATGGAACGAGAAGAATCCATATTGCGTGGTGCATTGGGACGTGCTCTCTGCCCAACAATGCACTCTGATGTACGGAACGTGGATATGGATGTAGATGTAGAAGGAACTGAGCCAGTATTATCTCTCGCGTACGAATACACACACTGTCTTTAACATCCGTCCAAACTTCATTACTAGTGACATCACTACAGAGTGTGTCAGTCCTACGAGAAAGTCAGACCTTTGTGCGTACGTCTCGGCACTTGACATTGCAGGTCTTAAGGGCAGGGAACGAGTAATTATTTCAGAAGAGTTTAATAATTCAAATGGTTCAAATGGCTCTCAGCACTATGGGACTTAACATCTATGGTCATCAGTCCCCTAGAACTTAGAACTACTTAAACCTAACTAACCTAAGGACAGCACACAACACCCAGCCATCACGAGGCAGAGAAAATCCCTGACCCCGCCGGGAATCGAACCCGGGAACCCGGGCGTGGGAAGCGAGAACGCTACCGCACGACCACGAGATGCGGGCAATAATTCCTGACTATGTGTTTAAATGCGTGCAAGCTCTCGATAGCGCACGACGAACTTAAGACTCTTAGTGGATACCTTCTCAGTTGCCTATTAATTTCCGGTGGGCCCTCCACAGAGCCGAACGTTCTCGAAGTGTGGCGGACAAGCCTACTTTTGTGTGGCGTCACAAGTTCGTTGCAGGGCCCGTATTTCTCGTGGACCCCGAGGGTGTGGTGGGAACATTTCGCAATGTCACTCTGCTTCATTTTGCAAAGTTAATTTCGACTTCACGTATACCAGCTCTTCATCCTCCCAAAGTACTTTCCACATTTGTTCTCAGGACTGTTGGCCATATCGAACGTGCCGCTCCTCCGAAATCTTCTGTGAAAGATCGACGTCCATAAATAGTCTTCACATGTGGGCAGATTAGAGATGTGGGAGCAGTGTTCGGCATCTATGAAGCGTGTGATAGCTAATGAAGACCGTACAAAAGTTTGACTGGTTTTCTAGAGCGTTGCAATAGTGCGGCATCCAGCTGCCGTGTCTCTGTCTATGATTTTAAGCTCCTACGACGTGAGGCAGTCACTTTTTGCTGCTGATACTATAAGGTAAACATCGAAGCTATTCCGTAGTTGTTTCTGTACGTCACTCTGGACAAAAGAGGCAGAGAGACAGCATAACAGTTTAAGCAACCATGCCCTTCCATGTTATGAAACATCGAGGCAGTATATACACTCCGCAGGCCACGTTGCGGTGTATGGTGGAGGATATTTAGTGTACCACTATCACTTCCTCAGTTTCCTGTTGCAGTCGCGAATGGTCGGCGGGAAGAAAGATTGTTGGTGAGCCTCTGGGTGATCTCGAATCTCTCTAACTTTACCTTCATTTTTTTCGCAAAGTATACACCGGAGGAAGCAGTACATAGGATGACTACTTTTGGGAACGTACGCTTTCGAAATTTTAACAGTAAACTACAACCGCGATGCTGAACGCCTCCCATGCAACGTCTGCCACTGGAGTTGTTCGAATATCTGCACGATACTTCTTGAGGGAACCTGTGACGAAACACGATGCTCTTATATCTTCTCTCTTTTTTTCTACCTATTCTCTCTCGTACGGATTCCAGTCTGACGAGCAGCATTTAAGTACACCATTGACCATTAAAATTGCTACACCACGAAGATGACGTGCTACAGAGGCGTCATTTAACCGACAGGAAGAAGATGCTGTGATATGTAAATGATTAGCTTTTCAGAGCATTTGCACAAGGTTGGCGCCGGTGGCGACACCTACAACGTGCTGACATGAGGAAAGTTTCCAACCGATTTCTCATACACAAACAGCAGTTGACCGGCGTTGCCTGATGAAACGTTGTTGTGATGCCTCGTGTAAGGAGGAGAAATACGTACCATCACGTTTCCGACTTTGATAAAGGTAGGATTGTAGCCTATCGCGATTGCGGTTTATCGTATCGCGACATTGCTGCTCGCGTTGGTCGAGATCCAATAACTGTTAGCAGAATATGGAATCGGTTGGTTCATGAGGGTAATACGGAATGCCGTGCTGGATCCCAACGGCCTCGTATCGCTAGCAAAAAAAATGGTTCAAATGGCTCTGAGCACTATGCGACTTAACTTCTGAGGTCATCAGTCGCCTAGAACTTAGAACTAATTAAACCTAACTAACCTAAGGACATCACACACATCCATGACCGAGGCACGATTCGAACCTGCGACCGTAGCGGTCGCGCGGTTCCAGACTTAAGCGCCTAGAACCGCTCGGCCACACCGGCCGGCGTATCACTAGCAGCCGAGATGACAGGCAGCTTATCCACATGGCTGTAACAGTTCGTGCAGCCACGTCTCGATTCCTGAGTCAAAAGATGGGGACGTTTGCGAGACAACCACCATCTGCACGAACAGGTCGACGACGTTTCCACGTGCATGGACTATCAGCTCGGACACCATGGCTGCGGTTACCCTTGACGCTGCATCACAGACAGGAGCGCCTGCGATGGTGTACTCAACGACGAACCAGGTTGCACGAATGGCAAAGCGTCATTTTTTCAGATGAATCTAGGTTCTGTTTACAGCATCATGATGGTCGCATCCGTGTTTGGCGACATCGCGGTGAACGCACATTGGAAGCGTGTATTCGTCATCTCCATAATGGCGTATCATCCCGCGTGATGGTATGGGGTGCCACTGGTTACACGTCTCGGTCACCTCTTGTTCGCGTTGACGGCACTTTGAACATTTCAGATGTGTTACGACCCGTGGCTCTACCCCACATTCGATCCCTGCGAAACCCTACATTTCGGCAGGATAATGCACGACCTCATGTTGCAGGTCCTGTACGGGCCTTTCTGGATATAGAAAATGTTCGACTGCTGCCCTGCCAGCACATTCTCCAGATCTCTCAGCAACTGAAAACGTCTGGTCAATGGTGGCCGAGCAACTGGCTCGTCACAATACGCCTGTCACTACTCTTGATGAACTGTGGTATAGTGTTGAAGCTGCATGGGCAGCTGTACCTGTACACGCCATCCAAGCTCTGTTTGACTCAAGGCTGAGGTGTATCAATGCCGTTATTACGGTCGGAGGTGGTTGTTCTGGGTACTGATTTCTCAGGATCTATGCACCCAAATTGCGTGAAAATGTAATCGCATGTGAGTTTTAGTATAATATATTTGTCCAATGAATACCCGTTTATCATCTGCATTTCGTCTTGGTGTAGCAATTTTAATGGCCAGTAGTGTATTTGTGGTACGAGTTTTCTTTAAGCTATTTCCCTTACGCTTATGGGTGGACTACATTTCTCAAGAATGTGTGTGTGTGAGAGAGAGATATCCATCGTGGGAATCGAGAATCTCAACGATTGTTATTACACTGAAATGCTGCATACAGGTGTTGATATGAGTCAACGGGGACAGTTGAAAATGTTTGCCCTGACCAGGACTCGAACCCAGACTCTCCTGCTTATATGGCAGACGCTCTAGCCATCTGAGCCACCGAGGACACAGAGAATAGTGCGACTGCAGCGACTTATGTCTGGCACACTTCCCGTGAGATCCATATTCGGAGTCCGAAAGAAGAGATACCATCTTCATATATATCAACGATTGTTGTCTGTTATGTACACTCCTGGAAATTGAAATAAGAACACCGTGAATTCATTGTCCCAGGAAGGGGAAACTTTATTGACACATTCCTGGGGTCAGATACATCACATGATCACACTGACAGAACCACAGGCACATAGACACAGGCAACAGAGCATGCACAATGTCGGCACTGGTACAGTGTATATCCACCTTTCGCAGCAATGCAGGCTGCTATTCTCCCATGGAGACGATCGTAGAGATGCTGGATGTAGTCCTGTGGAACGGCTTGCCATGCCATTTCCACCTGGCGCCTCAGTTGGACCAGCGTTCGTGCTGGACGTGCAGACCGCGTGAGACGACGCTTCATCCAGTCCCAAACATGCTCAATGGGGGACAGATCCGGAGATCTTGCTGGCCAGGGTAGTTGACTTACACCTTCTAGAGCACGTTGGGTGGCACGGGATACATGCGGACGTGCATTGTCCTGTTGGAACAGCAAGTTCCCTTGCCGGTCTAGGAATGGTAGAACGATGGGTTCGATGACGGTTTGGATGTACCGTGCACTATTCAGTGTCCCCTCGACGATCACCAGTGGTGTACGGCCAGTGTACGAGATCGCTCCCCACACCATGATGCCGGGTGTTGGCCCTGTGTGCCTCGGTCGTATGCAGTCCTGATTGTGGCGCTCACCTGCACGGCGCCAAACACGCATACGACCATCATTGGCACCAAGGCAGAAGCGACTCTCATCGCTGAAGACGACACGTCTCCATTCGTCCTTCCATGTACGTCTGTCGCGACACCACTGGAGGCGGGCTGCACGATGTTGGGGCGTGAGCGGAAGACGGCCTAACGGTGTGCGGGACCGTAGCCCAGCTTCATGGAGACGGTTGCGAATGGTCCTCGCCGATACCCCAGGAGCAACAGTGTCCCTAATTTGCTGGGAAGTGGCGGTGCGGTCCCCTACGGCACTGCGTAGGATCCTACGGTCTTGGCGTGCATCCGTGCGTCGCTGCGGTCCGGTACCAGGTCGACGGGCACGTGCACCTTCCGCCGACCACTGGCGACAACATCGATGTACTGTGGAGACCTCACGCCCCACGTGTTGAGCAATTCGGCGGTACGTCCACCCGGCCTCCCGCATGCCCACTATACGCCCTCGCTCAAAGTCCGTCAACTGCACATACGGTTCACGTCCACGCTGTCGCGGCATGCTACCAGTGTTAAAGACTGCGATGGAGCTCCGTATGCCACGGCAAACTGGCTGACACTGACGGCAGCGGTGCACAAATGCTGCGCAGCTAGCGCCATTCGACGGCCAACACCGCGGTTCCTGGTGTGTCCGCTGTGCCGTGCGTGTGATCATTGCTTGTACAGCGCTCTCGCAGTGTCCGGAGCAAGTATGGTGGGTCTGACACACCGGTGTCAATGTGTTCTTTTTTCCATTTCCAGGAGTGTATATCAACTGTGAACCATTGTCACCTTTCATTTACCTACAAATCCCCCACCAGGGCGAACGCGTAAAGTTTTCCGAATATGGCTTTCAGGATGTAGTGTGGCGGCACAGTGATGACGAAAGCATTTATGATTCAGTACACTGGCAAACTGAAGTCAGACATCCGCGGTATGAAACGGAAGCTGTGAAATACGAAGAATCTGAGTTAGTAGATAGTTGTGTAGTTAGTGCGTCGGGAGAAGAGGGAAGAGAGGAAATTTACAGCCGATAGCAGATGGTAGACAAAAGACCATAGGTACTGATGGGATGCCCGTTGGATTCTGTATTAAATGTGCAGAGGAACTGGCCCTTCACTGAGCACCAGTTAACCACAGGTCTCTGGGTCAACGGGGCATGCCGTGTCTACGTCTACATTTGCCATCTACAAGGCGTTTCAGGTGGAAGATGTTTTTGCAGCTAGTTCTATAGACTAATTCGAATATAATGTGTGTCCAATTTTGATTAGTTACTTCACGCAGAAGGTGTTAAGCAAAGTCTACTGATTAGCGGAGTACAATTTGCGTGGCCTGAATACGAACAACTACACCTCAAACATGTTTACGTGGTGAAAGATCAACGTAGGCCCGATCCTGTTTGTTATACACTAGACTACGTAGAACACTTCAACAAGGACACCGCGCAGTGTTTCCGAATATCTGATGAGGGCAGTTACTTGCTAGGACATTTAGTATGCTCGGCATCCCATGTGCCTAACTACATTTAAAATGAGCCAACCTGAAGATACCTGAATCACGCGAAACGCGTCATTGGTACATAAACAATAATTACAACCCTGCTACCAAGGCTGTCTGTTCTTCGTAAATTAATGGTTGCTGTCCCGTCTATTACTTGGAAAAGGGCGATGATTAAGTCCGAGGTTGATTTTCAGGATTCAATCTTCGAATTCAGTGCACTTCGAAATTCTCTTGACAACACCGCGGACAGCTCTTCTGATCTTGTAATGGAGTTCTTTTCTGGGCTCAGCAACGTTCATAATCCGACGAATTTGTTCTTACATTTACTTTTTCTTAGTAGACTTTGTAACGCCGGAAATGCATATCCTCGTATTTCCATCTATTGTACCATAATTCTTTTTTTACTTATTTTGTTACCTGAATATATGACGTTTCTGTGTCATTGTATATTGTAATTGTTTTACTATTTGTATATATATGCATTTATGTCGATGTATAATTGGTTTGTTGTGTAAAGATATTTGTATTTTTACGCTGAGTCTGGCCTAGGGAAACTATGCTATCGAACCATTACATCGATAGGTCGTGTGGAGAACCAAAGTGTTTAGGATCTTTGGTAGTGTTAACTCTGCCGCGTGGAGAGCGGGCAGAGGGGGAGTCTGGCTGGGGTGGTGCAGTGGAGCAGGTGTGTTGTGTGACGCTCCCGCGAGTTGCCGCGCTTTCGGGGTTTGGGAGAATGTAGTTGCGCTCGACTTGCGATGATAGTTTCTGACATGGTGTCGCGGACGGGAAGCATTAGCTGGCGCACATCAAGAGCCCGTTTCGTCTGGTGACCGTGTCGAGAAGAAGGCGCGCCAACATCCAGCTTCTGCAACAGCGACGGAGTGACTGTCGCCACCTCCTCGATCGACGGCTTCAAACCTTCAATCAGCCAACACGGAAGACTGGAAGCACGTAAAGTTTTAGAAGTGTATGGCAGACCTCAGCTTTTCAAACTTTTAAAATTGTTGCATCACAAAATTACAGCAACTTAGCATGAACGTTTGTTGCTCATTGTCCCAATTGCATTACCAAGCAGGGTCCCTTCCTTTTCCGAAATGAGCCCGAGTGTCGTTGAAATTCAAACGCCAGCATCATTCGATTTCACTGCTTTAATTTCAAAGTTCAGTTAAGGTATTCATAGCTGGCTACAATATTTAGATTGCACAAGCACAAATTAAGAGTGCGAGTTTTGTTACCGTATTTTAGCTTACCTGTGACTGCAGCTCAGCTTGGTACGTACTAAATTTTACTATTGTTAATTGTTCAGAATCATTTAATTCAAGTTCAAAGTTAAATCTCTTATTTCTAAATTGTGTAGATTCAAGTAGCTTTTGAAATGATTGTTGAGGTAGTCCGCCCGCATCTCGTGGTCGTGCGGTAGCGTTCTCGCTTCCCACGCCCGGGTTCCCGGGTTCGATTCCCGGCGGGGTCAGGGATTTTCTCTGCCTCGTGATGGCTGGGTGTTGTGTGCTGCCCTTAGGTTAGTTAGGTTTAAGTAGTTCTAAGTTCTAGGGGACTTATGACCACAGCAGTTGAGTCCCATAGTGCTCAGAGCCATTTTTTTTTTGAGGTAGTCCAAGACTAACCGTATTTTATTGAATTTCGATGTGCTTCAGAAAGAAAGCTCACTATTAACTTCAGTCACTAAATTAACTTTCGATTTTCCGGTTTTATTAATTCTTTTGCTAAATTAAGTCAGAGTGTAGCGAAATTTATTACTTCTGACAAACTTCCAGTTTTCACACTACACGTGTCAACCTTCAGTTGCCACGCTTCTAGTGCTAATTTTATGTGTAATAACCTTTCTTTTTTCAGTTACTACAGTAATTGTCCTTAGGACTGGCTACCGTAATTTCCCCCAAATCTCAAATATCTAATTACCGCTAGTTAATTGTTAACGTAACGGCCGCACATTTACTTTCTTTATTAACTTTTCAAAATTAATTTCCACCAGTTTCACTTGCATTTTTCCTTTCATTTAGATGTAAGCCTTTCCTCCCTCTTTACCGAAAAATTGACTTCGGTGACGATTGCTTTTCCCAAATTTCCATTAGGTACACGCGGTTTAATTTTTCACTGTCATTAAGGTCGATAAGTGAGGGGGAGGTTACAACTTTGCCTTTCAAAAATCCTCACAGGAAAAAAATCTAGCTAGGTGGAGTCCGGGGACCGTTGGTGGCCAAGACTCTTCAACATTTCTTGAAAATTCATGATTGCACATAGCTGTATTAATTCAAAATTTACTACACAACCGGTTTCAGTCGTCAACAGACCATCTTCTGGTGTACTTCGAAATCATAATCGGATGTGACACAACAACAAGCATCATACATCAGCACGGCACAAGCCAACCGCGCACTGAAACCAGATACAAAAGTAGTAGTTCTAACGTCTCAAAAATTCGTGACGAACCACTACACAAATGGTTCATTACACATAGTGAATTTTTTTTTCTTTTCCGCATTTCCTTACGATCGTTCAACGACGATAGTTCCCTGCAGAAATAGCATCATCAGCGAACAGTCTTGCAGTACTGCTCATCATACCCCATAAATCAACGACGGTAAAGAGGGCGTCTCTGACGTTTTGGGTCAAACTGAAACAGGCAGTTGTGGATCCATAACCAATTATACTGAGGTAGAAAACCAATGGTCGGAAATGCATAGACACTGTTATGGGCTGGCCGCGGTGATCTCGCGGTTCTAGGAGCGCAGTCCGGAACCGCGCGACTGCTACGGTCGCAGGTTCGAATCCTGCCTCGGGCATGGATGTGTGTGATGTCTTTAGGTTAGTTAGGTTTAAAGAGTTCTAAGTTCTAGGGGACTGATGACCACAGCTGTTAAGTCCCATAGTGCTCAGAGCCATTTGAACCATTTGAACCACTGTTATGGACATACACAGCGAACACTGTATAACAACAACGTAGCTCATAGTAATAGTTCAAAGTGACGACCACCATTCTCAATGCACGCATGGCAACAGCGCATGAAGTTCTTCCGTACACTCTGAAAGATCCCTGGTGACTTTTGTACCAGGAGACAGGCACCTTAGACCGTAGCAAGCAGGTCTTCATCCGATTCAACCGGGCTTTCATACACCAACGTCTTGAAGTAACCCCAGAAAAACGTCCAGAGGTGTGGGATACGGCAATGGGAAAGCACCGCCCCTTCCCATCCAACGACGAGGGTAACGTCGTTCAGGTGCTCTCGGACGTAACATCGAAGTGGGGTGCACTTTCACGTCGAAACCACATCCTTTCGCGGACAAGAAGGGATACTGTCTTCAAGGTGTGTGGGAGTACAACTCCAAGAAACACCAGAGACCAATCAAACGGGGAGGCAGGAAAAAGGGGTGTATTAGGTGATCTTGCACTCTGGCCGTCCATACATAGACAGACAGTCGTTGCTGGTGGCCACCGATGTAGCTGATGTGGGGACTGTCCTTATCCAGACATAACTGTTGCGTACATCGTCACGGGTGAATGTGGCCTTGTCCGTGAGCTGTACGAAGTTCGGTGCTACAGCACTGCGATGGCCAATCCATTGACAGAAGTGAATGCGGGGCTCAAAATCTGTTGGTGCCATTGCTTGCATACGTTTTTATGATAGTGGTTCACCAGCACTCTCCACGCTGTAGCCTTCAAAGTGTGCGTTTCAGGGGCAAGTGACAGATGGTTATTTCTGGGTGGTGGTACGCGATCCAGCACCGTCTCCTAAAAATCTGGTGTTCAGAGAGGTCGGTAACCTTGGCCGACTCTGTGGCGTGAACGACCCCGTCTCCCATAAGTCAGTATCCACAGACATATACAGGGTTATTACAAATGATTGAAGCGATTTCACAGCTCTACAATAACTTCATTATTTGAGATATTTTCACAATGCTTTGCACACACATACAAAAACTCAAAAAGTTTTTTTAGGCATTCAAAAATGTTCGATATGTGCCCCTTTAGTGATTCGGCAGACATCAAGCCGATAATCAAGTTCCTCACACACTCGGCGCAGCATGTCCCCATCAATGAGTTCGAAAGCATTGTTGATGCGAGCTCGCAGTTCTGGCACGTTTCTTGGTAGAGGAGGTTTAAACACTGAATCTTTCACATCACTATGCGTGAAACTTGCCCGCACGCGTTCAACCGTTTCTTCGCTCACTGCAGGCCGACCCGTCGATTTCCCCTTACAGAGGCATCCAGATGCTTTAAACTGCGCATACCATCTCCGAATGGAGTTAGCAGTTGGTGGATCTTTGTTGAACTTCGTCCTGAAGTGTCGTTGTACTGTTATGACTGACTGATGTGAGTGCATTTCAAGCACGACATACGCTTTCTCGGCTCCTGTCGCCATTTTCTCTCACTGCGCTCTCGAGCGCTCTGGCGGCAGAAACCTGAAGTGCGGCTTCAGCCGAACAAAACTTTATGAGTTTTTCTACGTATCTGTAGTGTGTCGTTACATATCTCAATGAATGGAGCTACAGTGAATTTATGAAATCGCTTCAATCATATGTAATAGCCCTGTACTACTTCTAATTAGCATGTCGCTCGGTCCGCAGCTCGTGGTCGTGCGGTAGCGTTCTCGCTTCCCACGCCCGGGTTCCCGGGTTCGATTCCCGGCGGGGTCAGGAATTTTCTCTACCTCATGATGACTGGGTGTTGTGTGATGTCCTTAGGTTAGTTAGATTTAAGTAGTTCTAAGTTCTAGGGGACTGATGACCATAGATGTTAAGTCCCATAGTGTTCACAGCCATTTGAACCATGTCGCTCGTTCGGGAAACGTTCTTTGTAAATATGGGCACTACATCCGGCCTAACTATACGCGGAGATACAAAGTCTTGGGATAACGATATGCACATATAGAGATGGCGGTAGTATCTCTTACACAATGTATAAAGGGGCAGTGAATTGGGGGAGCTGTCATTTGTACCCAGGCGATTCATGTGAAAAGGTTTCCGACGTGATTATGGTCGAAGAACGGGAATTAACATATTTTGAAGGCGGAATGGTAGTTGCGGAGTTAGATGCATGGGACATTCCATTTCGGGAGTCGTTAGGAAATTTAGTATTGCGAGATCCACAGTGTCAAGTGTGTGCCGAGAATACCAAAGCTCAGCCACTACCCCTCACCACGGGCAGCGCAGTGGCCAACGACCTTCACTTAACGACCGAGAGCAGCGGCGTTTGCGTAGAGTTGCCAGTGCTAACAGACCAGCAACACTGCGTGAAGTAATCATAGAAAACGAACGCAACCGATAGGACAGTGCGGCGAAATTTGGAGTTAATGGGTTATGGCAGCAGACGACCGATGCGTGTGCCTTTGCTAACAGCAGGACATCGCCTGGAGTGCCTCTCTTGAGCTCGTCACCATATCGGTTGGACCCTAGACGACGGGAAAACTGTGGCCTGGTCAGATGAGTGCCGACATCAGTTGGTAAGAGCTGATGGTAGAGTTCGAGTGTGGCGCAGACCCCACGCTGCCATGGACCGGAGTTGCAAACAAACCACTGTGCAAGCTGATGGTGGGTCCATAATGTTGTGTGCTGTGGTCACCTGGAATTGACTGAGTCTTCTGGTCCAGATGAACCGATCATTTACTGGAAAAGGTGATGTACCGCTACATGGAGACCACTTGCAGCCATTCATGGACTTCACATACTTAAATAACAATGGAGTTGTCATGGATGAGAATGTCCCATGTCACCGGAGCAAAATTGTTTTCGATTCGTTTGAAGAACAGGTTGGAAAATTCGAGTGAATGATTTGGCCAGCCAGATCGCCCTACATAAATCCCATCGAACATTTATGGGACACAATCGAGAGGTTAGTTCATTCACAAAATCCCGCACAGGCAGCACTTTCGCAATCATGGACGACTATAGAGGCAATTTTATCTCTGATCAGATTCGCTGATGACATTGCTTTTCTGAGTGAAAGTGAAGAGGAATTACTGGATTTGCTGAATGGAATGAACGCTCTAATGAGTACAGAATATGGATTGACAGTAAATCGATCACGATGTAGATGAACTTAAGGGGGGACGTTGATAAAATTGACCTAAAAAGTCAATTTTCGATTTATTTTTTATATGTTAGTACAACTCATGGACAATAAGTTCCCAAGGTTTCAATGTTGATACCGCATCCGAAGTGCCTGAAAATTAATTAAAAGTGTGACGCGGCCTCCCTGCCACGCGAAGTTGAGAGGGATAACAACCCCTACATTCACAAGGAGCGGGCATAACAACCCCTACATTCACAAGGAGCGGGCATAACAACCCCTACATTCACAAGGAGAAGTTTCCAAATTGTATCCTGGAGCTTGTCTAGCGCACTTGCAAGTTTCTGGCCCATCCTGCACTTTTCAAAAAGTGTGTTCATGGCAAAGCCCAAAATCCAAATGAGTCTCTAAATTCACTCATATGGAAACGATGTCCTAAAAACACATTTGCACCTGCTACAGTTGTCAGAATTGCAACTTATGATGCAGTTATTGTATTTAATGGTGGGAAAGTCAGGAGGATGAAGGTATTAGAAAGAATGACCTTCAAGATAGGAAATTTTACTCAAGACGTCCTGAGAAAAATAGATTTACAGCGCATCTCTGCAGCTGAAAAGTCAGTTGAGGACCTGGTAAAGGAAAGAAGACCGACAACAAGAAACCAGAAGAGAGCCCTTGAAGGGAAAGACGACCCAGAGTACAAATGTGGTGCCTTCTGAAGAAGTGACATAAGGAAAAAAGTTAGATTGAACTTTAAATTGCGTTTCCTGAAAAGAACGTTTCTTAAAGTTTATGTACCTTTTCCTCAGATTCTGTGAGTGCTAGAATTATGAAATTTTGTAAACATATTTCTGTAAACCTAATAAACGTTGTCTCAAGAGCAAATTGTGAAATTCTGATTGCAAGCTGAGATATGTGGCAAAGTACTTATAATTTTGCATGAATTAAACATTATACTTTTGGAATTATAATTAAAAAATTATGAAAATTCTCCTATTCGACGTATTCCAAAAACCTCATGAGAGAAGCTTACAACATATAAAGAGATGAAACAAAGAAATTTTTGTAGGAATCTCTTGAATACTTTCTGAGAAAAAGGAACAAACACTATTTTTCGAAATTAAAACTTCGAATTTCATTAAAAAAAGTTCAATATATATAATCATAGGATTTTATATGTAAATGTGTTACTTTCATGTAAAGCGTGGTACAAAATTTCATTGGAATACCTCCAAACTGTGGATTTGGTGCATTTTTGAAATAGTGTTTGTTTTTCATCAACGTCCCCCCTTAAGGAATTATGCTTCCTAGGCAGCAAAATAACTAATGACGGACGGTGCAAGGTGGACATGAAAAGCAGACCAAGCACTGGCAAAAAAGGCATTCCTGGCCAAGCGAAATATCAAACATAGGACTTAATTTGAGGAAGAAATTTCTGAGAACGTACGTCTGGAGCACAGCACTATATGGTAGTGTAATATGGACTGTGGGAAAACCGGAACAGAAGAGAATCAAAGCACTTGAGATGTGGTGCCACAGAAGAATGTTGGAAATTAGGTGGACTGATAGGTTATGGAACGAAAGGGTTCTCCGTAGAATCGGAGAGGGAATAAATATATGGAAAACGCTGACAAGAAGAAGGGACAGGATGGTACGTCATCTGCTAAAGTATCGGGGAATAATTTCTAGCCGGCCCGGGTGGCCGAGCGGTTCTAGGCGCTACAGTCTGGAACCGCGCGACCGCAGCGGTCGCAGGTTCGAAACCTGCCTCGGGCTTGGGTGTGTGTGATGTCCTTAGGTTAGTTAGGTTTAAGTAGTCCTAAGCTCTAGGGGATTGATGACCTCAAAAGTTAAATCCCATAGGGCTCAGAGCCATTTGAACCATTTGAATATTTTCTAAGAGTACTAGAGGGAGCTGTAGAGGGCAAAAACTGTAGAGGAAGACAGAGATTGGAATAGATCCAGCAAATAATTGAGGACGGAGGTTGCAAGTGCTACTCTGAGATGAAGAGGTTGGCACAGGAGAGGAATTCGCGGCGGGCCTCAGTAAACCAGGCGGAAGACTGATGAGTCAAAACAAAAAAGAGGCAGGGCGGCTCATTATTTCTGCAGGCGACTTCAAACGACTTGTTGAGTCCATGCCACATCCAGCTGCTGCACGACGCAGGGCAAAGGGAGGTCCGACAAGATATGACATGCTATCTCACGACCTCTGTCACCACAGAGAACATTAAATCCATGTCTGCCAATTCTCGTCACGAACATCTCACCATGAACGCGTCACGAGCTGTCTGATGCAAAGGACAACTGACATCAGTAATGATGGTGTGCTTGCGGCACAGGTTAATGCGCCGGTGTGATGCATGCGGTCGTCGCGTAACACACGTGCTGTGAGGTACGCTGTACGTACACTACTGGCCATTAAAATTGCTACACCTCGAAGATAACGTGCTACAGACGCGAAATTTAACCGACAGAAAGAAGATGCTATGATATGCAAATGATTAGCTTTTCAGAGCATTCACACAAGGTTGGCGCCGGTGGCGACACCTACAACGTGCTGACAGGAGGAAAGTTTCCAATCGATTTCTCATACACAAACAGCAGTTGACCGGCGTTGCCTGGTGAAACGTTGCTGTGATGCCTCGTGTAAGGAGGAGAAATCCGTACCATCACGTTTCCGATTTTGATAAAGGTCGGATTGTAGCCTATCGCGATTGCGGTATATCATATCGCGACATTGCTGCTCGCGTTGGTCGAGATCCAACGAGTGTTAGCAGAATATGGAATCGGTGGGTTCAGGAGGGTAATGCGGAACGCCGTGCTTGATCCCAACGGCCTCGTATCACTAGCAGTCGAGATGACAGGCATCTTATCCACATGGCTGTTACGGATCGTGCAGCCACGTCTCGATCCCTGAGTCAACACATGGGGACGTTTGCAAGACAACAACCATCTGCGCGAACAGCTCGACGACGTTTGCAGCAGCATGGAAAAATGGCTCTGAGCACTATGGGACTTAACTTCTGAGGTCATCAGTCCCCTAGAACTTAGAACTACTTAAACCTAACTAACCTAAGGACATCACACACATCCATGCCCGACGCAGGATTCGAACCTGCGACCGTAGCGGTAACACGGTTCCAGACTGTAGCGCCTAGAACCGCTCGGCCACTCTGGCCGGCAGCAGCATGGACTATCATCTCGGAGACCATGGCTGCGGTTATTCTTGACGCTGCATCACAGACAGGAGCGGCTGCGATGGTCTACTCAACGACGAACCTGGGTGCACGAATGGCAAAATGTCATTTTTTCGGATGAATCCAGGTTCTGTTTACAGCATCATGATGGTCGAATCCGTGTTTGGCGACATCGCGGTGAATGCACATTGGAAGCGTGTATTCGTCAACGCCATACTGGCCTATCACCCAGCGTGATGGTATGGGGTGCCGTTGGTTACACGTGTCGGTCATCTCTTGTTCGCATTGACGACACTTTGAACAGTGGACGTTACATTTCAGATGTGTTACAACCCGTGGCTCTACCCTTCATTCGATCCCTGCGAAACCGTACATTTCAGCAGGATAATGCACGACCGCATGTTGGAGGTCCTGTACTGGCCTTTCTGGATACAGAAAATGTTCGACTGCTGCCCTGGCCAACACATTCTCCAGATCTCTCAGCAACTGAAAACGTCTGGTCAATGGTGGCCGAGCAACTGGCTCGTCACAATACGCCAGTCACTACTCTTGATGAACTGTGGTATCGTGTTGAAGCTGCATGGCAGCTGTACCTGTACACGCCATCCAAGGTCTGTTTTCTCAATGCCCAGACCCATCAAGGCCGTTATTACGGCCAGAGGTGGTTGTTCTGGGTACTGATTTCTCAGGATATATGCACCCAAATTGCGTGAAAATGTAATCACATTTCAGTTCTAGTATAATATATTTGTCCAATGAATACCATAGAAATCCTTCCAGTCCGTATGTGGCATACAGCAAAACCAGTGCTTAACAGTACTGGTTAAAAACAGTGTTGGTTGCAATTTTAGATTTTTAATTCTCAACCTGAAGATGCCTAAATAAGGCGAAATGCGTCGTTGAAAAATAAAAAACTAAAAGTGCAACCAAGACTGTTTTCAACCAATACCAATGAATATCCGTTTGTCGTCTGCATTTCTTCTTGGTGCAGCAATTTTAATGGCCAGTAGTGTAATATGTCTGTTCGGTAGTCAGAGGTGTAAGCTGTTTATCGCCTACTGCCTGTTCCAGTGCGCAACAGACATCAGGGATCTTAGCGAGAGTGAGTCAGAACTGCAAGCGGCGTTGTTGAAAAATGGTTCAAATGGCTTTGAGTGCTATGGGATTTAACTGCTGAGGTCATCACTCTTCTAGAACTTAGAACTACTTAAACCTAACTAACCTAAGGACATCACACACATCCATGCCCGAGGCAGGATGCGAACCTGCGACCGCAGCGGTCGCGCGGTTCCAGACTGTAGCGCCTAGAACCGCTCGGCCACTCCGGCCGGCAAGCAGCATTGTAATACATGCATTGAGACTAGCGGCCGTCGCTTCTAACAGTTACTGTGAGCTACTTTATTGTTATGCAATGTGCACTGTACATGTTTATAACGGAAAAAGTATGCGTTTCCGACCATTGGTTCCCTATCTCAATAAAATAGGTTGTGGACCCACTATCACCTGTTTGAATTTGACCGAAAACGTTTGAGACACCCAGTGGAGACGGCTACGGTTGTCGGAAGACCAGCCAGCGGCCGGGCAGCGCCGGCGTGTTAGTGGTCAGTCCCGCGCCGCCTTGACCTGCAGCCGCTCTTTATTAATTGCGAGCGCCACCACAGACCGCCGCGCGTCAGCTGGTGCGGCGCGGCCCAGTTTCGCGTCCGCCGGCAGGTGGCAGCAGCGGCGCCGCGGCGGCTGAAGTCAGCGCTATTCCGGGAGCCGGCGGCGGGCCGCGCGTGGGAGTTCGCACTGCTGCCACGTCGCGCCGCGGCGCCCGCTCCGCCCTCCGCATACTAAGTGCGAGCTAGCCGGCGGCACCGCTTTCAGCACGCACCCTATAATTTCTCCTGCCTGTCTGCACTCCAATGTACGGCGTCGCTCGATGCTCAGCTTTCGTACTGGCAGTTCGATCCAAACCAGTGCCGCTTGTTTCCGACAATGGTCTAACACAGGGCTTCCCAACCTGTGGTCCGCGGACCCCTTACGGGTCCGCCGGCTCTTTCTAGGGGGTCCGCAGCCATCTTTCACCAAGTCGTGTAAAATAATGAGTAAAATTATTGAATAAAAATATGAAAATCAATTTCATCACTTCTTTTCGTGTGAAAAACATGTGTACTATTACTTCAGGCATCTGACGAGCAAGATGTACGAGACAGGCGAAATACCCTCAGACTTCAAGAAGAATATAATAATTCCAATCCCAAAGAAAGCAGGTGTTGACAGATGTGAAAATTACCGAACTATCAGTTTAATAAGTCACAGCTGCAAAATACTAACGCGAATTATTTACAGACGAATGGAAAAACTGGTAGAAGCCGACCTCGGGGAAGATCAGTTTGGATTCCGTAGAAATATTGGAACACGTGAGGCAATACTGACCTTACGACTTATCTTAGAAAAGAGATTAAGGAAAGGCAAGCCTACGTTTCTAGCATTTGTAGACTTAGAGAAAGCTTTTGACAATGTTGACTGGAATATTCTCTTTCAAATTCTAAAGGTGGCAGGGGTAAAATACAGGGAGCGAAAGGCTATTTACAATTTGTACAGAAACCAGATGGCAGTTATAAGAGTCGAGGGAGATGAAAGGGAAGCAGTGGTTGGGAAGGGAGTGAGACAGGGTTGTAGCCTCTCCCCAATGTTATTCAATCTGTATATTGAGCAAGCAGTAAAGGAAACTAAAGAACAGTTCGGAGTAGGTATTATAATCCATGGAGAAGAAATAAAAACTTTGAGGTTCGCCAATGACATTACGGAGACAACGAGTGAGAAAGGTCACAAGTTGTTGATTTTCTTGCGTCATCACTTTCGGATGGTATAAATTTTTCATCGAGAAGCAATCACAAATTTAAGGGTCCAGTTCTTATCCCAAGTTTATAGCGTGTCAATAAAATTATCTACATCTATGCTCTGCGATTCACAATGAGCTGCATGGCAGAGGGTATGTATGTACCATTGTACCAGTCATTAGGATTTCTTCCTGTTCCATTCATGTATGGAACACGGGAAGAATAATTGTTTGTTCAAGTGTGTGTGAAATCTTATGGGACTTAACTGCTAAGGTCGTCATTCCCTAAGCTTACACACTACTTAACCTAAATTATCCTAAGGACAAACACACACATCCATGCCCGAGGGAGGACTCGAACCTCCGCCGGGACCAGCCGCACAGTCCACGACTGCAGCGCCTGAGACCGCTCCGCTAATCCCGCGCGGCTAATAATTGTTTGAACGCCTCTGTGCGTGCACTAATTATTCTAATCTTGTCCTCACGATCCCTATATGAACGTTACGTAGGGGGTTGTAGTACATCCCTGGAGTTCATTTAATGCCGGTTCTTGAAATTTCGTTAATAGACTTTCTCGAGATAGTTTACGTCTATCATGTCAAGAGTCTTCCTCTTCAATTCGTTTAGCATCAGTGATACTCTCCCACGGATTAAGCAAACCTGTGACTATTCGTGCTGCCCTTCTCTGTATACGTTCAATACTCCACGATAGTCCTACCTGATAGCCGGCCGGGGTGGCCGAGTGGTTCTAGGCGCTACAGTCTGGAACCGCGCGTACGCTACGACCCAGGTTCGAATCCTGCCTCGGGCATGGATGTGTGTGATGTCCTTAGGTTAGTTAGGTTTAAGTAGTTCTATGTTCTAGGGGACTGATGACCTCAGTAGTTAAGTCCCATAGTGCTCAGAGCCATTTGAACAATTTTGAACCTACCTGGTACGGGTCCCACACACTTGAGCAATATTCTAGGATGGGTCGCACGAGTGATTTGTAAGCAGTCTCCTTTGTAGACTTATTGCACTTTCCTAATATTCTACCAAAAAACCGGAGACTACCACCTGCTTTACCCACAACTGAACCTATGTGCTCATTCCATTTCATATTTCTAGAAAGTATCACACCCAGGTATTGGCCGATTCCAACAGCGACTCATTGATATTATAGACATAGTATACTACATATTTTTTGTTTCCTGGACTGGACAGCTTTACATTTCTGAACATTTAAAGCAAGTTGCCAATCTTTGTACCACTTCGAAATCTTACCAAGGTCTGACTAAATAGTTACGCAGCTTCTTTCAAAGAGAACTGCATTACAGATAAATGCATCATCTGCAAAAAGTCCGATTTTACTATTAATATTGTCTGCAAGGTGATTAATATTCAACATGAACAGCAAGGGTCCCAACACACTTCCCTGGGCATACCCGAAGTTATTTCTACAACTGACGAGGTCTCTCCATAAAAGACAATATGCTGTCCTTTCTACCAAAAATGTTCTCATTACTGTCACAAATTTCACTTGATACCCCATGTGAACGTAATTTTGACGAGTTTAGGTGCGGTACCCCACAAATGCTTTTCGGAAATCAAGAAATACGAGTACTGCATCTGCATGGTTGCCTTGATACAAAGCTTTCAGTATATCATTTGAGAAAAGTGCGAGTTGGATTCCACGTGGTTGATGTTTTCGAAATCCATGCTGGGTGGCACTGAGGTCATTCTTGCCTATTGAAGTTTGTGCTCAGAGTATGTTCAAAGATTCTAGATATATGAAATTCATCTTCTCGTGCAAGTAATATTACGAATGTTTTCTTCTTATATGATGTCGCAAATTTTTAAAGCAAATGGAGCATTGTACTTAATAACTATCACACGTAGTAATATACTCCCAGACTTGGAATGGTACCTTCGTGCAATATAACCAGTCTTCGAGGATGACAACGAGAAACTATCGTACAAACTAGGTGTGGTTAAGTCTTGCACATTGCAGGTGTAATCATTCCGTTTAATAGGTCACAACACATAGCAACAGGTACATTATTGTTTAGCGATGCTGTACCGATTCTTATGTCATGTGTTCGCTGCTAAGTTGTAAATGTCGGCGCTCTTATAAAAACTGCGCTGATTGCTTTCCCCATTGTCTAAATTAATCCGATATTTCAAAGCAAACGAAACCTTACGAACAAACATTGTCTGCTTATAAAAAAAAGTTTTATTTAAAAATTTAAAAAATTAACCAATGTTGCAACAGCATATTGATATGGCACACTTTTTAATCAGTTGTTAGTAAAAATGAAAAAAAAGATACCTATTACAACCGAGACTAAACGAATGCCGAAAAATACAGTCCATTCAGATCTAAAATAGCGGTATTGGTTTCTACTGGTCGATTGTTGCCGCCTTTACCATGTTGACGTTAGGGCTACGTTCACATGAGAGAAATTTGAGGAGAGTTTTCGAACCCTACGTTTAGACATTCAACTTACAACCAATCAAATGAGAGAGCGTAAACGCAGCGTTTGCGCAGAAAGTCTCTAGACCCAGACAAACGCGCATTGACTTGCTGTTAATAGGACAAATGGCGCTTGTGTGACCGCGCGTTTTCGTCGTGACCAGATGCATTTTCTGGGTATTTATATTATTTTTCCTTTGTTGGACGTTGCGAAAAATGAGTGAAACCGAAAGCTAGGATTTTGGAATAATGCGTCCGAACTGTATAAAACCAAAATTTTGAGCCTGGCGATCTTGGCAAGAATTGGTTTCCGTGTTCTACCAGGGAAATGACTAAGAAACAGGAAAACTATACATAGAAAAAACTTTATCACTAAAATGACATTTTCCTTCGTGTCACATCATTTGCATGTTGGAAGTACACTCTCATTAACAAAATAGTTGTCCGCTAATGAACTGAGTCGTATATTTGTACTTGAAAGATATCTTCGTGTTTAAACCCCTCCCTCATTCGAACATAGTTGTAAAGTACTGTAATCGGTTTTACACTGTGTTCGGCTCAATCCACAACTAATGGGCAATGTACACTGACGTGGCAATAGTCATGGCATACCTTCTAATATCGCGTCGTGCCTGCTATTGTCCAGCATTGTACAACAACTGGACGTGGCATGCACTCAACAAGTCGTTGGAAGCACCTGCACAAGTACTGGGCCATACTACCACGATGTACTTGAGGACAATATTATGGAAATGGAGGAGGATGTAGATGAAGATGAAGTGGGAGATAAGATACTGCGTGAAGAGTTTGACAGAGCACTGAAAGACCTGAGTCGAAACAAGGCCCCGGGAGTGGACAACATTCCATTAGAGCTACTGATGGCCTTGGGAGAGCCAGTCATGACAAAACTCTACCATCTGGTGAGCAAGTTGTATGAGATAGGCGAGATACCCACAGACTTCAAGACGAATATAATAATTCCAATCCCAAAGAAAGCAGGTGTTGACAGATGTGAAAATTACAGAACTATCAGTTTAATAAGTCACAGCTGCAAAATACTAACGCGAATTCTTTACAGACGAATGGAAAAACTGGTAGAAGCGGATCTCGGGGAGGAACAGTTTGGATTCCGTAGAAATGTTGGAACACGTGAGGCAATACTAACCTTACGACTTATCTTAGAAGAAAGATTAAGAAAAGGCAAACCTACGTTTCTAGCATTTGTAGACTTAGAGAAAGCTTTTGACAATGTTAACTGGAATACTCTCTTTCAAATTCTGAAGGTGGCAGGGGTAAAATACAGGGAGCGAAAGGCTATTTACAATTTGTACAGAAAACAGATGGCAGTTATAAGAGTCGAGGGACATGAAAGGGAAGCAGTGGTTGGGAAAGGAGTGAGACAGGGTTGTAGCCTCTCCCCGATGTTATTCAATCTGTATATTGAGCAAGCAGTAAAGGAAACAAAAGAAAAATTGGGAGTAGGTATTAAAATTCATGGAGAAGAAGTAAAAACTTTGAGGTTTGCCGATGACATTGTAATTCTGTTAGAGACAGCAAAGCACTTGGAAGAGCAGTTGAACGGAATGGACAGTGTCTTGAAAGGAGGATATAAGATGAACATCAATAAAAGCAGAAGGAGGATAATGGAATGTAGTCAAATTAAATCGGGTGGTGCTGAGGGGATTAGATTAGGAAATGAGACACTTAAAGTAGTAAAGGAGTTTTGCTATTTGGGAAGCAAAATAGCTGATGATGGTCGAAGTAGAGAGGATATAAAATGTAGACTGCCAATGGCAAGGAAATAGTTTCTGAAGAAGAGAAATTTGTTAACATCGAATACAGATTTAAGTGTCAGGAAGTCGTTTCTGAAAGTATTTGTATGGAGTGTAGCCATGTATGGAAGTGAAACATGGACGATAACTAGTTTGGGGATTAGGGAAGGATGGGGAAGGAAGTCGGCCGTGCCCTTTCAGAGGAACCATCCCGGCATTTGCCTGGAGTGATTTTAGGGAAATCACGGAAAACCTAAATCAGGATGGCCGGACGCGGGATTGAACCGTCGTCCTTCCGAATGCGAGTCCAGTGGTCAGCTGTGGTCGAACTGCTGTACTGAGGGCCTAGGAAAGTGGTTGAAGGAAGGCGAAAGCACGGAGTTTGAAGGACCTCGGGAGGCCTGTCATGCATGAACGGCATAGACTTAAGCGGTAGCGCCTCTACCACATTGTGCACAGCAAGCCGAGGACGATAGAAAACGTGTCACAGTGCGTGGGGAGGAGCAACAGGGTAGTCAGTATTGCTGAGCAGCAGATTTTTATTTCACAGGTGTGCAAAAATGTGCAGAGTATCCCCATTATTATTATTTTATGTCCATTCCACAGATTTTTTTTGTTTTTAAGTTCCATAATATAAGTATAGACCGAGAATCCGTTTTTGAAGTGCTAGCAGAATTCTGACTAGACCAAAAGACAACAAATATCATAAAAGAAACACTCACGGAGACCAAATCCAAAGTAAAACTTATGGGAGAATTGAACACAGAATTTGAAATAGATACAGGAGTACGACAAGGGGATGGACTGTCCCCAGTGCTCTTCAATTGTGCTCTGGAAAAAGTTGTTCGAGAATGGAGAAAAACACGTGCACCAGCACACAGACAGGGGGCAAAACGTAAGGCCAAAGAATTAGACTGTTTAGCATTTTCTGACGACAAGGCACTGACCGCTCAAGACATTACCGATTCACAGAAACAGCTAGAATTATTACAAGAGCAGGCAGCAAAAGTAGCATTAGAAATTTCGTTTGAAAACACAAAATATATGACTGACATCAAAGATGCATCTTCTGATCTCCAAATTGGTAATAACTACATCTCTCGAGTAAAAGAATTTAAATATTTAGGAGAATGGACTGCAGAAAATTGTAATGAAAAGAAATCTGTCAGATCAAAAGTCCAGAAAATGGAGACGGCATTTCAGTTACCAAAAAACGTTTACTACAAAATGAGTCTCTCGCGGAACTGCAAAATACGACACTACACAACAGTAAGTAAACCCGAAGCTCTCTACGCATCTGAGACACTATATCTTCAACACAGAATACTAAAAGGGGACTTAGAAGTGAAATAACTTAAATAATGAGGAAAATCATAGGACCAAGAACTAATGATGGTATGCATTATCCAAAACCAAATGCAGAAATATATAAAAATATCTCCAAAATCACAGACACAGTGCGCATGAGAAGAATCCAATTCATGGGGCATTTAGAAAGAATGGACTCAAACAGGTTAACGCACAAAATCCATACATTTTTAAACAACAAAACTAAAAGACCGAATTGGTACAAACAGACGGAAAAAGACCGGAGAGAATTAGGGTCATCAAATCTACATGACAGAAATGAAATCAGAAAAACCACAAACACACAGGGCTTTGAGGAAGAAGAGAGAAAAACTAACGAACATACGTGGTTCGCGCAACGAAAACCAGACCATTCGTTGCGTATGGAGGAATACTGGGTGAAAAGGAAGGCCAACAAATGTTGATTACGCGTGGTCCTAAGTGATCCATCCGCGAAGAAGAAGAAGAATATAAGTTCTGAAACTAAGTCTTTAATTATATTTTTTATTAAACACTGACCTACAGAATTTTCCCTGACAAAGACAACTCTAACTTAACCTATTCATTTATTACCCACAATATACAAGCACAACGCAATCTGACTGCAATACATTGACATCATGACTTCCAATAATTAACACACAAGAATGTCCGTGAATTGCAAGAATTCCTAACAATACTACTAATCCAAAAAATATGAAACTACCTCCAGCTCTGTTAATTGCCTGAACTCATTTCAGTCACGAATCCCGATAGTGGAAACGCCATTCATTTTATAAGTCACTTACCTCTCAGAAAATCTTCATAACACGAACTACAGCAATTACAGCAAACAGCAACTACAGTCAGTTAAATAAAAAGATTCTTACTACTATTGAGTAACTACTAGGTGGCATATGCTTAGCAAAAGAAAGATTTTGTTGAAGAGCAAACAACTTTACCTTATTCATGTGACATCCAATTCCAAAAATTATATACGGGGGTAATCCCAAAAATAAGGTCTCCTATTTTTTTATAAGTACAGTACATAGACCTGTTTATTTCTACAATGGTTTACATCAGTTTACAGCTTGAACATTTAGCTATTTTTCGACATAATCACCATTTCTGTCGATGCGTTTTTGAAGACGCTGTGGCAGTTTTTGTATGCCCATGTCATACCAGCTCGCCGCCATGCTGTTCAGAAAGTTATGAACCTCTTCTTTTACCTCGTCGTCGGAGCTGAATCGCTGGGGCCACAATTAACACTGACAGGTAATGTGAGACTCTTAAAAAACTCAAACGGGCAATCCAGAACCGGAGAAGAGGAATGTTGAGCAAGGGCGCACACATTCTCCATGACAAAGCTCCCCCACACATCGTTAGGCAAACCGTTGCTCTCCTGCAACAGTTTCATTGGAGCATAATCACCCACCCTCCCTATAGTCCTGACTTGGCGCCCAGTGACTATCACTTGTTTCCTAGGTTAAAAGAACATTTGGCCGGAAAGTGATTCATCTCCGACGATGAGGTGAAAGAAGAGGTTCATAACTTTCTGAACAGCATGGCGGCGAGCTGGTATGACATGGCCATACAAAAACTGCCACAGCGTCTACAAAAATGCATCGACAGAAATGGAGATTATGTCGAAAAATAGCTAAATGTTCAAACTGTAAACTGATGTAAACCATTGTAGAAATAAACAGGTGTATGTACTTATTAAAAAATAGGAGACCTTACTTTTGGGATTACCCTCGTAGTTGTCAATAATTTCACTACCCAAACATTATCAACCATACATCCATTATCATACATTTCCTTGCGTCTCACTTTACAATGCATGTCCTACCAACACAGAGTCTCCAGTAAGAAAATCATGTACATACACTTCTCTGTACACTCGCTAACTGCTAGTCCGTCCAACCACAGAATCTCTCGTCGAGGGCGCAGATCGCTGTCAGCAATATTAACATAGTCTATAGCGCTGCCAACATACAAACAGGGCTACTTACAGTTCGTAGACTTCCACGGCCAGTGTCATTTTGAATAAAATTATTTTGGCTCTTAGACCACATCATTGTAAAACCCCTAAGCAAAAAATCGCCGACGTTTCGACCAATTTACTGCGGTTCTCTTCGGGACCCGTACAAAGAGAACCGGAGCAAGTCTGCTGAAACGTCAGCAGTACAGTTGCTTTAGTGTTTTAGAATGACGCAGGCTAACAGCCAAAACCATTTTATTCAGAAGTTCTGGAATGTTTGTTCATTCATTCGCTGCTTCCCTTGGATCTACGTTCACGCCATTTCCCAGATATGGTGATAAACAAAACTTGAAAAAAAGTAGTTTATATTTTAGAGACCATTTCCGACGGAAGCGCCTATTTTCACGTATTCCTTTTGCTAATTTTGAGAAGAGTTCAGCTGTTAGGTTGACCGTCCTCGTATCTGCATTAACATCTAAAAACCATACAAAGTTATGTCAAATAAACGAGATAAAGGGTTAAGTGAAACAACATTCATGAGACCGAATAACGGACGCAGATATATGAGAGGAACTGATTCAGGCAGGTGCTGGCTGTGCTAATCTTAATGAGATCGTCCCGTCTGCTCTGCAGCTGTTGACCATTGTTCTCTCCTTATATCGTCTGTTCTCCGTTTCATTGTTTTGAAGTAACGATCCTGCAGGCGAAATCTCTGGCAATATCGATGTTTGCAGCATCGTAACACAGAAACACGTTGCAATATATCAGATGAGCAACAAAGTTCGTCTGTTATGGAAATGTGCTCCCTTCGTCTTATTTAATGAAAGTGAAATTGAGGAAGCAAGTCTTCGAATTAACATACATAAAGCTGTGTCGACTAGCACTGAAACTTCTCGCCGATCGAACAGCAGAAAGCAAGAGTACCTCATCTCAAAGGTTTACACAACTCAGATACTGCCTTTATGCACGCAGAAATTAAAATCTAGCACAATAAATCCTTCAAATCAAAGGTTGCCTTGAACAACGCAATATGTAACTAGGCACCGTGCTGTTGTAGGTGTGTTCTTGGCACCTTTTACCTAAAGAAAGTCTCGGCCATCCAGTTGGTTCCAAGACGAAAGTTTTACCCTGTCAGATGAATAATGGCTGATAATTTAAGATTCATGTGCTCGTTTCGTGGTTTATTTTATTTATTCTTATAGCTCACTTGCAGTGTACAAATACAGGTGTATAACATTAGTATATGTATGTAACAAGAATACAGAAAAACAAAAATACATATAAAACTAACTACATGTCAATATCTAAGTTCCTAATCTATAGCCGGCCAGGGTGGCCGTGCGGTTCTAGGCGCTACAGTCTGGAACCGCGTAACCGCTACGGTCACAGGTTCGAATCGTGTCTCGGGCATGTATGTGTGTGATGTCCTTAGGTTGGTTAGGTTTAAGTAGTTCTAAGTTCTAGGGAACTGATGACCTTAGAAGTTAACTCCCATAGTGCTCAGAGCTATTTGAACCATTTGAGCCTAATCCATATAAAAACTGTTATCGCTCCAACTCCATTGATAGGAACGCAAGAGGCATTCATCTCGAATGTGCTTGATGGTTTCGTGGCAACGCATAAGCAGACTGACTTCCTGGGTATTATGCATCAAAAACTAATTGGAGACAATTATGATAGGTGATGCAGTATATTATTGTGTTTTTTCGGTTGTTTTCGAATGTCAGTGAAATGAAACAAATATCGGACTCCAGCACACGACCTGCACCTATCTACTTCTGCAGCCGTAGGCTACAAATCGTCATAAAATGTATGGCAGAGAGCATATATGCCGTAGTAGAGGGTGGTTATGATTAAATCTTCGCTACTTGAGAGGGCCACCATGAAAACCGAGTGTTATAGAAAAATGAAACTTTGTGGAAACATTTGTAAGGACAAGCGGAGGAAACACGTTCTAATTTCCCCATGAGAGGGTAACATTTGATAATTGCGTGCCATGTTTTCGTTCCAGCTTACAAACTTTGCTCAGTGTGACAACCAACTGCATCCACGACAATCTGGAACCGCGCTAGAGATTGATCTATTGCTGCACGAAACATCTCAGATGGAATGCTCATCTTCAACCTCCGGGGTTTGTTAATCACTCATTGAAAAACCCGGTCCTACAGGTAACCCCACAGCCAGAAATCACGCGGATTCAAATCTGGTGATTTAGGTGGCCACGCCGATTGGAACAATCGGCCAGTGATTCGGTTTTCTCCGGATATGTTTCGAGCAATGCGAAGTGGAAATCCATCGTGCATCAAATCTGTTGAGTCCAAAGCGTCGCTCTCCTGTAGAGCAGGAGTCACACGTTGTAAGTGGTCTGCTTCTGTGTTGGAGCGCTGTGTAGCGCTTTGCATTGGATCTCTGACGGCGCTTTCCTTGTAAGAGACTCTGTGGCTGGTTGGACTCGTTGTTGGAAGTTAATCGCCAGTAGTGTTGGGCAGTTGGAAGTTAGTCGCCAGCAGTGATGGAAGTACTGTTGGAGGCACTTGGAGGTGAGCAGCCAGCAGTGATGGATGTGGGGAGAGAATAGCCAGGGGTGATGGAGGTTAGAGGTTTGAAGTGTCAGCTCGAGCGGACGATCTGGACGTGTGTCCGTCATGGAAATGTAATTTGTCGATGATTATACAATCTTTTGGAACTGGATGTCACGGACGTTTATATGTTATATGATTTTTGAACTGGTTGCCACATTATTAAGGTAAATACATTGTTTGCTCCGCAACAAAATCTTTCCTTTGCTAACCATATCCCCATTAGAAGTTAGTGCCTTCAGTAGTTAGAATCGTATATTTAGCTGGCAGTATTGGCGCTCGCTGTATTGCATTAGTTCATGTAATGAAGATTTTTGTAGGGTAGGTGCTTAATGAAATGTATAGCTTATTGTTAAGATTTCTTTTTAGTCAGGGCCATTCCTTTGAATTAATTATTTGAAGTCAGGTTGTAATTTTTTTGAGCAGTCAGATTGCGTTGCGCTAGAATATTATGGGTCAGTGTTGACATGATAAGAATAAGTAAAGATAAAATAGGCTCAGTACGTTCAGTTTTACTCATCTGTTCCAGAATTAAATAAACTTCCCATTTCAAAAAAAAATGTGTGTGAAATCTTATGGGACTTAACTGCTAGGGTCATCAGTCCCTAAGCTTACACACTACTTAACCTAAACTATCCTAAGAACAAACACACACACCCAAGCCCGAGGGAGGACTCGAACCTTCCCATTACATTCAGCAATAGAAGCAGAAAAGAATTTTAATACAGAAGTTTCAACGTTGGCGAAGCAGACCACAGCAACGTGGCCCGTTCACGCTGCATGTCCTTGGTTCTCGGGCTCTCAGTTCCCCTTACGTCGCCGTAGCAGTACCGGCGCCTAACCTCAAGTCATGACACTTAACACCACTAACAACCCTGATCTTTCAGCGCACAGTCTGAACAACATTCGTATAAAGTTGTGTACTCATACGGTGAGTAGATCTCCGTCTGCACTGGCCCAGGTAGCAAAAATTTAATCATAACCACCCTGTACATAATATCAAGCTCTCTTCCTGTTCCATGCAGCAGGAGAAGAATGATTGCTCGTATGCCTCCGTGCGAATTATTATTCCGATAATTTCATCATCATGGTAATAGCTAATAGAAACGAAGAGAGAGTGTAGAACACTCGTTTTTTCCGCCTTGAAAGACGCCTCTTGCAATATCCTGAGCATACTTTCGCGAGGTTAAGTGCCATTTTCCTTCGTACGCCAGCCAATGAACTGTTTCCTGTACTCTTGAACTTTTGTGTCAGTCGAAGAAGTTTGTCAACATTGGGCCCGTGCTCGACGTTTTACGCTAGTGTCTAACGTATATGTATGCCGCACGTTCAAGGAATAGTCACTGAATCCGCCGTAGGAGTGCTTTTTAAAGCCATCTCTTTTTACAGTGTGCTACTATTCCATTGAGCCCTACCATTCGCTTTTGGTACTAATCCACTCGCTTAATAGTTGCGCTTTTGTCTCTACGCAGTGTTATTCGAAAGGTTTTTTATTGAATAACTAACTATATCTACGTACTGCTCAGTCTTTACCTTATGGAACGCGCCGTATGACCAGGGAATTATGTCGCAATATCACTTCAGCACAAATTAAGTTTATTTGTATTATTCTTTATTTTCTTTCCCTCTATAATAAAAAGCGTCGTATGATGTGGTATTACGATCTATTATCGGCTGCCAAGTGCACTGTACATCCCTACACCTTTTAAGCTTTACATAGACTGCGTTTGCGATAAGGTTTTGGCTACATTCTATGTCATCACTCGCCCGTTTTAAGAATCATGCTGTCAGAGCCTGTTGCTTTTTATTTTTCTTAAAATACGTAATTAGTAATTCTCCTAGAGTAAGAACTAGAATATTACAAATATTTCGAGAGGATGACGTTTCAAAGCCGCGTCCGGCCATCCTGATTTAGGGTTTCAGTCATTTCTCTAAATCACTCCAAGTAAATGCCGGGATGGTTCCTTCGAACCACTATCCTTCCCTAATCCGATGGGAACGGTGACCTCGCTGTTTGGTCCCTCCCTCAAATCAACCAACCATTACCAAATTTACACACTACTCGTGTATTTTGTCACATTGTAGCTAAGAAAGCAAGGGAGCCGAGCTAAATGCACTATCTAATGAAGTGGCCACTGTTAACATAGTTTTGGGCACTATGTTCGACATGTTTGGGAGGGAGAGAGAGAGAGAGAGAGAGAGAGAGAGAGAGAGAGAGAGAGAGAGAGAGAGAGTAGGGGAGGATGATGAGCCTTTCAAAGGAACCATTCCGGCATTTGCCCGAAGCGATTTACGGAAATGACGGAAAACCTAAATCAGGATGGCCGGGCCGGCCGTTGCGGCCGAGCGGTTCTAGGCGCTTCAGTCCGGAACCGCGCTGCTGCTACGGTCGCAGGTTCAAATCCTGCCTCGGGCATGGATGAGTGTGATGTCCTTAGGTTAGTTAGGTTTAAGTAGTTCTAAGTCTAGGGGACTGATGACCTCAGATGTTAAGTCCCATAGTGCTTAGAACCATTTGAACCAGGATGGCAGGACGTGGGTTTGAACCGTCATCCTCACGAATACGAGACTAGTGTGCTAACCACAGCTCGGTACGTGTTTGGACTGTCCATTGGCGCACGAACAGATGGTTAGGGGCTGTTCTCCACCAACTCTCCGACGCATCCTTTCACATTTATTCCACTATGAGGATTCAGACACGTGACTTCTTCGGTAGTACGACACCGCTTTATATCCTTTCAGCGACTTAAAATAATGAATTCCTTTAGTACAAAGTATACAAATGCAAATTACTGCAACTTCAGAAAAAAGTACAGCACAATCATCTCGATAATACGGGAAAGTGTTTTGTGAGTGATTGTGTTTGAGTGATTTTGTGTGTGTGTGTGTGTGTGTGTGTGTGTGTGTGTGTGTGTGTGTACGAGGGAGGGAGAGAGAGAGAGAGAGAGAGAGAGAGAGAGAGAGAGAGATGGAGATTGTGGGGGAAGCAGTGGAGAGGGGATGAATTGAAAGGCCAACCTGTTGACAAAAAAAAGTATTCATTTACGACTCCTTGCATTCCTTGCCTGCCGAGATAGTTCCTAAACACTGTGTACGAATGACGTCACGGAACAATTCAAACGAACTGATTTCACGTGATCATGCTCTCCCGTTGGTATGCGCCTTCTCTTTCTATGTCGTGGAACAATGAACGAGATCTCCAGCCCCCTGTTGCTCTGATATAATATTCGGCATGTCCGTATGTATCAACTAAATGAGGAAATATACTGAAGTTGAAAATGTTGGTATTTCTGTTGAAACCTTCCCATCTCCTCTATATCTCTTTTGTTAACGCAATCTTCCCTTTTACAATAACCTATGAAACCTTCCCTTAGGATTTCTATTTCTTGCTTAATAATAACAAATGAAATCTTCCATTTGAAATTAATTCTCTTTCTCAATCTTCGCATACAAATTTAAATGCTGCTTATTAAAAGTGATTTTCTGATTATTTCGACGAAACATGGAATCTGTCGTCGTCGTGGCCCTCAGTCGTTATCTGCAACAACCCAAAACTGTTCCTTACCTTTTTTACTTTACTGGATCGCCATCTGATTGCTACATCGAACTGCGACATGAACATGCTTACTCTGTTTTACTATACTTTATTAGCTTCTGGTGGGCTGTCATAGTAAGTGGCTGTATTTATTACGTTTTGCAAAGTTTTACGTTGATGATTTTTGGGATGGATTACAATCAGTAATGCAACATTGTGGCAAAAATTAATTATATTCTGAAAGAAATGATTTTACAAACGTTCAAATTGGACTTACTTTTTACAATAATCTTACAACTAGCATTGCGCAAACATACCTTCAGTAGTCTTGAGTTTCTCAAAAAAAAAAAAAAAAAAAAAAAAAAAAAAAAAAAAAAAAAAAAAAAAAAAAAAAAAAAAATAATTCAATAATATTAGTTCCTCTTATGATAATAGTTAGCTGATGTCTCTGTATATCCGTTTATAATCTCTCGTAAATCATAGCCGGTGGCTGGCAGGCACACCGCTCCTCTCAACCTCTCGTTTCAGACCTGCTACCGACTCGCTTCACTCGCTACTGACTTCCTACGAACGCTGAAGTGCGGTCTCTCCAGTCAACAATGCTTTCTGGTGCAGACAATCCCTGCTACCGTTACAAAATGTATCAATGCGCCGTCTTTCCCGCTCTTTTCTTAAAATGTATCCATACGCTGTATCTCCCGCCCTTTTTAAAATTATATCAATGTGCGGTCTCTCTTGCCAACAATACTTTGGTGCAGATATTCTCTGCCACCACAGTTATTTCCAACATGACAAATATTAATTATTCCTACTTAATCCTATTAATAAAATATAAACATCTTTTCATAAGTTGTGGTTTGACTATATAAACAATAGAAATATACACGTCTTACACTGTCTTTAAATAACTGTCTGACAAAGAAGCTGACTAAAAAAGAAGCGCGAAAGACGAGTGCAACCGAAGGAGGTCGGCGGCGCAGCACCGCCGCTCCTGCTTTGAGGTCACGGTGGGGTTCCGCGGCGGCGTTGCCGCGTCGGTCCTGAGTTCGAGCACGTAGGCACCCAGACCCGTTACCTTCACAGCTCCTTGGAATTTGCGGCGATGGAACGTCTCGGAAACAGTGACTCTTCCATTCCTCTAAGCTACGCGAAATTCTCTCTTATTGAGGCGAGAAACATGATACGAAATTGGTAGCCAGTTAAATTTATTGTATCACAGATGTGTTTTCTGTTTTTCCGGGAGCAAGAAATGGGTCGCGTGGCCGGGGTTGGACCGCCGCGGTCTGCCGTGTTGTTTACGCTATGCGTTCCGCTGCCGTCATCTGGGTCAAACGCGGCGTCCGTGGTGGTAATCTGACACTGGATCGACCGCGGCCTTCGTGACCAACTTCTCCAGAATACGTAATACTGCTTGTAAACCTGTCGTGTGTATTTGTGTACTTCCCCTTTAGTGCTATATCATTCGACTACCTTTCCAGGGAGTGTTCGTTCCGCTGCAGACAACTAGTGAAGAAGTACTGAGTCGAAGTGAGAAACTACATATGTGACACGGCTGAAAGAAGGAATTAGTATATAGGGCACGTCCTGGGGCTTCGACGAATAGTCAGTTTGTTAATGGAATGAAGTGTGAAAGGGGGAGGGGGGCGCCGTAGATGTAGACCAAAGCTTGATTATATTAAAAAGAATCATATGGATATTGTTAGCAGTAACATATGCAGAGAAGAAGAGGCTTATATGAAATAGATTATCCTGATCCACCACACCAGATTTGGCCGCAGCAGTACATAAAAGCGGAAGCCGCTAAACACTGACCAAGCACTCATAACATCATTAGGATGCCAGTTCGTCACGCCCTTTGCAAGAAAATGACTGCTGCATTGTAGCCGCACTGGAAAAACATTGGCTCCCACCACTCCTTCAAACTGAGTCAAAGGCTTGCGTGTAGCAGTGTTAGAGCATACTGTGTTAGCTTACCAGCATATCACCGGTCAGTACTGAGGAGGTCATGAATCCTTCCCCGCCTCTCCCCACAGGACATTTCAGTAAAAATTTAAATGTTTACATACACGGTGTTTCAAACACTTTGCATCAATCGTTTAGGGGTGATGGACCATGTCACCAAAACATAGTCTAGTGTAACAACCACCATTGAGAAATCGGGTCACTAAAAAAATAAATAAATAAAAACAAAAAACTTCTCCAACAATTTATGATCCTACATGTATTTTGTTGCGATATTAAGCTATAAATAAAACTAAAGGTAACTTGGTTCCTAATTTTCCGTGTGTCCTCAAGATGAGAGTGGGATTGAAATAACCTATCATTCTCTCTGTACGGGAGTAATTTTGGGCCAGGTTAATTTTATTGCAACGCCTTTCAAATTGTAATTACTGGCCGTCACAAATTTGGCGTGACCGTTAGAGAGGCTCCTTAATTTGAAATAGGACGCCAGGGGCATAAGGATACGTTCCTGGGAGATAGCTGGCGGTTAAGACCAGCGAGGTAATGGCATCCTAAAAGATCTGGAGAGCTGCTATAGAACTCGCTTGTCGCACAACATAGTTCTTTTTAGGAACGGCCGTCTATGGTAGCAGTACAAAACAGTGCCTAATCTGTCTGCTATTTTATTGCTGGATCCGGGCTTTTAAATAAGACCCAGCAGGGTTACTGAGCCTCAGCTCTGAAGGTGTCCTGCAGCAGACAACACGTAGCGTCCGTGTACATCACCGAGGATCTCGTGGTGGGCGCCATGCTGGTGGAAGTGTGACTCTAAAGGCGTACCGCCATAGTGTTGATGAGAGTCCTTGAAAATCGACTATGACGATTCCTATTCACGACAAATAAATGATCTACACGAGTCATGATACTGGAAGACAAACGCCAGCGCCGTCTGCATTGATACGGCGAGTTGCTACGGCGTACAGTCTGGACAACACACCAACGTGCCACACCGTAGCTCTACATTGGTACGATTCCTGTCTCTCGCTTGCCTCAATCCAATAGCGGCTTTCTTAACATATTTTGTACATTTTACTTTTAATAAGTTATTGACCACCTAGAAAACTGACAATGAAGTGTACTCTTTCCACCCGATTTTAGTTCTTAATATTCATTTTCGTGTATGTTTATAAGTCTTAAATGAAGAATAAATTTCACTCAACGGAAATGTGGACGTCTCTCATCGTTACCACTGTGGTTCTGTCCCTCTTGTGCCTCTATACCTCCAAAAGAAGCTTTGATTAACCGATCTTCAAAGTACCTGAAAGTAGAGGGGCATTCAGTAAGTAGTGCAGCGCATTTTGGTTGGTGTGATTCAGGATTACAATACATCATATCATTCCCCACTCTTTTGGCTACAGCCGGCCCCTGTGGCCGAGCAGTTCTAGGCGCTTTAGTCCGGAACCGCGCTGCTGCTACGGTCGCAGGTTCGCATCCTGCCTCGGGCATGGATGTGTGTGATGTCCTTAGGTTAGTTAGGTTTAAGTAGTTCTAAGTTCAAGGGGACTGATCATCTCAGATGTTAAGTCCCATAGCCATCTATAACATCTACAAAAACGAAGCGGAAGGTCAAGAACGACAGATTCGGATTAACAAGAATATAAGGTAGGGTGGCACCTTCTTACTCAATTTGTACGTCGAATAAGCAATGAAGGATGTGTAAGAAAGTTGGTCAGTGTTTCCGGTGTGCCCAGCTGTGAGAAAGACATAGATGACATGTTGAAAGTAATGGCCACATGTGAACAGGACAATGGTGACCTGTTGAAAGTAATGAACGGCATAATTATCACAGAACGTGGCTGAAGTGTTAATAAAGCAAAGACGAAACCGATGAAGAGTAGCAGAACGGAAAATAAACATTTGCTTAGATCTCCGGATGCAAGATTACACATGATTACCGAAGCTAGGGAGACATCAGGTAGATTGGTACAGGCTTGGAACGCTCTGTTTGTCTGAGATATTAATAAGAAAGTTCCTCAAAGTGGATGTCTGGAGCATAACATTGTACCGGAGTGAAACGCGGACCATGGGAAATCTTGACAAGTTAGAGTTCTTTCCTTACATATTCCTTTCCATAGTTCTTAGTGTCGTATTTTATCTATCAGCTTAATTTGCAACTATTTGATAGCAACATATTTCGAATTTTTCAGTTAGCTATTATTTAAAAACTCGATCCCAGCACGGAAACGGTAGACTGTCGCAGTAGGCACTATTTGCTTATCGAGGCCCTAATCGGCCGTTCAAGTTAAAGCAAGTGAAAAGTGGCGCTATCATGAATGTTAAAAACTGAATGGATAGGTATGATATGAAATGAAGTAATACAGGAAAGAATATGCGAGAAACGAAGTCTACGAAATGTTTTATCAGAAAGTGAATGGGGCAATTGCCACGGCCTTCAGGAACAGTTGGAGGAGGACTAGAGGGGAAAGGTGGCAGGAGAAGACAAATAATATAATATGCAAAACAAATTGTAGAGTATGCTGGGTCAAAAAGTTACGTAGAAATGAAAGGTTAGTGCAGGACAGGAAAAGATGTAGAGCAGCATAGAAATGGTCGATTGACTGCTGACAAGAAAGCTCTTAAACAGTTTTAGATCACCAAATTGCACCAACGACAGTCTTTCCTCCTGTACCATAAAACGAGGCTGTGAAAGAATGGTAGGTGTTTTTATTTCAGTTGTTGATCTGTTTGGATAAGTAAACTCTCACACATAAATAAAGTGTGATACCTCTCGGACGATGTCTCGTACAATGATATAATTTTGCAGATAAATTCAATGGTAGTGCATAGATACTGTCTGAAAAGTGTATTGCTAATAAAGTTAGTAACATAGGAGTAATACATTAAAATGTCATGACTGATACTGAAGTTTTACTACACGAACACTGTAACAAGCAACAAATGTTTTTTCTTTCATTATTTTGTGTCGATATCGCACCTCCCCGTAATCACACCACACGAGGGCAGCTGAAAAACCATGAACACCCTTTGTTGCTTCGGATCACGTTCAAAGTTCGTCGAATGGTTTTGAGCGGTCCCTGGTGGCTCCAATTCTACATCTACATCTACATTTATACTCCGCAAGCCACCCAACGGTGTGTGGCGGAGGGCACTTTACGTGCCACTGTCATTACCTCCCTTTCCTGTTCCAGTCGCGTATGGTTCGCGAGAAGAACGACTGTCTGAAAGCCTCCGTGCGCGCTCTAATCTCTCTAATTTTACATTCGTGATCTCCTCGGGAGGTATAAGAAGGGGGAAGCAATATATTCGATACCTCATCCAGAAACGCACCCTCTCGAAACCTGGCGAGCAAGCTACACCGCGATGCAGAGCGCCTCTCTTGCAGAGTCTGCCACTTGAGTTTGTTAAACATCTCCGTAACGCTATCACGCTTACCAAATAACCCTGTGACGAAACGCGCCGCTCTTCTTTGTATCTTCTCTATCTCCTCCGTCAACCCGATCTGGTACGGATCCCACACTGATGAGCAATACTCAAGTATAGGTCGAACGAGTGTTTTGTAAGCCACCTCCTTTGTTGATGGACTACATTTTCTAAGGACTCTCCCAATGAATCTCAACCTGGTACCCGCCTTACCAACAATTAATTTTATATGATCATTCCACTTCAAATCGTTCCGCACGCATACTCCCAGATATTTTACAGAAGTAACTGCTACCAGTGTTTGTTCCGCTGTCATATAATCATACAATAAAGGATCCTTCGTACACCACAGCAAAAATTGCCGTCACGCTATGCTCTAAAGGACTGCAATCACATTCAACGTCATTGTAGGCCCAAGATGTTCATATAGAATTGTAAGAAAATGAAATACCTACAGCCGTCCTTATGATGTCATTTATTGTGTAGCTACCACTTCTGGCGTTTCAGTGCACCATCTTCAGGCCTTAGCTTATGCTAAAGCGGTAACACCATCCATATATACCGTGCATCAGTGGCCAACATAACTGGTTTACGCACACTACCTGTAACTGTGATGTCTCTCCAAACATTGACTGTCAACTTACAGAATGGTTGAATCGTCCGTCTCGTTGCTCACAACATTGCTAGCTGTCGTTTTTTACCACGAAAATTGTGGGAATCAACGCCCGAATAAAAAGCGATGTTTTCACTGACTTCCTTATGCCAACCGCCTGAGGCCTCTTAGTGTCGATTCTGACTGACGGTATGTCTGAAATATTTTCCTCGGCCACCAAAAAGAAAACCGCCTGATTCCACGCTGGGCGTCGTGCGATTCTACCTCCATCGCAGAGGCGCCAAACGGAGGAGTGAAATGTGGGTAAGAGGGGTGAGGTTGTGACGACATGTCCATCGAATGACACTCCCACGGTGGCTTTGGGAACAATTGCGGAGAAATTAGGTGCCAACCTTAGACCTGATATGAATTTCCGAGCTCTGGTCTTCTTCTTGCATGTGTCGGTACCTTGCTGTTTGAACCGTCGCCGAACCAGAGTATAATGTCGCAGGATGCCTCGCTTTTTCGCCGTTACAGAGGAAGGTTGTAGGCGCCTTTGAGCCTAATTTCAAACTTGTGCATCGCAATGGGATACAATTACGGGGTTTCGGAAAAGTGATTGTGTTGCGCAGTTTAGATTGCGAACTGCAGACAGAAACAATAATCAGAAATTCAACACGGCAGTAATTCAGAAGATGGTAGAGATCAATTTGCTGGTAGAAGAAGGAATTACAGAGCCTTCCGTCCGGCCTTATGTTTTCGTCCTTGAACGTAATGGGTTACCCACGCGGAGAGCTGTGATGGTGCGCGAGAATCGCCGCGCCTGCCCCAATGGCTGGCAATTGTGCGTTACATGGGCAGACCAAGTTCCGCCGGCCGACCTTGCCAGTAATAACAGACGCCGGCAACATGAGAACAGGGTCCCGCGGGCCAGACCGAACCAAGTTCCCTTCGTGTCCTCGAAACACGCCGTTCCCTCCAGGGTTGTCGGAAGTGCACCAAGGTACATTTCTTTCCTACCTCCAGCCGTATCTGCGACTAATGCCGTGTTGCTTAACAGGCTGTCCTCAGATTTTCTGCTGTGCAATTTGTGGCCATAATATTTGGTTACCCTAATTTACTTACGTCGCAATATCTCAATGATTACAAAATGGCGGTGTTTACAAATATCGCGGAACACCTCTAGAGAAAGAAATCTTCCAGAAGTTGCTAATAACCATTATCGTTCCATAGTAAATACCATATCGAATCCCTTGTTTCCCACGGTTTATTGCTAACGATTCAGAAGACTGTGATTCAGAAAGATCTCTTATTACCGAAATGAGTATGAAGTCTTATATAAGAACTTCGCGTAAAACAGCAGTGAAAATTGAGACTTCGCTTCAAAAAGCGTAAGAAAGTGCTGCAGATGTCGACAGTCAGAGGACGCACACGCAGTAAGCCTAAGATATGAAGCTAACGAGGATAAAGAACGATAGCCTAGTTAATAATTTTAGTTACGTAAGTATTAGTTATTTTGTATTCCTTTATGCCTGAAGATGGGCACTTGTAGCTCGAAAGGCGTCCAAAATCAACTGATGTTCATTGGATTCTGCTCGAGTCTTCTCCCTCTGCAAGCACTTTCTTTTTACGTAGCTTCTAGCAGAATTCGATAGTATACTAAACAGCCAAAATATTATGGCCACGGCACACCGCGAGCCGGCCGCTGTGGCCGAGCGGTTCTAGGCGCTTCAGTCCGGAACAGCGCGACTGCTACGGTCGCAGGTTCGAATCCTGCCTCGGGCATGGATGTGTCTGATGTCCTTAGGTTAGTTAGGTTTAAGTAGTTCTGTTATAGATTTGTCAGGAAGTCGTTTCTGAAAGTATTTGTATGGAGTGTAGCCATGTATGGAAGTGAAACATGGACGATAACTAGTTTGGACAAGAAGAGAATAAAAGCTTTCGAAATGTGGTGCTACAGGAGAATGCTGAAGATTAGATGGGTAGATTACATAACTAATGTGGAGGTATTGAATCGAATTGGGGAGAAGAGGAGTTTGTGGCACAACTTGACTAGAAGAAGGGATCGGTTGGTAGGACATGTTCTGAGGTATCAAGAGACCACCAATTTAATATTGGGGGGCAGCGTGGAGGATAAAAATCGTAGAGTGAGACCAAGAGATGAATACACTAAGCAGATTCAGAAGGATGTAGGTTGCAGCAGTTACTGGGAGATGAAGTTTGCACAGCATAGAGTAGCATGGAGAGCTGCATCAAACCAGTCTCTGGACTCAAGACCACAACAACAACAACAACAACAAGAACAACAACAACAACTTCTAGGGGACTGATGACCTCAGATGTTAAGTCCAATAGTGCTCAGAGCCAATTGCACCATGTTTTGCTCGCCGCGAGGTTGGATGCCGCCTAGTAGCGTTGTGGGCACTTAACGCGGTGGGGGAAGTATGTAAGCGGAGCAGAGATGGATGGGGGACCACCTTGCAAAATATATGGGCTGCAAATGGGGAAATCCATTGAAATAAATGACTCTGACAAAGGGCCAATTATTATTACGCAGAACGTGTGAACGAGTATCTCGACAACGGCTAAGCTCGTCGCATGTTCACATGCTAATGTCGTGAGCGTCTACGGAAAGTGATAGAAAAACAGTGGAACTAGCACTAGGCGCTAAGTGGTTAGACGTCCCGCACTCTTCGCAAAATGTGCTTCTCTGCTCCGTAAAGTAGGATAGATGGTGACTTGTGGCACCTTTGCTGAAAGAACAAAATTCTGGGGCACTCATAAATGTTTCGGAGCACAGTGTTCATCATACGTTGTTGAGCTTGGAACTACTCAGCTGACGATCCCTATGTCGACCCAGCGACACACACAGTTACGAATGCAGTGTGCACGGCACCATCGGGATTCGACCGTGGATCAATGTAAACGTCTCTGCTCTTTGGATGAATCATGTTTCTTGCTACACCAGGTCGATGGTCGTCTCCAGAGAAGCCGTCATCGAGCCAAACGGCGGCTCCAAACACGCACCGCGCAAAAGGCCCCGGATGGTGGGAGCAGTATTATGCTATGGGAAACAATCTCCGACGCTTGTACGGGACCTGTTTTAGTAATCGAAAACATCGTTTCAGATGTGGACCACCTGCATCCCTTCATGCCTGATGTCTTCCCTGGCGGCGATGTCATCTCTCAGCACTATAACTGTCCGTGTCTCGAAGCCAGAATCATGCATCAGTAGTTTAGAGCATGATAGTGAAATGACGTTGATCTCTTGACCACCAAACTCGCCTCATGTGAATCCGATGGAACCCTTCTGGGTCGCTATCGCCACGTACACGCCATCGGCCCGTAATTATACGACAATTACTTGACTTGTTGGTTGGGTTGTTTTCGGGAAGGAGACCAGACAGCGAGGTCATCGGTCTGATCAGATTAGGAAAGGGCGGGTAAGGAAGTCGGCCATTCCCTTTCTAAGGAACCACCCCGGCATTTGCCTGGAACGATTTAGGGAAATCGCGGAAAACCCAAATCAGGATGGCCGGACACGGGATTGAACCTTTGTCCTTCCGAATGCTAGTCCAGTGTGGTAGCCACTGCGCCACCTCGCTCGGTACTTGACTTGTGTGTAGACATCTGATGCCACATATCTCCACAAACCTACCAGCAAATTGTAGTATCTGTGGTATGCACAACCAGTGCTGTATTGCCTTCCGTAAATGAACGGACAAGCTATTAAGCAGATGGTCATAAAGTCCTGGCGCGTCAGTGTATTATTCATACCATGTTAACGTTTTCGGTCTTACTGTTTCGTCGACTATTGTCAGTTGGTGTTTGTCTTCTTTCATAATTTCAGACACGTCTCGCTACGTGACAGCATTGATATCTTGTCATTAGGCAACTTACGAACGCTGGCAATTATAAGGAGACGAAAATTTGTTTTCTAAATAGCCTGTTAGTGTAGCCAGTTACTTTGCCTAAAATTCGTAATGATTCTGTAGTCATTATTAGGGAGGATGCATTATCTGATCCCAAGTATCAGGACATCCGTATGCCATGCGGAACTGACCACTAGATGTGACAAGACGCGGACGTGCCAGTATAAAAGGAGGGGTATTGTGTTGTCAATGGAAGGAAGGGAGGAAGAAAGGAAGGAAGGGCGATTAGGGTCTAACGTCCTGTGACAAGCTCGGAATGTTTCCATGGGACCATCCTGCGATTTGCCTGGCGATTAAAGGAAATCACGGAAAACCTAAATCTGGATGGCTGGACTCGGATTTGAACCACCGTCCTTCCGAATACGAGTCCAGTGTGCTAATCACTGCGCCCGGGTTCCCGGGTTCGATTCCCGGCGGGGTCAGGGATTTTCTGTGCCTCGCGATGACTGGGTGTTGTGTGCTGTCCTTAGGTTAGTTAGGTTTAAGTAGTTCTAAGTTCTAGGGGACTGATGACCATAGATGTTAAGTCCCATAGTGGTCAGAGCCATTTGAGCCATTTGCTAATCACTTGTCAGCACAATGGATACGTCAGGAGAGCTGAGTGACTTCGAACGTGGACAAGTCGTTGGGTATCGCTTGAGAGACATATCCGTCGGGGACACTTCAACTGTTCTAAACCTGCCCAAGTCGAATGTTGGTGATGTGATTGTGAACTGAAAACGCGAAAGAAGAACCACAGCTAAATCAAGAACAGGCAGACCTCATGTTACTGATGAACAGAGCCTGTGGATCATTGGGGAGGTGACTGTAAAAAATCGCACGAAATCAATGCAAGTAGTCAAACGTAACTTCCAGAGTGCTATTAACAGTTCAGTGCTAAGCGACGCTTCAGTTGATGTAATAGCGACGCCACGCGGCTGTGGGTGACTGAAAACGAGCGATTTGGAGTGATTAATCACGCTATACCTTGTGTCAATCCGATAAAAAGGTTTGAGTTTGCGAATGTCTGGAGTGCGTTACCTGATTATGTGCGGTCTAAGAATGGAGGAGGTGGTGTTACGATGCAGGGGTGTTTTCCGTTGTTACGGTGTGCCCCTGTTTGCGCTTAAGCAAACGCAAAATGAAGCAAATGAACATATTTTACAGCGTATTGTACTGCGCACAGTGGAAGACAGTTCGGAGATGACGATTGTATCAGCGTGATAATGCACTTTTTTATAAAGCAGCAATTGTGAGCAAGGGTTTGTGGACGACAATATTCCTGAAATGGACTGGACAGCTCGGGGTCCCGATCTGAATCCACTGGAGCATCTTTGCGATGAGCTAGGACGTCGACTTTGCTCCAGACCTCAGCGTCTGACATCACTATCTTCTCTGTCCGCAGCCCGTGGTCTAGTGGCTAGCTTGCTGCCTCTGGATCACAGGTCCCGGGTTCGATTCCCGGATGGGTTGGATATTTCTCTGCCCAGGGAATGTGTGTTTGTGTTGTCATCATTTCATCATCATCATCATCATCATCATCATCATCATCATCATCATCATCATCATTCGTGTCAGTGGCTCGATTGGATTGCGTGAAAAATTGGACTGTGTAAAAATTGGGACTTTGTACGGGCGCTGATGACCGAGCAGTTGAGCACCCCACAAACCAAACATCATCGTCATCAGCATCACCATCCCCTCTGGTATCGGCTCTTGAGGAAATATGGGCTGCCATTCCTCCACATGCACTCAGATAGCTCCAGAATGAATTTTCACTCTGCATCATCCTGACAGATTAAAATTGTGTGCCGGACGAAGACGCGAGACCTTTGCCTTCCATGGGCAAGTGCTCTACCGACTAAGCTACCTCACAGCTTCAGATCTGGCAGCACCTCATCTCCTTTCACAGAAGCTATCCTGCGAACCTTGCAAGACTAGCACTTCTGGAACAAAGGATATTGCGGCGATATGGCTTAGCCACAGCATGGAGGATCGTTTCCAGAATGAATTTTCACTCTGCGGCGGAGTGTTCGCTTATATGAAACGTCCTGGCAGTTTAAAACTGTGTGCCGGACCGAGACTCGAACTCGGACCCGTTGCCTTTCGCACTGGCAGAATTGAAGCTGTGAGGACGGGTCGTGAGTCGTGCTGGGATAGCTCAGTCTGTAGAGCACTTGCCGGCGAAAGGCAAAGGTCCCGAGTTCGGTTCTCGGTCCTGCACACAGTTTTAATCTGCCAGGAAGTTTTACTCAGATACCTCTTTGAAAGTGTACTGAGCATTCAAGCCGTCATGAAGGTGAAGGATGGATACATCCCACGTTAATGTCCGGCACTTTTGATGAGATAGTGTCCTTCAGAGATGGTTTTGATGTACCCTATTGTCAATTTTTCTGAGAACCCATTCGAAAAGATAAATGCTTTCTTAAAATAGTGACCGAAAGCACATCTTCAACGGAGCTTTCCTTGAAATTATCATCAACGAGATTGCTTACAAAATGACATATTCGTTTTTGGTGTTAACATAGATTTAAAAGAACGATAAGGAGGCCATAGAATCTTTTGGCGATTTTTATAAAAACCTGCTGGCAGTTCAGCAATTTTGGCATTCCGTGAGAGCTAGACTCTTACACGGGGTAGTGATGCAGACCACGCAGCGCAAATGGTCGACAAGACAACCATCGAAGGTGAAGACCTCAGCTGTCGCCCCGAATCCAACTTTGCGCAACAATATTGTACTTGCAGAATGAGATTTTCACTCTGCAGCGGAGTGTGCGCTGATATGAAACTTCCTGGCAGATTAAAACTGTGTGCCCGACCGAGACTCGAATTCGGGATCTTTGCCTTTCACGGGCTCCGCCATCTGAGGTACCGAAGCACGACTCACGTCCAGTACTCACAGCTTCACTTCTGCCAGTACCTCGTCTCCTACCTTCCAAACTTTACAGAAGCTCTCCTGCGAACCTTGCAGAAATAGCACTCCTGAAAGAAAGGATATTGCGGAGACATGGCTTAGCCACAGCCTGGGGGATGTTTCCAGAATGAGATTTTCACTCGCAGGAGAGCTTCTGTAAAGTTTGGAAGGTAGGAGACGAGGTACTGGCAGAACTGAAGCTGTGAGTACTGGACGTGAGTCGTGCTTCGGTAGCTCAGATGGTGGAGCACTTGCCCGCGAAAGGCATGGTCCCGAGTTCGAGTCTCGGTCGGGCACACAGTTTTAATCTGCCAGGAAGTTTCAATATTGTACTTCATTCTCAACTTGTTCCGCAGTACATGTACTGAGAGAATCTCTTGGGTCGCAGACAGGCAATATCGATGGCTGCTAAGGCAGCTGCAGACACGCAATACGTCACCTCAGATGCGCGCCAATTGAACTCCACGTCCTATTCCTATCCGCTCGATCGAATAAGCGTATTATTGCTCTGAAACGTCAAGGCGTCCATCTATCACTGTGATGAATGACTTCACGGCGAGCCTGTTCCGTGCATAGAAAGCTGATATGGGTCTGACTGGTGAAGAGGATGGTTCGAAGTAGCTGAAAGAACTGTGGGGGAAAATAGTAAAAATAAATCTTAGATATTTCTTCGCCTTACGAACCTGAAAGAGGACTGACAGCTAAGAATTACACTGACACTTTCTGGCAGAGTATAAATCTTTGCTAGCCTGGGACTCGAACGCGGAATGTCTTCTTATGCCGAAAATTGTCTTACCTACTGAATTACATTTTTAAAATTTTTATTGTGGTGAAATACGAAGAACTACAATGTTGCACAAATGTTGATCTAAATCCTAGATATTATCAACATTTTCTTCGTATATTTACATTAAGCAAGGGTTTCTTTTAAAGGAAGTGACAGTGCGAATGTATACGTTTTTTATCCACATGAATACATAGTTTTTTAACAACATAAATTGACTTTGACTCCCTGGACATTTTATCTGTATTATATTGACGTTTGAACTGATTAACCAACAGACCTGCAACAACTACGACAGAACATATGTTACCCTGAAATCTTAAATTTACATCTACTACAAACAAGTGAGCTAGTGATGTTTGTATTGATTATGCGACTGTTTTGGCCGGTTTGTTACGGATGAAAGCGTTCTCTCCAAATTTGTGTTAACTAAGCTTTGTACAGTACAAAATTAAGACATGAAGGCCATTATTTCGTTCACTTTAATGACAAAAATAAAGAAGCCCGGTTCAGTATTGCATAAAATAATACTTTTGTTTCTGTTGCGTTCTCATAAGCAGTCTCAAAACATTCTGCATTTTTGTCTGTTTTCTTCCTCGTTTTACAATGGGATTTTCTAAAGTGTCTGATGGCGTTATTGGCTTGAATACAAATTGTTTATCATCATTTCAGTTTTCAAACATTCTCAACATGTTTGATAATTGTGCACTAACGGTTTATGTTTGGCTCCACGCATTTTTGTTCTTTGTCTTGTCTTGCTTTGCATACCAAACTAGATATTAAATGGTTTTATCAACAACAAAATAATAATATTTGAATTATCTCATAAACACATACCCAAGGCCATAAGAGAGACTGAAGAACTTATGTCTTCACAACAACTGAACAGTACATGCTACAACATTAAATTTAATTTCAGCGCAGCTGCCTGGGTACGCGATTACTTACACCTTTTATTAATTTTAAACAACTCTTACACTTTTGAAAGGTCGTTCAATAGATAAGAGAATCACTCGTTATACTGGTATTTAAGTACTGCGGCTATAAGGAGGTGCGTATAGTGTGGATGGTTTTGAGGTGTGACGCCGCAGTAACTCACGCGTCTAAGTTCGCACTTACACAGTCTCTCGCTACGATTACGACTGTAGCAGACTAAATTGACTAATAGATTAACTCTCCTTTGAACAGCGTGATACTTACCCCTTCTTTGTTGCAGAAAAGGATGCACCGTCGATCTCCGTGATAAAGAAATCAGAATAATACGATCAAATAATGTTGCGGTGCGTTCCGAAGTTTGCAGGCTACGGTGTACCCAGGTATCATTTTCAGGATGAACCAATTTAGAAACGAAAGAAACTGCCTCCCTTCCCAGAAATATTGTAAAACGTTTACACAAATATGCATTGTTGTCTGCCATACACGCAATACGTCCACCCGGAATCACAGACAGGATGAGGCATATAGTTGAGGTATGAAAAATTTGATATAGATTTCAGGTAACATTAGAATACAGATATATGTTCATTGTTCTTTTCGTACATATCTCATTTCGGAGCGGGAAAATTTATGTTGTATTTTTATCCCACATAGTGTTCCGGTACTTATTTAAGTGACATATACTTTATGGCTCAACCACAATAAAATTTATTACACCGTGAAAGAATAGGTTCTGAGTTCGAGTACTAGTCTGGCACACAATTTTTAACCGCAAGGAAGTTCAAAACAGAGCTCATTTCGCTGAAGAGTTGAAGATTCATTTTGTAAGAATATGAGCAGTCGTAAACATCCAGCGCCCCGTGGTTCTTGGGGGGGGAATTCATCTACAGTAATCATGAAATACAATATGGTTTCTTGATTTTAAACATCTCCAGCTGTTTGAGTTTCAGGCCTGAGTTACCGGGTGGTACATCAACAGAAATGGAAAAATGATCATACTCGGAAGAAAAGTAGATCACATCTCGTTCCAGTCACTCTAGTTTCAATAAAACTTGTCACAGAAATGCCAGAACGGGTTTGTCGTGAATACCAATGCGATTTTTGTCTGTCATTTCTCTATCTCACTGTCGCATGTTCTAAAAACAAACAAAAAAAATTAAAAGTGGAGGGAGAGAAAGAGGATTACATTACTTACAAACGGAAGAAATCTGATCACGTTCGAGCTACGTGTGCGGTACATTTTCCTTAAGTCGATAGTAGCCTAGCTAAATCCTCCTGAGAAAAATAATTTCCATTGTCGAATCTAATTGGCATTGAGGGCAAATTCGAGATAAATTTCTGATCACCTGATTGTGCGCCCACGTCCTGATATGAAACACATTGGGTTCGTAAATATTTAAGCTAAGAAAGTAGTAATAGATGAGAAAATTTTCTGAAGGGGAATAACTTACATATACTCTTGTAAATGCATGGCAGAACCAATTCGTACTAAATGATGCAGATACATCAATGCATCTCAAGAACTTACTTTCCTCTCACACTCGAGAAAACATTATCTTTTTCGTTACCGTCTACCTTCTACAGGGTGGGCAGAAAGTACTTCATGCACCTTAGGATAGGCAACCCAACTTACATCATCCTCGTTGGGTGTAGGTGATGTAAACTGGGTTGCCTATCGTAAAGATGCATGTATTTACCGGGCCTGTATTATTCTGGCCGCCATATACATAGCTACCCCTTTGAGCGTCATCATACAGTTCAACAATTTATTCACACTGGACAACCGTTCTGTATACTATCTAAGTACCACCGCCAAACACTCCCAAAACTACGGTAGTTTCCTTTTCTTTTGGTCTCGTCAACCCTTGTAGAAGACATGCTGGTCGACAGACGTATTAAGACTGCCTCCAGTCAATCGACAGCAACAGCAAAAATCTACTTCAACAACAGTGTCACGTCGACACAAGAACGATCAGTTTTGAAGTCATTATCAATACATAAAACTAACACAATTTTACAATCTTTCATTTCTCTTATTATCCATTTTTATATTTGCAAAATAAATTTAGCGGAAGTGCAGACGATTTCCTACTTCCAAACGGAATGACATGTAATAGAGAAAAGGAATCATTAAGACACGTCAGAGTTCCTCTGACAGAAAGTAAGGCCCATAAGAATTTATGGACTGGCACGATTAGCTTACTTGGTACCCAGTTTGGATTAAAGGATGAACAAAGTTGAAACGAAAGTGTCTAAGAATAATAGCAGGAGAATAGCAATCTGTTAAACACCAAAATTTGCGAAAACACGATAAAAGAAATGAAAGCGTTCTATAAACGAAAAAAAAAAAAATGCCACACAGGCTGCCACTGGATGGGCGCCGGCCGGGGTGGCCGAGCGGTTCTAGGCGCTACAGTCTGGAACCGCGAGACCGCTACGGTCGCAGGTCCGAATCCTGCCTCGGGCATGGATGTGTGTGATGTCCTTAGGTTAGTTAAGTTTAAGTAGTTCTAAGTTCTAGGGGACTGATTACCTCAGAAGTTAAGTCCAACAGTGCTCAGAGCCTTTTGCACTGGATGGGCTGGTAGCGAAATATTGCTTTGTGTATCCCACAACTTCCGTACAGGCCTAAGTGGTGCGTTGGATCACTACTGTCCTAGATTAGTGCCACGCCTCAAAATATGAAACCTTAAATTATGGACAGTTCCATACGTTTACAGCGTTGAATGATTCGAGGAGTTCTTTGATTATATTGTAATCCATTTCTATGGATTTTGGTCATGTAAACATTTGAAAATGGTTTCACACCCAAAACTGTAGAGTACTGGAAATAAAATTAAATATGTTGTAACGCATACAGTGTGGTGAAATGCTAAAATATTATCTTTCGATGTGCATTGGCTGCGGACACTGATGCTGCCAAAATACGGAACAATTCCGATATTTACCACAAAATTTTACAAAGGATGGCGAAGAAAGACTCATCAGAAGCAGGTAAGTCTTTATCGCGAGAAATGTACTGGTATATAATGATACTGGTAGTGTACTCCTGGAGAACAGTACTAAGTGAAGCATCGACTATAGGAGTACAGAAGAAGAAACTAGACGCGCTTCAAACGTGTTGTCATAGAATATGTTGCAGAGTTAAGGAGGTAGAAGTAATAGAAACAAACAGGCGAGGAAAGCACTTACCACAAGAGGAAGCACTTGACGTGGTACTGCAAGAAGGAGCAATCAGAAAAAACTGTAGGCATAGAAAAAGATACTAACATGCAAACCAGAATACAGAGACGTTGGTTGTATTAGTTATCTAGAGGTGAAAACTAGGGTGCAAGACAGTAAGCGATGGAGGACGGTGCTGAAGCTGTCGACACAGTGACGACTTCAGAAACTTCACCACAGAATAATAGTTTGGGAACAACTACGGTACAAAGCAAGGGGATAGAGAACTACTTCATTCCGCACGATTCGCAGGATTCGATTATATGAGAAAAGTTTGCCTTTGAAAAATGACCGACTCAGAATCTTGATCTGAATCTGAAAGAACATTTGAGGAACGCTTTGAAGCGCCAGCTTTTCGCAGCACTACAAAGAAAAATATTGATTGCTGCCCCCGTGGCAGCTCACCACGAAGAATGGGTTCCCTTCTGCCAGGAAGCCTTTCGCCATCTGACCGTTAGTATGCCTGCCAGACATGCGGCTATAATAATAGGAAAGCAGGAGCCAAACTACTCACAGAGGATTCTCCTGGGGAGAAAGATGAAGCGGTTAGGACACTCGACCAGTATTTGAGAAGAACGAAGTTTTAATTCCATCCTAATAGGATGGGTTAGGTGTTCCGAGAGTGTTCTAAATAACTTGAGACGCCATTGGTAATTCACTTCCCGCTCTTGACTAAAATGAACTTATGTTCTGTCACAAACAACCTTTTGTCGGTGAGAGATGGGATATTAAACACTAAATTGTCTACAGTGAACTTTACAGGAGATGAATTCAAGACCGAAATTAGACTGTGGTGTATTCGTTATGGCCGGCTAGCTGGGTTCACACAGTACTCGCGAAAAGAATATGAACCAAAATGCAGGTGCTTCTGCAACTGTTTTCACTAGTATAAATAAAATATA